>NC_141242.1:16035376-16635376 GCF_054856555.1 Leptonotus elevatus | reverse complement strand
GCGGTGCAGGAAGAGTACCCCAGAGATGATACAAGTACAAGCCAGATTATTGCGCAGTGTGTATATTATAATTAGTGCTGTCAAAGTTAAAGCGTTAACTGATTAATTAATCACAAAAAAATATCGCATTAATCATAAATTAACGCAGATCAATCGCACTTTTAATTTTGACCATAGATTATCCTTTATCATGACAGCGGATGGCTACGTTTAAGGTAGCACAGGTTGTGTTTTAGCAACAAACATAATTACATGCATTAAAGTAAAGCATTTAATAAATGTTTGCTTATCACATTTAGATCATTTGGGGTCATTTTTTTCCATTTTTAATTATGCAAGTGATTAACTGATTAGAAAAAGAGGAGGATGAGCGTGTGCAGTGGATCAAAAAATGTCGAAGAATCAACACATAACCGATGCTCTTCAAATTTGGCGGGGAGAAATGTTGATAAAAAAAAAAATTATTAAGCGATTAATCGTGATTAATCAAAATTCTAAGATGTGATTAATCTGATTAAAAAAATGTAATTGTTTGACAGCAGCTCTAATTATAACATAAGGTATATTGGGGGTAGGTTGAATCCGGGCAAGGCGATGAAAGATCTGCCGGTGCGGGAGTCAGATACACAGTAAACAAGCAAAAATCAGGCAGGTATATTATTTTTATATCAATATCATTTATATTACACAGCGAGTCTTCTATTATTGTTGTGCATTTAGAATTATTATTTTTTTTACTCATGGGCTTTGCTTTCGTGTCAGCGTTCTTGGTTCCGACCAAGTAGCTCTTGGAGATATACCTTATGAGAGAAAACATGTTTACATGATTGAAAACATAATAGAAACAGTAAGGCCACCCCTGGACTTTGCAGCAATCAACTTGTAAATTGGTAAATTGATGTTATAATTCTGTGTGAGCACCTGCAAGTATTCTTGGCATTTGAGTGCTTGTTTTGCCATCCTTACGACATAATTAAGATCTCGGGGCGCTTTTTAGCGAGGCCTCCTGTCTCTTTTTGTTGGTCGTTGTTTTTCATGTTTCTTGGATGGGTTTCGTTGCTCTGTACTGTGGTACTGTTACAAATGACTCAAGAAATGTAGACAGTTTATTAAATGGTGGGACATCATCATAATCATCTTTAGGGAATCTCAATACACTCCCCAGAATTATAAAAGCAACACTTTAGCTTTCGCTCCCATTTTTTTACAAGATGAACTCAAAGATCTAAAACTTATTCCACATACACGATGTCACCATTTCTCTCAAATATTGTTTACAAACCAGTTTAAATCTGTGATAGTGAGCACTTCTCCTTTGCTGAGATAATCCATTCCACTTCACAGGTGTGCCATATCAAGATGCTGATTAGACACCATGATTAGTGCACAGAAAATCAGTCAGTGAGTCCCCGACCCCCCCGTCACCCGTATAAAACACAAAACAGCACCTTTCAGAGTGGCCTTTTATTGTGGCCTTTTTATTGTGCATGGTGTCTAATCAGCATCTTGATATGGCACACCTGTGAGGTGGGATGGATTATCTCGGCAAAGGAGAAACACCCACTATCACAGATTTAGATAAATGGTGATATTTTAGATCTTTGAGTTCATCTCATAAAAAATGGGAGCAAAAACAGGTGTTGCATTTATATTTTTGTTGAGTGCATTTGAATGTACTATCATCTTTCTTTTTATGTTGAAGCACATTGAGTTTATGTTTACCATATGAAATATGCTATACAAATAAAGTTGATATTGACAAACTACAGGCAGACCTTGAATCCCTGGGACAGATTATGCAGACAAGTGAAACTTCAATCCAAAAAGAAGCATTTACAATTGCATTCTTAGCGATTAAAAAAAAATAACATGTAGAGCTTCTCCCAGACTTATTGGTACAATTGTACGCCATACACTGTGGATTTTTACTGTGAAGACAGAAAAAAATAAAATAAAACATGAAAATGCTACTTCGGCCTTCCTGGGTGGAGTTTGCATGTTCTCCCCGTGCTTGCGTGGGTTTTCTCCAGGTACTCCGGTTTCCTCCCACATTCCAAAAACATGCATGGCAGGTGAATTGGACACTCCAAATTGTCCATAGGTGTGATTGTGAGTATGGTTGTTTGTCTCTGTGTGCCCTGCGATTGGCTGGCAACCAGTTTGGGGTGTGCCCCGCCTACTGCCCGAGGCCAGCTGGGATGGGCTCCAGCAACCCCCGCGACCCTTGTGAGGACAAGCGGTACAGAAAATGGATGGATGGATGGATGAAAATGCCACAGAGAAGCCAATGTATTCAAGCTATGAGCACAGAGAAAATGGGAACGTAAAATGGCCGCCAAGGCACTTCACTTCCCCCGACAGCAGGTAAACGGCTTTGACGTTCTATTATTAAGTAAGTCCGGGGTTCACTCACTGACTCGTTCACTCACTCACTCATACGTTTGCGTCTCCGCAAACGGTAAGCTCCCACACTGACTCGTTCATGAGCGCCAATAGTGCGGCAGTGTTTCCAAATTGTTGTTGTGTGAGCCCCTGCATTATTGCGCATGTACTGCCTATAATTCTAGCAGACAAAGCACTGGTGCAACTTGTATAAGTTCCATTATTGGACAGTTTACTGTTGACTTTTACTATTAGCCACATTTCTGGGGAGTTTCTTATTACTCTAGCTTAGTGGCAGCAAGAGGCCCTGTAAAAATCCTTGATAGCGTTGGAATCCAAAATTGCATTCACGGTAACTACTCTAATTAAGAAAACCCCATCTGCTCTTCGGTTCATTTGGCTCATTTTTGCAGACTGTTGATTGATTATCTTACTAGTCAATGAAACCTTCTGAAATTCAACAGTAACCAAATGCATATGAATGTCTTTCGATTAATGTAGTGTTTATTTTGGAATAAAATAAATGACCGGGGGTGGGGGGGTCTTTACTTCAACCTTCGTTTTGCTCAATGGAATGTCTGCTGACATTTTCCTGTGAGTGTCCAGAAGTGTAAATTATAAAGCTTCTCCACCAGAGTC
This sequence comes from Leptonotus elevatus, assembly GCF_054856555.1. Lineage (NCBI taxonomy): Eukaryota > Metazoa > Chordata > Actinopteri > Syngnathiformes > Syngnathidae > Leptonotus > Leptonotus elevatus. The sequence continues at coordinate 16,632,355 of NC_141242.1, read as the reverse complement.
TCTTCTGACTAAAGGTTGTGGGACCTGAAATCAATTGGATTTTTGCTGCAATTTTGGCCCACCTTGAGGAGTATTTTATTTAATTTTATTTTGCCTATAGGGCAAGGCTTTGAATTCTCAGCCGTAATTTGAGTACTGGCTCCTCTCCATACAGCAAGAAGAACTTCCCTTCTCTGTTAATAGGTTAGCCTTTCAAACTGCCCGGGCTCCATAGCATTTACAGCACATGAGTGCAAATAAAAGAAACAACTTAAGAGTTAGATCATATATGGATTTTTGTGCATGTACTACAACAATGTCTGGCTGGAGACTCTACTATTGACAGGGAATTGACATTTTTGAGTACCGATCAGGGTTATTTAAGGTTTAGAAAAGTAATGAGAAATCTCTGGTTCCATGGCTGTCAGAGCCTTGAAAATATATTATATTTTCAATTTGTTGCTGTAAGTGGTGGGGACTCAAAGTCATTATTTGTTGTTGTTTTGGCAGTGGCCCACATCTCTTTTTTGGGGGGGAGCTCAGTATTGTTCATTCGGTAATTTTACCATCAATTTTGTCATCATCATTACTCTTTCTCTCTTTTTTTATTTATTTTTATTTTTAGTTTGTATGTGCGTGAGTATGTGGGGGTGCATGTGTGTGTGTGTGTGTGGGGATGTGGGTGTGGGTGGGGGTGTGTGTGGGTGGGGGGGTGCAGGGGTGCGGACGTGTGAGTGTGTACTCATTAATTCACCTAAAACCTATTAAAAATCCCATACCGTTCACCTAAACCGAATACTTCAGAATCCAGCTATTAGTGATGTTTTCAGGAGACCCGAGGAAGGATCAAAGAAAAGAAAGGAACGTGAAATCCAGCACTGACCAGACATCACCTACTACCCACCGGGTTACCAACCAGAGTCTTTCACCAACCCCAGAAACATCTAAATTCCAACAAATTAGGGAGACCTCAAGAGACCAAAGGAGAGACTGAGGAAAGGAAGGAAGGATAGATGAAGCAAGATCCACAGACATCAGCCTCCACCGATTCAACGACCAGGGGAGGAAGCAGATTGTGTTTGAATTTCGATAATTGCTGGTGTGGTGGATCTGACATGCATGAAAACCTCCACCAAAGAGGGGAGCCGTCGCCCCCGGCCAGAACAGAGCATGCGCAACCCCCCAGGCCACGGCAGCGCCAAGGCACAACCCCCGGCCCCCGCAGGGGCCCACATCTCTGGCTGCAACTATATCATGGGCAACTAAGTAAATTACATGTTGAAGTTGAATGTATTTTTATGCTGAACCATGAAATATACTGCTTGAAAGGGCTGAACTGGCACAAAAAAATCGCCCCTGACGTTTTACCTTAGAGGAGGCAGCCCACGTGAATAGGTGCACATGTTTAGGTGCGTGTGCACTCCCCAAACATGCTCTCAATCTTCTCTGTAACAGAAGTCATTGTTTATCATACCATCTGCAAGCATGGTTTCATGAACTAAACTGCATACATATCCACAACCGTTGCGTTACTAATGGTCCAATTATTCAAATCATATCTTAAGAGCATGACACCAAAAATACCTTAATTTTTCACGATTCTAAACTTTGCTTTTCACTTAGATTTGTTCCTGCTTGTATTTTGAATGTGTTGACCAAGGTTTTGGATATTTCATGTAACCAGGACTGTGGATGGTATGACAAAGAATGACTTCTCAGCCACGTTGCTATTGCTATAGTGTAAAAAATAATGACTATAATTGATATTGACTGCAACAGGCAAACCTCCTTATTCTAAAGACTGATTCTTATAAAATTCAACCATGACTCCTGACCACTAGCTAACATGGAGCTTTGCCACTGATGTTGATTGCTTCATTTTGTTGTTAAAATTGTAAATTGATTAATAGGGTTCTCCCTCTGAATTATGGAGAAAAATAATAAGACAATGGAAAACAATAATAATTAGTTAGCACCAAATCTGCCCCAAAATGTGCCGGCCCACCAGGCATCTGCCCTAATGCCAGATGGCCAGTCCTGTCCCACAGGTTGGTCATTGGATCAAGTACCCGTTATAGTGCATTATAGGTTCATCCTGAAATTCTACCCGAAACCCAGATATCCTTAATTATTGTGATTAGTGTGTTATCTTAAGTAATCCATAAGGTCTTGGAGCAATGGAACCGCATGGTCTGAGGCTTGGTGACTAATCGTAAATTCACACAAATCTGCTTAGAGAAAGGCAAATATCAACAAGTCCAGCACCACAGCTTCTCTATTTTCTCATTAGTCAGATAGATGGAAGATAGCTTGCATGGGGAGAGGTGGAGGCAAGAACAGATTAGTCTCCCTTCACAAACAACCACATATCCTTGACTTTTAATTAAAAATGCCATCGCAATTAGACACGGTAGTTTAAAGAACTGGCAGTATAAAAAGAGTTCAGGCACTGCTATAAAGGCAATATGGCGCTGTTTCAAGAAAATAAAGCTTCTCTTCTTTCTTACTGTTATTCCCCCCACACCCCCACACCCAGTTTAAACATAAACTTCAATCGGCTTATAGATTTTCACCAAAGCGCTGCAGTTGGAGTAAAAGAGAGGAAAATAGAGCTCAAAGTCTTCAAAAGACAGTGAAGATTGAGGTCAAGGAAAGGGGGAGGCATGCACTAAATTGAAACAATTAATCAACAATGAATGCAAATCACAACATAGAGTCATTGGAATCATTAGTGTGTACAAAGTCACATTACTAAAGGAATGAATCGTTTGACATTTTGGAAAAGGACAACAGCCTGTAGCAGCCAGCATACCGGCATCCGCTAAACATGAGTAACAGCATTGCTCTAAGTGATGCATGCTTACTGTACACTTTTCTGCGTCTGAATCACCCACACACGCAAGTCGTGATCTCTAAATAGCAGCACGCATTTTGGAAAACAGCAACTGGGTCTACTAGTATGGCCTTTTTAATAAGGTTGTTTTCTGGTTGCATTGCCTGATTATCCTCCCTGTTGGTAAAATTGCAACTCTCGTTTTTATTTTCGCTGTCTTTTGTTGCCACAGAGTTACTGTATATATTGTCACTTTAACAGATCTCCAACTTGTTTACTGCTGGCTAAGAGTCTAAAATCAAACATATTTATGGTAATTCCCTGTTTTGTCTTAAGCTGCATGTGAACAAACATACTGCACTGTCCAACTTTTTCTGTCTTTCGCAGCAGAATAACAAATCAGTCTTTGTGATTTACTATAGTATTCCCCTAGGTAATTGGTTTTCTGGAGTGGTGACCATGTGGAGATGAAAAACAATCTGTGTTTGCTCTTAACAGATGCTGTAATTACCTGAGACTCACACAAGTGCACACCAAAGTAGCAGACACACCCTTGGTGATCTACCACGGTTCGTGAGGGAAGGGCACAATGTACTTCAGCATACACTTTAATGTGACAATTACTGTAAAGCATCTAATCATATTTCAGTGACAATGTTACAACATTTTTGACCCCATGAGAGTAAACTATCATTTAATCTACTATCCTTCTCATTTAACCCAAATGTCATTGTATAAGCGATTCTGTATATATATATATATATATATATATATATAAATATATATATATATAATTTATTTTGTATTATTTTATTTCAATTTATCCAGACAATAGTCAACTAAACCTAGCCTGAAAAGGAGTGGGAGGAAGAAAAACGTAATAAGTCCCACCCCCATTCTCATTAAAATCAAACTTTAAAAAACAAATGTAGCTACTTTCCTGCAAGCTTGCAGTAACCAACAGCGGTTTCCACGAACACTGGAAACAGGTGTGTCTACAAACAGAACTAAAACAATGTGTTAATTAACTAACATGACATCAAAAGCTCATACCAGCAATGGTAATGAAAACAACAATAACAGCTTGGGTAAGAGACAAACCAGGAACAAAACAAAAGCACAAACGGCACGTATCAATAATTCTAAGACACAAGTATACCAACAATGGTGATAGATAATAAGCCCGCAGTCATAAAAAAAAAATCACAATAAGATGGAAGATTGATGTAAGTTTAAGATGCATTCTCCAAATACTGAAACCAAACCATATGTTTACACAACAGTTTGAATCTGTGGATGTTTTGGCATTGCTTGTGTTGTACCTCTAAGCTGTTCCAAAGTTTGATTTCACGCACAGACACACAAAAACCTTTACGAACAGTTCTAAATTTAGGTAATATAATATCTCCATATCCTCTCAAATTACGATATACGTTTTCTTTCGTTTTTTTTAATAAAAATAAGTTATTAGGTAGTAATTTGTGAAATACTTTTTATGAGAGTATTATAGTATTATACTTTATAAGATCATATGACTGAATGAACAGACCATGAGTGTGATCAGAAAAAAAAAACTTTATGAATGATCTGCATTGCCGCGTTTCTGTAAGATTACTTGAGGATTAATTGTACATTGATAAGTATTACCCCACACTTTGACACATTAGTTGAAATATGATTGTATCAATGTGCAATAAAGTATACAAAGTGCATTTCCATCCAAGCAATGTTTCCCTTTGTTAATAATTGAGAGGCTTTTGGAGATTTTTATTTTTATTTATATATATCTGACATGGTACTTCCATGTCAACTTCTCGTCGATTATAACTCCTAAAAACTTTGTCTCAGTTACATTTTCAATCTGAACACCATCAATAGTTATATGCAGTTCATAATTACTCCTAACATTACCAAACATCATAACTTTTGTTTTGTGTAAATTTAGAGATAATTTATTCATGCCCACCTACTTCTTGATGAATTTTAACTCCTTGTTCACAACAGTTACCAACTCATTATAAGTATTACTACTATAAAATATGTTTGTGTCATATGCAAATAGTATAAGCTTTAGTAATTGTGATACATAAAAAATGTATATATACATTGAAAAGCTTTGGACCCAACACGAAGCCCTGGGGAACACCACAAACAATGTCAAGTTTTTCTGGGATGTATATTGACCCATTTGAATGTATTGTACCCTTCCTGTGAAATAACTTTTTAACCTGTCTCCAGCTGTACCGCACATAACATATTGTTCCAGTTTATTAATAAGGATTGAACGATTTATTGTATCAAATGTTTTTTCGAAATCAACAAAGATACTAACTACATATTTTTTCTATTCCAGTGCATTTGTAATTTCTTCTATTGCATCAATTATTGCCATGGAGGTAGTTCTTCCGGTTCCAAAACTATATTGTCCTTCATTTATCATTATTTTATACTTCTCGAAGAAGTTTTCAAGTCGAGAGTTGAAAAGCTTTTCCAAAATTTTTGAGAACTGGGGCAATAGAGAAATTGGTCTGTAATAAGCAAAACTGTGTTTGCAATCATTTTTGTACAGAGGTGTTACTTTGGCAATTTTCATCTTATTCGGGAAACAGCCAGATTCAAATGATAAGTTAAAGATATAAGTTGGTTTTACAATATTTAAAATGACCCTTTTAACCAAAAAAACATATGTTTTGCTTTGGCACTTATGGACAATGTTTATCACTTCCTTTTCATTGGTTACTTCTTGTCAAGTTATTTGGATATTTTATTCTTTAAAATAGTCGTAATTGGCGCAACTTCACAGACCTTTGGTATAATAATCACTCCTGTTATTTTAACAGGGACAATACTTTTTTCCCCAAAATTTTTAGTGGTCGTATACAAATAGTTGGCTTTCTCATCAAAAGGGAAATTACACACGCCGTCTGTGAGCAAGTCATTCTGCACTTCCACCTCACTGTGATGTAACCATGGGACTAATTTACATAATAACCACCCGCGCATCGAGTTCCTCAGTCAATAACTTGTCAGCTAGGCTGGCCAAAATTCACAAGATACAGAACCAATATAAAGCACCGGCTAAAGCACTATCATGTCAAAGCTGAAAGGTAAGCAGAGCTGTAGTGTTAGCACAGATTAGTGTAAACCAACAGTGTTATCAGCATTAGCTTCTGATAATGTTTTAATAATGTTCGTTTAAGTTGTCGACGTAGCCGTGGAAGCTGTTTCTTCTTTGGCGATGTCGTGTCACATCACCGCCTTCACAAGTGTAATTCGATGGCATGATGATGAAATGCTGCCTCCACTCGTGACAATTCAGTAGAATCGCTATGTGGGCTTGCTTTCAGTGTGTGTGTGTGTGTGTGTCGGGGTGCGTCTGTCCCTGTGTGTGTGTTTCATGCGTGTGTGGCATCATGTTCTCAAGACACCCGGAAACTGTTTTAAATTGAAAAAGGGCAAAATAAGTATCTAGATCAATATGAAAAAGAATGAATGGAAATATATATATTTTTCCACAAAAGTGGTGAAGCTACCATGATCGTGGTACATGTGTACCCCCAGTTTCAGGGTAAATAGACTTAATATTGCATGTAGTACCACACATTTTGTTTTGAGGTTTTTTAATTGACAGAAATAAAAACAATGCACTTAATTCAGAACGAATGTTCCCATCTGCACTAAATATGACAGCTGGATTAAATAAATTGACATGACATTTTGAAATAATTGTACATAAGAGCAATTATATGCTTGTGAAGTAGACTATAGCAGTTGTCCATTATTTCACATTAGATTAGAAAAAAAAAATACATCGATAGCATTTGGCTGTCTGGAAGTTTTACAGCAATCTTATCCAAGGATTATATACTTAAGGCAATTTAAGATTCTTATTCTGTATGTTCATAAGGAAAAAAAATCTGGATGGAAAACGCAAGAAAGAAATTGTTCTCTAATGGTTTCATGAGTTCACATGAACAGACAGGAATGCAAATGAAATCTTTCTGCCTGAGGTGAAGCAATGCTACAATTTAGATCAAGCCCAAAGTTAGATAAAGAAACCAAATGGAAAGGAAGAAAACATCAGGGTCATATGCTAGAAAGAGCCTTAAACCAATTAGCACATCAGAAAGTTCAAATTAGATAACGAACTAAAGGGAATAATTTTGCTTGGATTGAGGCAGTCTGAGGCTATCAAGTAAAAACAAACTTTACTAGATGTGAGAGAAAGCTATTATTGGAATGGGATGGAAAAACAAACATTTGGTCCAAAGTAGAAGGAAGGAAAATATATAACATCACACTTTAGTGCTCGGCGGCACTGCAGCACAATGATGAGCAATTGCCTCACAGTCAGAAGATGTGCGTTCAAAACCCAGGTTGGACATTTCTGTGTGGCGGTTGCATGTTTGCCTTTTGCTTCCTTGGGTTTTATCGGGACACTCCACGTGCCTCCCTCACTATCAAAACGTGTACATTTATGTTAGATACGTGGAAGACTAAATTGTCATAAGACTGAATCTAAATTGGTTGGTTGGTGTAAAAGAAAACACTGTCAGCGCAGTCTGCCAGCTTCCCAAAAACGCTAAATGAGGCTTGCTCCGGTGCGAAAATGTAAATGTGCCTGTTTTTATGAAAATAAGAGTCCAGAAACTTACGAAGCAGTAAATTGGATGGATTAGACTCAGGGTCGTCCAGTAACCAGAAGGTTGGCTGTTCGATACCCGCTCTCTCCAAATCATGTGTCGGTGTGTCCTTGGGCAAGGCACTTCACACACATTGCCTCCAGTGCTGATCACACTGGTGTATGGAAGGTGCGAATGTTTGATGGTGGTCGGAGGGGCCGTGGGCGCACACTGGCAGCCACGCTTCCGTCAGCCTGCCCCAGGGCAACTGTGGCTGCTTAAGTAGTTTACCGCCACCACAGTGTGAATGTCTAAGTGCATGAATAATGTAGCCGTTCCATTCAAAAGCGTCTTTGAGTGATGGACCTTTTGGCCGCTATTTTGTGCAGAACGGATCATGCGCATTTCGCTCTCTCTCGCTGCCTCTTCCGTAACGGCCGTGAGCTCTCTGCTCACTCTGTCTCTCCTCCCTCCCACCAAGTCACATAACAGAAAAGAGTGGCGCAGAAAGGCGTCTCTCTCTCTCTAAACATAAAGCCTAAATAAGGAGATAATAAGTCAAGGTACAAGACATTTTGTTTTTATTTTTTAAGAGTTCAAATAATGGACTGCAATCACACTTTAACTTCCTTGCGCTGCTATGTGCTCTCTCTCTCTCTCTCTCTCTCTCTCTCTCTCTCTCTCTCTCATTCTCATTCTCATTCTGCCCCACAAGAAAGAATAGATAAGTAGCAGGGCTTAACCTGCTTTTTAGTATTTAAAAAAAAATATATATATAGTTATAACATTGACAAAAAATATAGAAATGATGAGTTTTAATGTGACTAAAAATAACTTTTGCATTTTGTACCCAATTTTGTAAACCCTGCCCTTGCTAATAGTAAATCAAGCACATTCCAGCACAAGGAAGTTAAAGTGTGATTGCAGTTCATTATTTGAGCTTTTAAAAAATTCCAAATTTGTCTTGTACCTTGACTTATTATCTCCTTATTTAGGCTTTATGTTTAGAGATTAGAGAATATGACAGGTGGTCAAATCAATTTCTTTAGCACTCTTGACTTTGTTTATGTTTTGACTTTGTTTATGTTTTCATAGATTTAGTGATTGTGATCTAGTACAACATAACTATTGACGTTGGTTACTTGTGTAATGTTTCAACTATTTTAGATTTATACATTAATACATCTGAAATAAAATTATTCATTAAAACACAGTAAACTAAAGTGGGCCGGTCCAAGCCATGAAGCTCCAGGGCTGAAAATGAGTCCCAGTTCGACCCTGTGTGTGTATATATATCTGTTGTCTTTATTTTTATGTTTATCTTCGCACTCACGCTGAGAGTCTGTTTGTGCAGCGCCCGCGTGGACCCCAGAGAAGTACGTTCTCGCCGCCGGCCAGGCTGCCGTCTACGTGAGGCCGGCCCGAAACACTGACAGAAGACTGACTAGTAATGACGATGCCCCATATATCCGCGCCACCACATTGACGTGAAATTCTGCTTGTCTGACTGCATGTACACTTTTGTCTGCTTGTACCTTTTGAAATGAGATTAACAGCTACGATGATATTTTAACGGCCCAGCTCTAATAAAAAGCATTACAAGTGTTTTGTTGGTGTCTTTTTTTTTTCTTTATTTCAATGGGGAAAGATGATATGTGATACGTTTTTGAGTGGTAATTGAATGAATTAAACTCATAAGTCAAGGCTGCACTGTTTCTTGGAAAATGCTGCTAAATATTAGAAAAATACATATTAAACAAATGTACAGATGTTCCCAACCCTTTTTGCACTACAAACCAGTTTCCAGCAGAACAACAGTGTTTTGACAAATTAGAAGTACATTTTTCAATTATGCAGAATTTAGTTGTTGTAATTAGTGAGTTGCTCTTCAACAAGCCGGTCTCACCTTGGGTAATCTTTTTTTTTTCTTTCAAAAAAACTTCAAAGACTTGTTTTAACCCCGGGTGCTTGGTCTCCATGTGCCTAAGCATTTTTGATGGCTTCATTGCTTAATTTGCAAACCCGACACCACATTAGGCAGAGCGGGCTTAGAACGTATCAGTTTAAACGTAGACCTTAAGTGCGACTAATGATATTGTCTCATAAAAATTGCATTTGTTTTCTTGAACGTTGTAGACTCTTCTTTTGTTTTGTTGTGATTTTTTGTTATCAGGTGGGCTTGTTTCTACTGTATCACGTGACCTGGGTGAGCATTTTGACTGTTGCAGGCAGGTGCACCTGATTTTTAAATGAAAGCATCTTTTAGAATATGATGATCAAGAAAATATTTGTTCATTCTTGCCGTGCGACTAGCTATTGTGGCCTGCCAGATGGGCAAAGAATGCAGCCGGCAAAACATACATTATTAGCTGAGGTGGGCCTTCCGTCAGTAATGTCACTCCGTCACTGCACGTTTTGCTGTCAGATGACAAGAAACTTAAAAAAAAAAATGGAGGACTAAGCACTGACAATGGTGGACTTTTGTCTGTCAGTGTAATTGTCACTAACTGGGTCAAGTACCAAAGGACCTCTCAGTCCATCACTTTTCGCTGGCAACTGACAGAAACCCTTAATGTCATGTCCACATAAATATGGAGACCACCTATTTCCTTTCCATTTCCTGTACACAAAATCTTTTCAAGGAATATGTGCATTCAAGGATGCTGAAATACTATCACGTCATCATTGTGGGAAAGATGCGTGTGTTGTACGCACGGAAATGCAAGGGCAGCATTTTTAAATGTAGTCACTCCGGGACCCGGTTTCAAAATTGATCATAATCACGCTCCCAAAACACCATGTGAAAAAAAACATAGAAATGATAAGACACCTTTGCAGATGCACTGTAAACTCGTCGTGTAGTGGGGTTCAAATTAGTAATTCTACGATTGTTTTTTGAGGTTGTATAAATATTAACTAAATTATTCTTTAGACTGACCTAACATTTCTAACCTTGCCAGCAAGTTGAATTATCGCTTATGAAATAAACATGCATGTATGTAAATAAAACACTAAAACAGAATGGTAACAAAACTTTGAAAACTAAGAAAAAAAGCTTAAATTGACATTTAACGTAGCGCAGCATGCCCATGGTCACAAGGTTAAGAGAAAAGCCAGCACCATTCCTCTTAATTCCTAATATGCTATCTTTCTGTTTACAGATATTTATAGTACTGACTTATTTGGAACTGCACACACCTCTCACCACACGGTCTCAATTGTGACTGCACAAACAAGTTGCTATGTAGCTTACTGCTGTCCTACTAAAGCTATTTAATGGAATTTTGCTTATCTGGATGGTAATATGTAAAAACAAAACTTGACATGATAGAAAAAAAGCCTAATTTTGGAATCAGCGTGCCAATTTTAGTTTTAATCAGCATAAAAATCTAACTCAAAAAAATCTTTTTTAAAATTGTTCCCATGTGTAATACGAGTATTGCCCGATGATAAACAAATTGCTTGGGAACCAACCTCTTCCGTTGACCACAGTAACGGTAAATACTAAGGATAAAGTTACTCACACTCTATTTTTACTGCCTTATTTTATTTATTTATTTTTGTTGTTTTTACTTCCAAATCTTCATCCAACACTGACATATTAACCAACAGACATTGATTCAATATTAATATGTTTTCGTACCCGACCGTTTAGTCTTGTTGTAAACTTTACAACAAGACTAAACTAAGCCACAATGGTGCAATTAAACTTCAATTAAATTGCAGCATTGTGGCTTGCAAACCTAGTTGCATGAGTCTGTCTACTACCCTACAGATAATTTTTTTCAGAGTTTAGACAACTTTGAGACTCGTTCTGAAAAGTTTGTTTCCATCTCTAAAATTTTGCTAACCCGGGATTAAATCTGTTTTTGTATGTTTTTATTTTTTATTATTTATCTTATTTGGGTGGAGTTTACTCTGGTCTCCTCCCTCATTCCAAAGACATGCATGGCAGGTTAATTGAACACTCTAAAATTGTCTTTAGGTGTGATTGTGAGTGTGGATGGTTGTTCAACTGTGTGTGCCCTGCGATTGGCTGGCAACCAGTTCAGGGTGTACCCCACCTACTGCCCGAAGCCAGCTGGGAGAGGCTCCAGCACCCTTGCGACCCTTGTGAGGAATAAGCGGAAAGAAAATGGATGGATGTAGGGATATTATGTATAGTATATGAATATTTGTGAACATTGTTGATATACTGATAATGATAATTATTACATCTTCAAACGACTAAATGATCACTTATCTGTGTACTGGTAATTCATTACTCATGTTTGAGCTATTTATTTGTATCATTTAACTACTGTCTGATTTGCTCTTGTTTTCAATTGTTTATTTTTTATTTTCACAAGTTACTATTACACTTTTTGAAGTATTTATTTATTTATGCATTTAGTATTTTTTTGTTTATTTATTATCTTTATACATGTTTGATTGACAAATGATTATTAGCTCTCAGTTCATCCTTTGACCAGAATGAGACATGCTGTAGTAGAAAATATCTGTGCTAAAACTGATTTGACTTGATAAGAAGACTTTTATATTGAAAAAATATAAGTCGTTCACTGAAACCACATTTGTTCTTTTGTTTCCTATCAGTCCTAAAACTCAAAATCCCCCAAATATTTTTGTAACCTCTGAAGCAGTGGTAGTCTCCGAGGGTTTAAATGACTGGTGGAGAAAATGTGGTGTGAAATGGGATGTAATGCTGCACAGGGGACTTAAAGTCCCAAAGGCTGAATTTTTAAATGCAGCCGGACTTCAGAGTCTTGCTTTCTTCTTAGCTGCACCCTTAAAGTCTTAGATATCCTGCTTTTTGCTTTGTCTGTCCCCATTTAGGAATAAAACTATGAGCCACACTGATCATTTGATGTTCGTATATATATATATATATATATATATATATATATATATATATATATATATATATATATTGCCTTGTAACAAATGAGGTCCAGGCTCTCTAGAGTTTCTTCATATTGATCTCTGCCGGAAACAAATCCTTTACCAGAGGCACTGCTGCTCTGCTGTACCAGTCTCATCAGAGCCTGTCACATTGAGTGTAATGAACATAGGACCTTAATGAAGAACGATTCAGTCACATTTCAAACAGACTGTTAAGTTATGACATAAAATAGAATGATATACAGGAAGAATTATGAGAAGTGGGAAAAAAAATCCCATTATACATTGAGATTCCAAGAATGATAAAAATAGGTTTCTAGTTTGATTATGTTCTGTCCTGATATCCTAACGTGTAGGCAGTCAAGAAATGCTGTGTTTTATAAAAGTTTCAGGAGGTCTGAACAATAATCAAAGCACGAGTCAGCCTGGCGATAGAAACAAAGGACAGGACAGTCTCTACTGTGGGTAACTAACAAACACATTTTTCGGTTACAGACAGCCTACCTCAGGCTGAAATGAAAGTTGAAACCATTTGGCTTTTTCTATTTATTTTAATTTTTTTTTTCATTTCACAAAGGCTACACTACCTATAGTTTTTTGGGTGATTTTCATACAAAAATTCTGCAAAAAGTATACTCCTGAAGGCACACCACTACTGTGCTTTTCCCAGCCCTGTCCGCGTAGCGATGTGTTTCTGCGAATGGGTAGTCAGTTTCTCAGTAGAAAAGTCCTTTACGCAAATAGGCAAATCGCTACGCAGCCTTTTTTACGTCGCTGTATTATTCCTATGCGAACGTACGTTCGCACAGTGCATTCGTGAATTCAAAACACAAGATGACGCCACTCTGGAGAATATAAAACTATTTTCACACCTTTCTTTTGAGGGAAAACTGCATCTTTTGAAGGATGGGAGACCAACACCTGAGTTACCGGATCTTCAGCAAAGTAAGGGACAAAGAATTATTCGTACTTTTGACAAAGAATGGTGCAAAAAAAAGATTGGCTTTGTGGATGTGCTTCGTTTAACTGTCTGTTTCACTTTACATGATGTTTGGCATTGCTATTGCTAGCTTGATTTTGTGAGAAATTAGGCTGTTTTAAAGGGAGATATTCACTTTATTATATTCTTTACGGGCGTCCAGGCGGGTTCGAAATAGTCAGTTTTTCGTTGTGCGGCAAATGGGAGGAACTTAGTGGCAAGTGTTGAGCTGTCGCACCGGAGGCGATGGGTACGGGGGAAAAAAGATTGCAGAGCAAAAAATGTAAGATTTCAAAAGAGAGTAATGTTTTTTTTGTTTAATTTTTTACCCATACAGAGGAGGCATATGTAAAAATAGTTTGAATGTATGGCATCTTGTATCTGAGTATCAAATATCTCGAGGTCAGGCTGAGTGTCCTCTTTTTTTGGAAATGAAAATTTGTGCGTCTCAATTTGCGACTGTCTGCCTACCCAAACCTAGAGCTCACTGCACATCACTGCGTATAACTGAGGCAAACTAAAACACAAAAATTCAGTCACGGTCTTCCTTCTTCCTCCTGGCATTGTCTCATGGCTAGTAACTGACCCAAACAGGATGAATGAGATGAGCAGCTGGTCTCGTCCCAGCGGGATAAGAAATCTCACGTGATAAAATCAAATCATGTTAGTCAAAGGTTAGGTCTGCGTGATATGTCTCCCCATGGTACAAAAAATGCTATCAACAGTACTGTATTTACCCCTTCTCCTTTTTTGCAATATTCCCCCCACTTTCATGTTTAATGTCAAGAAATTCATTTAAATTGCAGACAAAGATAATCCAAGTAAATGTGCAGTTTGTAAAGGATCATTTTTTGTATTAATGAAACAAGAATTCAAAGCTACTTGACCCTGTGTGAAAAAGTAATTGCGCCCCAAACTCTCAGCTGTAACAAAAATCTAAATCAAGTTCTCTAGTTATCTACATTTTCTAGACGGGAATGATTCTTTCACATCTCTGTAGAGAGATTGTGACCCACCTTTCTTTGCAGAATAGCTTTAATTCAGCAACACTAGAGGGTTTTCAAGCATAGCAGTATTTTTAAGGTCATGCCACAGCAATTCAATTGGATTTAAGTTCAGAGTTTGACGACTAAACCGACCAGGGAAAAGTGCCCCGATGCCTGAGTGAGAATATCTCTGCAATTGAAGCATGCTACTGCAACGTACATATGAACTGAATCGGTGCATCTAATGGTCAACTGTTCCTCAAATGTTTTGTTATTGAGGCAGAATTGTTCTATTCTACCATCATATCAAACTATTTGAATGTTTTTAAATGTTAATTATCTTTTTTTTAATTATCTGAATAGGCTTTGAATGTTAAGAAAAAACTATTACAACACTTCACTATTTACTACAATTAAGTATTATGTTAGTATACATAAAGCCCTTACAATATTTGCATAACATTTTTATTATAAAAGGCTTATGGTCAAGTCAAGTCATCTTTATCTTTATAAAGCTTCATTGTTACATACACTTTCATTTTCAGTTATGAATTTCTCTGAATTTCATTCCTTCCTTCCTTCCTGCAAATCAAATTACAATGGCAATTTTGATTCCTTTTTTTCCCACCTCAATTCAATTTCAAAATCAAGAACTGAATTGGAATGTAGGGGTCATTCTCAATTCAAATCACAATTATCCAGCATCTAACACTTTAATATGCAACCAGTCATCGAGCCAGAGCACCGAATGAGGCCATTATACTATGTTGGACTCACTAACAGATTTTTAATGGAGCTGGGGGCAGTGAATTTAAGATGGACTAAGAGCCATGGGAGAGATCTTTGCAGCTGCTCTCACCAGCCATGAAAACACATGAATCATTTGTTTTTCTTTTTTCAGATGAGAATGGGAAAGAGAAATCAAGAAATAAATAAAATACTTGCATTCTTTGAAAATGATTGTGATGACATGAATATTTCCTAGTATGCCAAGTCCTTGAGTTATTCTCACATTTTTTGGGGGTGGGGGTGGGGTTCGTCACGTCCAGTCCAGTCGGCCTACACCACGCTGCATGCCACATACTGTGACATTTTCGCTGTAGAGACAATAACCCCGATGGCTTCCCCTCTCACTATGGCAAGAAAGCGGGATTGTTATTTAGTGCATACATATAAGTCCGTGGCTCCAACCTATACGCCTGCTGGCAGAGGAATAGTCCTAATGTCCGCCACAAAATTTTAGCAAATTTTAATTAATCACACAACTATAAATGTTAAAAAAAAAAGTGTGTCTATCTTGTGTTTATTATTTGTATTAAAGTGAATGTATTTATGCCATTTTTTTTCAGTATGTTCATGCTCATTATACTGCTCACCAAGATCTTTTGAATGTATGTCACATTGTCGTGCAAGGTTGAACAGCTTGTAAAATAAATCCTTGATATTTCTCCCTTTTCCTTGTCTTCTGAAGATTACGCCTCATTTCCAGTTAAAGGCATTTATCATCAGTTGCGTATTGAATCCAGCTCAGTGGACATGCAAGGCCATATAGCTCTTTTCCCCCAATTGCCAGGAGTGTATGTTCACAATATCCAATTTTCATCCTCATTCTGTATCTCTCCAACCTTTTTGAAATGGTGGCTATGAATCTTCATAGCATCCGGTGGTGTGGAAAGCAGCTCTCTCCTAAATGACTATTGATGATGATGCCACACTGCAGGGCATGTGAACACAGTATGGAAATGCTAGAGCAAAGAATACTCGAGCAGGGAGGGGGAACAGATGCAATCAGCCGAGATTCTCTATTCTACAAAGGTAGGTTTACAGCTGAAGATAACAGAATACAACCATAAATATAAGCCCTTATTTGAGAGTTTTTGAAAAATAGAATAACTGACAGGACATTCCACCAAACATTCTGCCATACAAACAATGGATTTCTGAGCTAAACTTTTTGAGGTGTCAAGTAGATAGTCATCGTCTTTTACTTCATGCTTTTTACTTTGTGTTATTATGACCTTTAATGTATCTTGAAAATGAAGATTTCCATTTTTTTTGAAGACTTTTAAAAAAAAGCTAATTTGTATGAGAAAATTTACCTCTCTTCGATTCGGCCTTCTGTTGGATTTTTTTTTTGGGGGGGGGGGGGTATCGTCTTTATGTGACTAGAAAAATAAATTTCATAAAGACCCAAACAACATGTCCTTGGTTTGGGAAACTATTATAGGTTACAGTGGCAGCACAACAATATTTGTTTGGCCTTGGACAAGACAAGAAGCAATGTCTCCCAATACAAAATGTGGCCATCCAAAAAGCAGAAGCTCGGTTCTTTAAAAGTGCAAGTCATCCAGCTTATAAATAGATACATTGGTCCGACCATTCTAATAAAAGTCAAACAGATTGCGATAGATGCAGTCATACTCATACCTTTGCACTAAACAAAACAAATACATGAACAGATGAAAGACACATTCACACCATTAAAAATATCAAATAATAATAAATCATCTTTAAATGAACTTTGCCAATGGGGCACTCTTTCATACGGTATATCTATATATATGACTCCAATTAATTCAAGAAGCATGCAGTAGTAATGTTCTCACTGCGTTCAACATTTATTGACAACTAGGAAAGACCCCAATAAAAACCAATATAGTCATTTGACATGAACACACACACAGCCTGGATAACAGTCTTGCTCAAGGACACAGCCATGTGTCCGAGAGACGTTGAAGGCGGATGGTCTGTTACCTCATCCTCTCAAGCTCTTTTTTTTTTTTTTGCCTACTTTCTTTCTACTAGATGATGATCTTAACAATTTGGCTTATGTATGAGCTTGGTAATGTTGAATAGTGTGCATGGAGGGGGAAGCAGTTATGAAGTTGTGGGTTTTCTGAAGGCCATGATAGAACCAACCATTACAGTAATGAAATGTTAGAATGGCTGCAATTGTTCTCTCATTTACGCCATCTCAGCAAGCACATTCCAGGAGATATAGTCTTTCCTCTGTAATAGCCTCTTCTCTTGCTGTTATCTCATTTGCACTCTCTCTCTCTCTCTCTCTCTCTCTCTCTCTCTCTCTCTCTCTCTCTCTCTCTCTCTCTCTCTCTCTCTCTCTCTCTCTCTCTCTCTCTCAGATACTTACTAATTAAGGCCATTCATACTGAAAAATGGAGGGAAACAATCAGAGGTCTAGTGAATGGACAAGGTATGGTGCAGCAGGAATCCAAAAAGAAAAGAAAAGAAAGGGGTAACAAATTAGTGGTGTTGCAACACTTACACAAAATCAACTAATACACAACTTAAAAAAAAAAAATACAAGTGTAGGGCACACTTTAACATAAAGTTATAGCTGCTCCATCAAAACAAAAAGGGGTTAAAATACAAGATAATTCATCTTAAGCAATTACAATATTTATTAAGCAACTGTTTTCAGTTAGAAACAAAAATGTGCAAACCAATGAATTGATGTATAGTTTTAGGTACATGTTTCATTCATTTTTAAATCAAATTTACATTACTTGTAGATGGACAACATGTAAAAGTCCTCCTTTTTTCGTTTGACTTATTTTTTCTTGTTCTTTTTTACATTATCTTAACGCATGGGAAATCAATATGCACCATACAACTGTCTGAAAACAATATATTGGAGACACTATAAGTACTGTATATATACTGTAAGTATAAAAATAGTCAATGCCAAGTTTTCCACTATGCCTGTTGTTGCGTTTCTGTTTTTAAGGCTATTTTTCTTTACACCCACATTTAATAAGAGTTTCAAATTTTAGCAACAAATAAGTCTTTGAAAAATAAATATTATAATAATTTGCAAACAGACTGCAGTGTATAGGAGGAAATCTTGATAATTCAATACTCTCTTGCTGAGTGCAATGAAGAGTTCTTGGCACATCAGACACTGAGACTGTGATTATCATGTTTTATAGCTTGTTCCCTAATACAGACACCGACTGTAAAATCACCCAATCCTATAAGATGTCTCATAAATCAGCAAATGTTTAATAGTCCAGTGATGGGGAAATGTTGACTCACACAATTTCCAGAAGTTGCAATTCCTCCACCCTCCAGCATTTTCATCACGCTGAGAACAGCCGCACTGACAAACACATGCCATTTGTCAAGTGGTAGCAGGAGTAGTAACATCACTCAAAGGTCAAATATGTATATGCACCGCTTTAAAACAGGCCGCATGCTATTTTCTGAAACAGTCTGGTTTCTTCATTTAGTTGGATAGCCTGCAGGTCATACCTCTTGTATTCATCAAGGTAACTGTTTGTAGATCAATGCAAGAAATCGTAGCCATTAAATGTTAAATGTAGAATTTTTGGTTGTGAAAGACAACAAAAAGTATCAGAAATTTTAAGTCTATTACATTGGAGTCTTGCATTTTCCCTGATGCATTTTGTCTTGCTTCATATTCAAAAGGCAGACTATTGTACAAAGGCAAAGCCATTATTGAGTGAACAAAAGATACAAAAGTATTTTTAAATGTACACTGTGCTCTACTGATACCCTGTTGGTATCACAATCTCCTATCATACAGTTTAAAAATAATCCCACAATCTCATTATGGAAAGATCACAAACAGATTAGTAAAAAATTATTATGGGTCTTCGGTTCATGTTTTTTCATACAAATACTGCAATTATGACTTTACTACTGTGTTACCATGTATGTTTAAAACATGCATGTTTTCAGAGACAATTTTTTGACTACATTTTCTTTATTCTACCCAAAATCAGTTTAGAACCACTGTTCTAAACCATCTAGTATAGTAGTGTATCTGTGTGTTACATTTGAACAAGTTTACATTATATTAGTGGTTGAGTTCCCGATATTTTTGTGTGACAGTAAATTGTAAAAAAAATCCGCGAGGCGCATCATAAATTGTCATGAAGTTAAGAGAGCTGTTTCTAATGGGCTAATATAAGACAAGTCAACTTTTGGTAATACTTGTCTGACAATTACTAATACTGAGAAATAACATTGTGTGTACAGTTAATAAATCTCATGTTTTGGAATTTAACCAAATTGAAGGTTAAATGATGTTGATGTTGGGCCACCTTACCAGATTAGTCAATTTTGTTCAATTGCATTTTTATAGCCCTTAATCACAAAAGACTACTCTATTCGTCTTGCTCGTTTTACTCGGCAGTCCGCGGATGGGGATGACACTATGTTTCCGTACATCCACCCAACTGTCTTACGACGGCCCGAATATAGGAGCTACTTTTTCGGGTTTTGGATCGGGGATGTGATTTGGCAGTCGTACCGGGTCTCTGGTCGTCCCCCTCCTCATGGGGTGAGACCATCGGCCGGGACGAGAAGTCCTGTGTTGCCAAACTGTACCACATCTGGTTAGGCTTGCATCGGTGGTGGCAACTTTGTAACGTGTAGGTACCACACCCACTGGGACTCCAGCTGATAGAACAGACCGGCGACCCCAAGGTGCGAGAGCACCCATGAACCGACTGGACACTCTGAGACGCCTTCAGCAGCGGAAGAGGAGCCGCCACTGTTGCAATGGTCGCAGCGACAGGAGGCCTAGTGGCATAAGTGCCATCAGGGACGTTAACTTGCCCAGCAGACACAGAAAAAGGACATAAGGCAGCATCCCATTGGCACGTGAGAGAGAGATAAGGCGTAGCACATCGTCAACCCTCTGTGGGGATGGCCGAGCAGTCATGGAGGTGGTGTCATTGGTGTCACCGACATTTCGATAAACAGAGTCTGCTGAGAAGGAACGGAAGAGGACTTTTCCAGGTTGACCTTGAATCCAAGTCGTGACACATGCTGAAGAAACGTAGACTTGTCTTTTGTGTTACCTCAGAGTAGACAACTGTTCTGTTACAGACAGAGGAAAAAACACAATCAGTTTACAGGTACATTCATTAAAAATGGGAATTATTTTGTGGGATTAGAGTTTCCACGCTGAGAGAGAGATAGCGAAAGAGAGACGCCGATAGTTATGAAGTCCGCTTTTCATCATATTTTAATATTGTGAATATATCCTAACTGCTCAGTGTAGTTACTAAGGCCTCGATCTGAAAGATATCATGCTTGTATTACTCCAAAAACACTCACTGACTTCCCCGGGTACGTTCATTTACATTGTAAGTGTACAGAAGGACGTCAGATCCGGAAGAGTCAAATAAAGGGGGCGGAGATTTAGTGAAAGGTCTATTGGGCTCAACGCTCTAATTTGGTCATCTCAGACCCTACAGTGGAACATGGTATTGACAGGTGGCGTGCTTCTCAGTGGCAGGGAACAGGAGACTGCAAGGGAGAAATGCTGCTTCAGAGCGGATGCACTCTTAGACTAGGGCAACAGGTCACCTTTTAGTATGACAACAGCCACAAGCAGACAGCGAAGATAAAGCTGGAGTAGCTTCAGGGAAAGACTCTTAACTGTCCTTGAATGGCCAAATTTACGCTTGAACTTCATCCCAAAATCAGTGGAAGGACCTGAAGGTAGCTCTTCACATCTAGTTCCCATCAAAACTGATGTTTGTTTTTGTTTGTTGTTTTTTTTTTGGGGGCGGGGGGGTTGTATTTTGACGATGGATCTAATGAATAGTGTAAGTACCACATGACTTAGGACTGCCAGCTCAGCAGCTGAGAAACCTTTTGTTTGAATGCTAACAGGCAGGGAACCATTTCGGATTGAAAATGAATTGAAAATGGGTTGAAAATGGGTTGAACATTTTCTATACAATTTTAATTCATAATACATCTCAATTGTGTGTGGCACCCAAATTCCTCATAAACATATGCCCATGACTTTACTAATCCGCACCAGACATGGATCAGGTCATGATGGACTGCCTGGGGCACTACATGGCAGCACTGGATGCATAAATACATTTGGCCCCAGAGGCTTAAATTGGATTCACATCTGGAAACAGGAGGCACAGCCTGTAACGTCAATGATTTCATTATCCAGGGACTATGCACTACACACTCGAGCCACTTCAGCCTGAGCTAGTCCTCTTCAAGGGTGGGAAAGATCTTCCAGTCACGTGCCTGACAATGGGTCGTGTTCGATCTACATTGCTGTTCCCCATGCCATACTCAGTGATATGCAATGTAGCTGTAGTATATTTCCTTTATTCATCCATAAGAGGATAGACTATGGAAAATTGGGTCACAATTGTACTGTACGTTCCCTTTAAGTGTACTATAATTATCAAATCAATCTTACATCAACAGAACAGAACTCCCCTGAAATCCATCCCAAAAGAAAATTGCTAACCATAGTGTGCAGTTTGGACTGAGTTCAGCACAGTGGAGATGTTCAGCATAAATACTGTGCAGTGATTCTCTCTTTGTCTGCTAATATAATGTCTCAATCCATATCTCTGTGATGACCTTGATAGCAATGAATGCTATGTGTTATTTAGTTGTTTTTCATCACATTATCTCTTTATAATCAAATGCTTTATTTCCTGAGACGTTTTCATGATTCCTCTCAGGCACAGGAGGTTAGTATTTATTATTTAGCTTTGAACTGCACATTCTGTGAATATAAACTGTTTAAAACAAGATATTTTCTCTCACACACACACACACAAAATAAAAATAAAACTTGAAGCAATATGAACGATCTGCCAGATAGCAATAGGGTTAAGAAGTTGCGAGAATGAAAGCATAAATGAACCCATGTGTGTTGGTAGTAGAGCTGTTAAACTATTTAAAAAAAAAATCTGATTAATCACATCCTAGAATTTTGATTGACTAATCACTTCATTAAAATGCTTTTTATTAACATGTTTGCCTTCCAAATGTGAAGAACACCTGTTATGTGTTATGAGGACGTCTTCAACATTTTTGATCCACTGCAATCTCATCTTCCGCTTTTTCTATTCAGTGAATTACTTGCATAATTCCAAATGAAAAACAAATGACCCAACTATTTTGATAAGAACAAATGTTCTGAAAGTCATACACAAAATCCCCTCGCCTTCCTTTGTCTATCATGGCCAATGACGATGCGCGTAAAAGATCCTCCCTCGTACGATGCATGAACCAGTCACAGCGATTTCATGGTGATTGACATATTGAACAGCTAATGAGATTCTGAATACGTCGAATTCTTGCTGGCTTTTTAGTTTTTTTTCTAAAGCTGATTTGCGCACCAGAGAGCGTCAACGATGCCTCATAAAGGCGCATATCTCTTTGATCCCTTGCTTTGAAATCATGTCAAAATAATGTCTAAATGTGAATAAAGTCTTTCAACTATGTTTAAAAATAGAATAGAATAGAATAGAATAGAATAGAATAGTGACAAATTAAAATGAATTTTTATCAGACTTGACCTTAGCTTTCAAAGGTCACCCAAATGGCACAGTTTTGTTCGCCTGAACCCATGTTTTGGAAAATACTGTGCAAAATGCTAATTTTCTGTAGTATTATTGTCCAACTTGAGCTGGAATTAGGGAAGACCTCAAGCTTTCATATTGTAGTGTTTTTTAGTCCAGCACATTCTACATTCATTTTCAAGCAGGCAAAAGTTGGCTGGGTGTTGGATTATTATAATAATTATTATTATTTTGTGTGGCCATGTGTTGGAAAACATGTTTAAAAGAGTCAGTAAATCTTATTCAGATACAGTGATACTATGTTGATGTATTATTGAATATTTAAAAAAAATATGACAGCCATTGTACATTAGATTATTTCTAAGATATTTACCATAAATATATAATAAAGTTATTCCAAATATATTGTTGATTATATTATTGCATGGGTGGCATGGTGCACGAGTGGTTTGCATATCCGCCTCACAATTCAGAGGTTCGAATTGGGTCTATGTCCTTCCTGTGTGGAGTTTGCATGTTCTCCTTGTATTTATGTTCTTATTTGTACAATAATACCTGCTCATATAGTCATATATAATAAATACGGAATATTTTTCAATACAGTTCTCAATACGGTAAATTATGTATTTATTCACTACATGAAAATGGCAACAATTGCAGGATTCTGCCATATATTGTAAATGACCAATACATAAAATATAGATATTTAACATACAAACATAATATGCAGATACATACTTTTAGCAATATGTGAATACACCTAAAATGTATCATCACTCATATATTGAGAAAGGGCCGACTGTATACTGTGCAGCATTGAAGCCCTACTGTACTTCAAATTTACAAAACAACATTTCCCTCTGAGGCAGTTTACATTTTGATCGATCTATGTAACTCATACCTTGAGAAGAACGGATTCCATTTTCTCTTCTACATTATGAAGGTCAGCCAACTAACTTTTAAAGTTATTGTCATAAGAGGACACAGGAACAGTGCAAAAACATTTCCACTCTCATGCACTGCCTCACCAGATGTCTGGAATCTCTCATTTGGACTTGACAGGGAGCTACTCAGAGTGAAGCAGCAACTTTCAGGCTGTGGCGACAATCTCTCATTTTCTGTCTGCTCTCTGCAAATTCACCCCCATGTCCCACTCACATAACCCAGTAAAAGCCAGCATGTGCAGAAATGAGGGCTCCCCTCTCTACAAAACATGAATCCCTGGCAATCTTGCAGCATAGGTGCTGTCGTGAGCTCTTTCACAACCACCATTGTGCCAAGTGACATAATCGTTGCTGCTGTGACCACAAACGCGTTTCTCCGTTTCACCATTATATAAGTAAAGTAAACATTGATTAAAAGTTAATTTAATTAGATTTACTGTACTTTCCCGAAATACAGAAAGTGTTTAAAAAATAAATGGGGGGGTGGGGTGGGGGGCTGACATATCCAATTCAATCTCTAGGTGGCAAATTAAGGCGTTCATAGCTGTTTTCAGGTGAGCTAATATCATTTGTTTACATTTTGATGATGGAACACAGTATGCACCCACACACATTCCACTGCAGCCACATCGACAGCAGCATAAATAAATGATGAAAACATTAATTAAATGTTACATTACATTTTAGGTGGCCTTGATTGACTCTTCTCTCCACTTCAGTATAAATGCAGGTAATCTCCAAAAAACATGGTGATAAAAAAAAAGGTAGAGTAGATGCCACCTAGGTCGACAGAGTTTAAAGAGTGATTAGGGGGGAAGCCACAAGGTGTTTTGTTGCAATGCTTGTGAAACTCTTCAAGCCGTGCCCCATCACTCATCCGCATAGTCCTCCAACATTCATGAAGTAATTAATAGCTGAATTAAAGGGATTATACTACATGAGGGTGCCTTTGTACTGGTGACCTTGAAGAGGTTGACTAATCGCTGTAATTGAGTGCTTGTAAACATGGTAGTTCGCAGTCTGCTCCAAAATTATTTCGCTTACATTTGCTGATGACTCCTTCTTGCATTGCATTTTCAAATTGTCACAACAACCTTCATTGATTAGGTTGCCTCCTTCAGACCCATAGATGATTGCAGCGGACATGACATATTTGCGTGTCCAAACCAATAAAACGTATAATTTGGATGATGTCAACACTTCTGGTTCATGACTGGATCCTAGCTAACCAATCACAATTGCAAGTTGATTTGCATGATGTTCGTGTTAAAAATGTTACATATAAGCTTGGTAAGTTTACAACACGTTACAGCCATATTATCCCGGCGTCCACTATATCGAATAAAAACATGAGATAACCCCCCAAAATTGTTTCCCATGTTCTTCTTATGTGGGAAAAAAGTCTAAATCAGCACTAAATAAATAAATAAATTGCCAGCAGAAAACATGTGGGTCTGAAGGGGTTACAGGGGTGTTGTGTGTTGTTTGTGTGTGTCTATTAATGAGTTTAGGTAGTGCTTTAGGTTCAGTGAGATGAGATTCTTGCTATTCCACACTTAAAATAACACTCTTAAAGTTCCACGTGAGATTTCTGCCTTGGAGAACTTGTTTTGAGAATTGTGTTGGAACACCATCTTTGTGTGTGGTGCTCTGTGTTGAGATTATTGGCGCACACTAGTGATGGCAAAATGAAGCTTCATGAAGCACTTGTGATATTTTTTGACTCCTCTAGATGGCACTCTTGGTTGAAAGATGCAGTGGAAATGTAATCAATTTCCTTTGCACTAGCCTTCATATTTAAACCAAGAGCACCATCTAGGGGAGTCAAAAAATATCACAAGTGCTTCATGAAGCTTCATTTTGCCATCACTAGCGCACACTACGCGCAGTAACACCAAAATGTTTCATGCCTGATTTGTATGTTCCTGTGTGGAGTCTGTATCGGAAAATGAATCTAAAAATGTGAAAAATCCAATAAAATTTGACGAAATTCAATAAGGTCCTTTAAACGGTGTTACCTCCAGTGATGCCACCCATCAAAACTGCTGGAAAAAGGGTTTCACCCCACCTTCCATTGTCTGCAGTACAACACCATTTTTAGTACACTGTCAACACGCGCTGCATTTATTATCAATTATAGTAACGCCGGCCCGAATATATTCCCACAGTTCCCAAGCCACCTGAAATGGAGCACAGTGTTGTGATATATTGGTAAACTGAGACGTAAATTTGAATTATGAATTTGCACTTCACTAAAACTGCCTGGAGAGCGTAGATGCGCTTAAAATGCTGCAGCCTACATGAATCACTCGAGACAAAGGCTGTTTACAACACAAAGCAAATGTTCATGTTCAGCAACAGAGGTCGAAAATTAATGTTGAGAAGATATACGTTGTGGAAGTGCAGCGCACACAAGGACACACGCACAGGTACTTGCAAGTCCTCAACCTGGTAACTCCAAAGTGATTCATAGCTTTTCTTTTTACCTTCCCCAAACTGATGAACAGTGTAGTAAAGGGAAACATATCTAACCATAACAACTTAACAACTGTACTGATATCATCTATCTAAAGCATAGCATTTGGGATATTTTGATTCCTTAACATGGCATACTGTAATTGATTCATTAATTAGCAAAAGCAGAGACTGTACAAACCTGCATTTTACAATATATATATTAGGACATACTGTTATGTTATTGTAGTTACTTATTTATATATTTTTCCAGTGCCACTGTGTATAATTTGGAAGCTATTTTCTCAGTCTGTGCAGTGTTACACAAAACAACTTGAACTACTGTGCTGCTGCACCATAGTGGTTGTTTTGGCAGGCCACAATGCTACTGTAAATCGTCGATCCTGCTGAGTCAACTGATACAAAGTCTGCCTTCATCAGCTGATGACCCACATATTCCTGGCAATGAGAGAAATGAGCTGATTTATTTTGAGATATTGTCATGAGCGTGTGCCTTGTTTAATTACATTTTAGAGACTACAAGTACAAACATTTTCACTTTCATACTAAAACAGCAATCATCTCAACACTGCAGTTTGTGCTTAAAACACGTCTCCAGCAAAGTGTGCGGTCACTGTCATGCTATCATATCCAGTCTTCATTCATTCATAAACAGTTTTTTGTCAGGGTGGTGTGAAAATGCATTATTTTTACAATGTTGGCATACGTGTGGCACACCTTTTTTTTTAATGCAAAAAAAAGGAAGAATAAATCCTGTATTTGCTAGGTTGCTGTAAATATATCATATCATGCAACCCATTCTATCCCTGTCTTTACAAGCTACTGTATGTGGTGTTCAAATCTTGCTGTTGTTGCCTGCTCTATTCTTAACTATTGTTCTCTGCCCAAGGACTTCTATATTCACTGTGCTTTTGGAACTGCAAAAAGTCCCTTAATAGTCATTTGGGCAAAACGTTGCATTTTGCTCTCGCTTTCAGCCGACGTTGTCCTGAGTGAATTTTATATTGTTAAGTTATTAACATTGTTTTTCAGTTTTAAATTATATTTTAGCCGTTTATAATTATGTTAACTCAGTATGGCTAAATGAATAGCATTTTTATGTGTCTCACACTCCTGAGAAAATAAGGGAGTGTATGGGTCTGGTATCTGTCTCTTCCGTAGGAGACGGGCCGATGTGTGATTGTTTCTCTCTAATCTGATTTATAGCTATGGGAACTTGCTGAACTTGCAGAAGGGAGGAGAGAGGGATTTTCTTGTATACATTTAAGTTGTAACCAGGTGGGTTGTGGGCTGACCTTTTTCTGAACCCTCTTTGTGAATAAATAGCGATGTGAGCCAAGAGGAAGGAGCCACATCAGAACAGAGACATCGCTTGGGTGAATTTGTCAATGTGGACCAGAAGCTTCTGGTAATTAAATCTTTGCAAAGGAACTCCTTCAACAGAATCTCACCATTCAGTTAATTGAACACGCAAAGAGTACAATACTTAATATTGTCTACTCTAACAAATGGTGACCACCGACGCTGAATTATAACGAATGGTCTCCTCCGTTGAACCAAACGGAAGGTGTTATTTTGACGTGGAACAAGCTGCGGCGTTCAAAGACGGGCGGAACTTCTAGGCCTAAATAAATAAAGTACGGTAAGTGGAGATCTTTATCCACGTAGAAGAAGTTTTGTCTGTCTGGTCCGCTGCAGCTGGTTTTTTTGTCTTCCAAAATTGTCTAAATTTTAAAAGAGATCTGTGTGAACGAGTGTAGTTTGATGTCGTTCTATTGTGAGTTGTGATAATTCCGACGATATTGAACTAAACACGTCGTGGAGTGGTGCATTTGAAGGTGACGTAATGCAGACTCGAAGTGATGAAGCTTTTTTTGTACAGGAAGAAATAGCGGTTAATTTTTTGATTTGTTTTGTTTTTCGTCAACGCTATGAAGAATCCTTAGACCATAATATATATTGAAGATTATGGTATGCGCTCTGCTTTTTAAGCAGTTTTGGCCGATTTGGGGACGAGTATCATATTTGTTCATGGCTCTTATTGAAAAAGTCCTATTTACACGTAATATGTTTTTTTTTTTGGAAAAGCGCCTGTTTGAAATTGAACAGAAAGGGGTCCAGGTTGATTACAGCGATGATTGGATTTTGTATCACTGTATTTGCAATCGAGAGATTACGTGATTTATTTTATTTTGTAGGCGCTTCTACAATATGTAGTTTTGAGGTCAGGATTCCCGTTTGAATTCCTTTTGTTCCACGGTTGAATTCGTGAGCGCGTGACAAATTTCTTAAAAAATAAGCGCCTTGCAAAAATTTTGCAATAAAGGGAGAACAGTTTAGCTCAGCGGGATTGGGTAACCGCTGTGTATAAACGAGAGGTCACGTGATTCTTATGTCTGTCTGTGTGTGGCCATATGTGTTAACATATTGAACTATTAATACTAAAAGTGAGACGTCACTGTATTAAAACCGAATGTATACATCAAAAACTACAAACAAAAATGGAGGCGATTTCGACCCGGATACAGAATGGTTTGTCCTGAATGCGCTTCCGGTTCAGCGAAAAATAAAAGCGTCGATGAACAATGAAAAAACGAACTATGGATCGATTGTATACAAAGCTTTCGCTGGACAAAATGGTATGTCAGACTTTTGTATTTTCTTTGTTGGTAATGGAAAAAGGCTGAATTTGGTGCTAAAATGACTCCAGCATTGTTGGAGTAGTTTACGGGTGATGTGTTCGAAGTTAACCCGTTTACTGAAATTACCGTACGAAGCTGCGGTTTAAATGCTATAAGATTTGTAGACAACGAATTGAAGGAATAACACCGTTTATTTTATTTTTTAAATAATGACTGAAGAGTGTGTGCGTATGCATTTGAGTGTGTGACCTAGCTTCTAAAAAAGGTGGGGGTTTGTAAGTGAGAAGTGTGCATATGGGGATTTTGTTTGTTTTTCTTTAATATTTTAACTAAGTTTGGTGTTGTTTTGTGTGGGATGATATTGTTGTGATAGTGGCGTTTGTTTTATTAATGGGAATATGATAAAATAGGTTTTGCGATTTATAATGTTAAGATTTTTCCCCCCCTCCCCTTCCCCCGTTTCTAGGTTAGAAAAAAAGGTGGGGGCTGAGCTGTGCGCTGTGAGCATAATGTGTCCTCGTAATGGGACTCTTTTTTTGTCAAAATGGTAAGAGAGGAATGATAAACAATATAAAATAAGTAATAGTATTTGACTGAGCTAATAAATCTTTACACTTTAATGATGACGATGGTTAATTTGTTAACTTTCCCTTTTCGGGACAAATGAATAAAGAGTAATGATAAAATAATGGCATTTTGTTTGAGAGTTGATATAATTATGCCTACATCTTTATAGCTGTGGCTGGAAGTAAGATAGTTGAGTAAGGAGTTATGAATGTTTTTGAAATTGACATGTTGATAATGATTTTTAATATTTGTTTTTTCTCTGAGTGTGTCATTTTAGAAACTGATGTTTGAGTTCCAAGGCAGATGAGGGTTTGATGGCCTTCACTGATTACAAACTGCGAACGGGATGCGCCCCAGCTGCTGATACGTTGTATGGCTAGTAGCTATTTGAAGGGGTATTGAAAAAAAAAAAAAAAGAAAAATGAATAAAGAGGCTGTGTTTTTTACGAAACATTTTTGAAAAAGCAGGGAGTGAACTGTCTTGCTATGATCCCATGTCCTCAGTCTGGCATTTTTAAAGCATTGTATCAACGAATGTGCATTTTTTGATCAGGTGAGCTCTCAGAAAGACTGTGTGTCATCGGATCCACATTGCAGACAGCGTCTGAATGGATGTGGCAGAGATCAAAGGTCAAAAGCCGCAGAGCAACAGTCTTCTCGTCCTGTGCCTAAGAAAAACATGATGTTCAAATTCCTCGATGCCCAGTGACTGTGTATACGCCTCATTCTAGTGACTTCTCCCCTATGGCTGTTTTGCATCCAGAGGAAATCTAAATGCCTGCTTTGAACGTTGCTGCCACAACAGCCGCCATGCTGGCCAGGACTGAACATTGACAACAGCTGCCGTCCTGCCTTTTGCTGGGGGTCTGGACAAAGAAAGTTGGTGGTCGGAATGAGATGTGATCCATTCAGTAAAATGCTACATAGTGATATGCAAGGCATTTTAATGTATTGAGTGGGGAACTGTGATCTATAGCAAGATATTTCAGAAAATTGAAAACGACATATGTAAATTTGAAATGAGGGATTTGAGAAAATTTATTTCAATCTATAGCCTACTAAATTTTTGCCTATATTTTTGGGAGAATCAGTTTCTGAATTGGTACAATGGGAATTTTATTAATATGTTATGATATGATATATTTTTATTTTCCCCGTGAGGAACTTTTTTGGACTTCGTCCAGCTGCAGCTATAATATAAAATAAATAATAGAAGAGAATGAGTAATAACAAGTAAAAGACTAACTAAGAGTTTGATGGCTAAGTTTGATTTTTTTTTTAACAGCACTGTGATTTATAAATCCCAGAAATATTTTGTGTGCTGTGTTTTTTATGGCCCCAAAGTCATCATATATTAGTGTCTTAAGTTGTATCTGCTTATGTTTAGTTTTATAGTGTTTTGTAGCTCTTTTGTTTATCTCATAGCCTGATTTAGAGGGTTGAGTTATTTATGACGTCTTTTGAGTCATGAGGTTTTTATTTTGTCCTCCCTTTATCTTGACGTGTTTGAAAAAATCAGTGGATCTTTGTCAAATGAGGGAGTTTATGTTTATGAATTTAACCAATGTAGACGAGTTAGAAAATTAAAATCAAACTTAAAAACGAAATTAAAAAGGTTGTGGGGTATCGGCCTACACTCCAATTGACAGGATGAGTTTGAAAATGATAATCCACAGTTTGAAGAAATCTATCAGAGGAAATCGATCGCAAAGTAAGTCTGAAGCAAGCAAGGACAATAATGCATATTCGCCGAATGAAGGTAATTATATTATATTATATCTTTTATCTCAGAATTATATGTAAAAAACGTAATGTTTGGAGCCCAGTGTTTGCAAAAGAGTATAGATAATATGAATATATGTGAGTTTTTCCCAGCATGCCAGGATTCGGCCGGTCATGGGATTCTGGGAAGAGAATAAGAGATATGAAAGGCACAGTTATGCAAATTTAGAACAAATTAAGTCATGGTAAAAAAATTACCTATTATTGAACAAAACCTATTTGAAAGATAAATATTTATAAGCTCTGTCTTATATTAATGAATGAGCGAATGTCATTCAACTCAATCAAGGGCTGGGCTCTATTTTAATGTCACAAAAATAGATCTTTTCCTGTTCCAACAGCACAGGACCTACGGATCTTAATCAAATAACATTTACTAATCCCAACTAACAAAAACTATCAGGGTTTTTTCCTCCAAATAAAATTTATGTGAGTTTATGAGAAACTAAAAATGAAAAGTTTTTGCACTCAGGAGAACGGCCTCAGGGGGTTGGTGAGGAAATCTTGTGCAGTTCTCTGCACAGAGAAAATGCCACATCTGGTCTACAAGGCTTCCGGAGACGTGCCAGGCTCGGCCATCTCATCAACTGATGCTCTCAGGTTGAAAGGAGAGACGAAATTCCACAACTGGAGCATCAATCTTATCACCTCCGACCTGGAGCCACGTCAGCTGACCCAGTGATCGTTTTGGAGCGGCCGTTCCGGAGCTGCCGTTTGAGGACATCAGTCAACGGATCAAGAGCAAGTGCCTTTTCTTGGGCAATCATTCCTTTGATCAGTCACATTTTGGGCAGAATAATCCCAGGTGACAAATCGAAGAATTTGGGTAGTCTACCCCAAATTCTTAAAGAAGAGACGAACTATTGTGACACTCTTTTCATTAAAAAAAAAAAAAAAGACCTTCAAAGAACTTCATCACAAGATGGCTTCAAAGAACACATATTCGTCTGCCGATATATTGCGACACTTTTTAATGAACAACATTTTATGTTAAGCCTCACATATGCTATGCTTATTTCACTAAAAATCTTTTAAATGTATCAAATTGTTTTTTAATGTCATATGATTGCTAAATTACCTCCTCTTCTGCTAAAGGGATGTTTTAAGGATAATTATTTTTATCACACAACCATTGAAAAAAAATGTTTTAATGTGTTGAGCTCTCAAGAGCTCAAATGAGGGATTGTTAAGTTATTAACATTGTTTTTCAGTTTTAAATTATATTTTAGCCGTTTATAATTATGTTAACTCAGTATGGCTAAATGAATAGCATTTTTATGTGTCTCACACTCCTGAGAAAATAAGGGAGTGTATGGGTCTGGTATCTGTCTCTTCCGTAGGAGACGGGCCGATGTGTGATTGTTTCTCTCTAATCTGATTTATAGCTATGGGAACTTGCTGAACTTGCAGAAGGGAGGAGAGAGGGATTTTCTTGTATACATTTAAGTTGTAACCAGGTGGGTTGTGGGCTGACCTTTTTCTGAACCCTCTTTGTGAATAAATAGCGATGTGAGCCAAGAGGAAGGAGCCACATCAGAACAGAGACATCGCTTGGGTGAATTTGTCAATGTGGACCAGAAGCTTCTGGTAATTAAATCTTTGCAAAGGAACTCCTTCAACAGAATCTCACCATTCAGTTAATTGAACACGCAAAGAGTACAATACTTAATATTGTCTACTCTATCAATATATATACAGTGCAGACCAAACGTTTGGACACACACACATCCCATTCAATGTGTTTGCTTTATTCTCATTACTATTTACATTGTAGATTCTCACTGAAGGCATCAAAACTAAGAATGCACACAGTTATGTACTTAACAAAGAAAGGTGAAATAACTGAAAACATGTTTTAGATTCTAGTTTCTTCAAAATAGCCTCCCTTTGCTCTGATTACTGCTTTGCACACTCTTGGCATTCTCGCCTCTGGGAACTCCTTCAATACTGTTGGAAAACCAAGCTTCAAGAATAGTCACCTGAAATGTTTTAGTTTTTTTGTATTTTGAAGAAACTAGATCTAAAACTAACTAAAACATGTGTTCATTCTTAGTTTTGATACCTTCAATGAGAATCTACAATGTAAATAATAATGAAAATACAGCAAACACATCGAATGAGATGTGTTGTGTGTGTCCAAACTTTTGGCCTGTACTGTGTGTGTGTGGGGGGGGGGGTATGTGTATATATATATATATATATATATATATATATATATATATATATATATATATACTAGGGATGTACCGAAATGAAAAATATTTGCCGATTTTTCCCCCGAAAACCGAAAACAAAAGAAATCCATAATAAATAAATACATAAATAAAAAAATAAAAAAATGCATACCAATAAAAAACAATGTTTAACTCTGACTTACCATTAGCTACAGTCCACTCCACATTTTCAACACATATTATTACAGTAATGATTGAGAAATAAATTAGGTGGATGAATGAGAATAACCACAAGCATACAGTAAGCACACAGTGCAGTGTCATGTAATTGTGTTTGTTATTCTATGATAAATAAAGTTGTCGTTAGCACATAGACACAATGCTTTTCTGCACATTGTTGGATGTAATAATTTGGAGATGAAGCTTTACTTTTGTGAACTTTTTTGAGTGTCGACACTCGTCAGCCTCAATTGATTTGGGTCGCTGCTGATAACGCAGCTCTCATCTCGGTCATGAAAAAAATGTGTTTATCATGTAAAGGAACCGGGCGCCGTGTTGCTTATTCAACGGGGGCTTTATTTGCATTTCAGCAGCAAACAATTTGCTACGACACTTCAGTTGCAGAATAAGAAGTTCGATTGCTGTAAGATAGCGCGTAGCTGCTACACGCACACACTTGCCTTGTGTTGTCTTCCGCGTCCTCTTCTCTCGCTGGCGCACACACCATACGGAAATCACAATACTGCTTTCCGCTAACACTTTGTGCCGTTGCCATTATTCCTCTCCGCTGATTTGAGATAGCATCGACGGGGTTAGCCTCAAGACGCTAGCTTTCGGCTACTGCTCATGATGTTTTTTCACAACATCCTATTTAGGCAATATTTTTTCGGCTCCAATTTTATTTTGGCCGAATGCCGAAAATGCATATTTTTCTAATTTCCGATAAATTATATATATATATATATATAATTTAGAGGCAGCAACACATTAATCCATTTACAATATAGACAATAAACTGAACCAATCAACAGTAGGCTCAGTAGTAATCACCTCGCTAGCTCAAAAAACTAGCTAACGTCAACGTTAGCCAGCCAACAACCACCACCTTAAGAAAAGCCCCAGCACCACTAAACTGCAAACTTTGGGGAGAAACAGTTGCTAACTTGTGTACTAGCGCGACTGTATATAAAAGTTGTGTAATATGGTCATTATTATTACACAAAATGATTCCATAAAGTTAGTTTTAAAATACAATGTTATAATAATGACAAATCAGTGCATTACCATTGCTATGAGGGTTTCACATCATTAGGTTCCTCATATAATGAACCTCAAGCTTCATTTGAATGGTCTTAGCCAGTGCCGGGGCCTCGATGGTAAGTACTGTAAATAGATCAGGATTCAGTGGAAAGGACTCCTTACCGAGTGTCTGCTCTCCCATAATCAAGTTAGAACTCTATTAACAGATCTCTGTCTTCAGCAAAATTTTCTTCCTCATTAAAAGGTTTGGAGACTGCAGCACATTCCCGAATCCACTCCCACGCGAGAATGTGTTCCTGCTTAATTCATTTACTTGTGCTTTCAACATGCAACAGTATAATTGCAGGAGTAATAAACATGCAACGGCTGTGGAGGAGAGTTATTCCCAGCACACACAGAATACTGCTTTTCAACATTACCACCATCTCAGCGCCACCATGCACAGTGTTCAGAGTACAGAGTAAACATTTTCAGAAAGCAATACACCTTCTTGATCACCATAGCTTAATGCCCTTGTCGGCCTGTTGTGAAGTCACACAGATCGCTCTCCTGTGTAGCGTTTGCTTTGAGCAGCTATATCTAAAGGTCACACAAAATAAGTAATGTTTCTTTCACTATTAAAAAAAATGCTTGTTGAATGTATATCGATGGGAGTATTTCAAAAAGCAATCACACTTGATCTCTTAGAGCTGGATTATATTATTATTAGTAATCTTTCTTACAAGGTGACGTTCGATAGAGAGGGAGGTATTTGGATGACACTCTAGTTTAATGAAGTAATGGGGAAGAAGATAAGGGATGGATACATTGCCAACCTTGAAAAGAATAAGAGACTTAATCATTCTCCTTGATTGAGTGAGTAAGTGAAGATAAGGCAAACCTATTCTCCTTGTGCCATGAAGTTCTTGAAAGGCATAGCTGTTCATCTGTAAGAACGTTTATTAAATACACTTTGCTGCTGCCTGATCACAAGGGCCAGAGCGCGACTCATTTTCAGGCCTGGAGTTTTATGGATCAGACCAGCCTACTTTAGTTCACAATGTTTTTAATGGAGGATGAATGTATTTTTTATAGTATAAATAATGGATGCGTGTTAGTGTCTTACTCTAAAATAGCTTACCATTCTCTCTAACATAAATTTTCGTTATGTATTTGATCAAAAATCAAAATTACAATTGAATGTGCTTACAAGATCATGATCAGTGTTTATTTGAACAAATGTGAGATCTTCAATGAACAAAATGACAAAAAGGGATCAATAGGATGAGATCAGAAACATTTAGGCATCTAACACGGCACTTCCTCTTAGCGCTCTTCTTTATAACCAATTCACCCCATTCAATTCAAACCAATTGATGCTAACTTCACGGCCACCACACAACAAAAGAACGTCACTTAAAACACTAATAAAAATATATTACGCTGAAAACAGATTATGGCTGAGCATGTGTTAATTAGATTAACATGATTTATTGGCCAATGAGGCACACTACCCTCAGATCTCTGACGGCGTCATATGCATCACTGCGCATGCACAATTTACGAGAACTATTGCCATTCATTTCATGCAATTTTAAGAAAAAAATGCTATACTGGGACATATAGGTCTTTAAAATTAACTGTGATTTTTTTAGTATGTTTGTTTGTTTTTGGAAATTTTATCTATCTAAAGTACTAGTGGTTTCGGTACTTGCTATCTGTATTGGTGACTACTCAAGAGTTGTGAATCACTGAAAAGAAAGTGGTATTGAATATCCCTTAAAGTATATTATAATGGCCAACCCTCCACACACAATGTAGAAAACGTATTTGCAATGACAATGTGATAACACAGCTACATCAATTGAAGGCATTTTGTTAAGTTTGGAATTATCCAGCGGGCCGGAATAGCGGCCCCTGGCCACTCATAAAGACCTCAGCCAACCGGGAATTCTCCCCGTGATCCAGATTGGCCAATCCTTGCCTGCTGATGATAACTGTGTATATCTCATACAGTTGCCAACGTACCTTCTACTGTATTTTCTATACTGCTTACTCTCATTAGGGTCACTGGTCAGTGAGAGCTTCAGCTGACTTTAGGCTCGAGGAGGGGCACACCCTGGAATGGTCCTCAGTTAATAATAGGGCACAAATACTTTGTAGACATAACCATTCACACTTACAGACAATTTAAAGTCTTGCATAGGATGACCGGATTTTCAAAATTAAAAACTAGGGTGTACTCCATCTCTTACCTAAAATTAACTGGGCTTGGTTCCATATTACCCGTAACCCTAGTAACTATTGCCACCAATTGTTAAAAAGGATGTTTAAGTATACACAATGTGACATTGGATTAAAAGAAAAAAGAAAAAACTAGGGCATCGCTGCAGTCATTAAGATTCAGCCTCTCAGCACAATGCATGCCCTCACCAAACAAAATAGCACATTATGCTTCAGACAAAAGCTTCACAATCCAGCTCATGAGCACTCAAGATGCATTGTTGCTTAAATTTGTTGTACCAGTAAATCTCAATTGGGCGATGGATCAAATCGGCCTCGAAATGTGTTTGCTTGTTGATTTTGCTCTTTGGTCTTCAAACACAATCTATGCAATGCGTGTTGCATGTGAAAAAGCAGCAACCCCTTCTTTCTGTTGGCTGGCACATGCCTCTTCCTCAGAGAAGGATGCAAGGGCATGGATTAAATGTCATTAGCTGCATAATTATTTCCCTTGAAATGGATCATAACAGAATTATAATCTTAGTTTGTGTGCAGTAAAACACAACTTCAAATCTTAACATGTTGACTGCTTTTCCACGCTGACCACTGTAACTAACAATGTGAGAATGGAAGCTATTTCATGCATGCATGCTTGCTTTTTTTGTTTTTAGCCCATTCAGTATGGCCTATGAAGTATGACTAATGACTATTTGCTTCTCGGATGGGCAATAAATGAGAAAACCGTACATTTGTTGTTAAAGGAGTGGAGACCTTATCTATCCAAATGGTTTAGCGAGTTGTGGGATTTGGAACAAAGTCTCTGGCAACAGCTCTGAATTCTTACTCACTCAAGCTTGAGAAATCGCATGGTGCAGCATGATTACGCCTCTCGCATTGTCACCAACTGCCATAAAAACAACAAACAGAGGACACATACTGCTTCGGGGGAAAATATGCACTCTACGATAGTTCCCTTCACACATCAGAGACATTTAGCTTTGGTATCTTGCCCTATGTGTGCTGTCTTTCCAATGCTAAGAAGCGCAACATGTCTGGGAGGTTTGTGACCGTACAAACAGAGAAAAGTATTAGTTAGCTATCACTCACAAATGACAAACTCCATAAGGATCACGGTGGTCTAGGCTTTCATTTACATGTTTCTTTTTGATGGATGTTTCAGATTTAAATGAGGACATCATATTGAGAAGAAGACTGAAAAGGCCATGGCCCTTGTGTATGCTCAATAAGTCATGGTTGACGTTTCAAATGTGTCAAATTAAAATAAGTAGATGTGTGAATTCTAAGTGACACACATTCACTCCTCTTATATACTCCATAGTCCCCTGTTCATAACCAGAAATGTGGCAGAGGGTAGGGCTGTCGCGTTATGCAATAAATCAATTAATTGTACGATAATACAAAATGAGCTTGATAAGTATGCCGGGCGCGATAATTTCCAGCCATGTACGTGCTGGTCCGTTGCTTCACTCTGTCAGTCACAGTTTTTTTTTGTTGCTATTGACTCACTCACTCACTCACAAACATGGTCTCCCGGGTGGTTAAGTGAACCCACGCCGCCTGCACCGACGGCACCACTCCGCCACCCCGGAGCACGTAAAGCGGCTTTTAAAACCAGTTTAAACATTTTGGTTCGCATATGTCCCACCGGATCTTCATAAGCACACACAATTCTCCTTCTTATTTGTGAGCCGTGGCATTAGCACTGCTAATAGCCATGTAGCATTATTGCTAGCAGCGCATCACAGCTATCTGTGTTGTTTTTATTCATTGTTTGTACTTCAAAGCCTGCCGAAAAAGCAACACTCGCTATGTGCACACACCCTCGCAATCCTGTGCTGCTCAGTGAGATACGGCCTTTACCAAAGACACCGCGTGGGTAATAAGTTAACTTTCCTGTCATGACTGACTTCTAAACCGTGCTTAGCATATTGAGGAGTGAATCATCGAAAAATCAG
This sequence comes from Leptonotus elevatus, assembly GCF_054856555.1. Classification (NCBI taxonomy): domain Eukaryota; kingdom Metazoa; phylum Chordata; class Actinopteri; order Syngnathiformes; family Syngnathidae; genus Leptonotus; species Leptonotus elevatus. Next base: position 16,593,693 of record NC_141242.1, on the reverse strand, counting down.
TATCACCGCGGGTACGGATGTTTTTCAATAAATGCATGAAGAAGACACGTGTGGTCTTGAGTTTTAGAGACAAGGTTTTGTAACAAGAAAAATAATATTTATCACAGATAAACAAAATAAAAGCAAGAACACGCTTGCATTCTGCAATGGACTCTAGGTGCGTTCAATGACCACTTTTTTGAAATTTCAGGTTATGGTTAGGGTTAGGAACATTTTCGAAAAATCGCCACTTTTATGTGGTAAAAGTCACAAGATCCCGCGGCACAGAATACAAACCCCCTCGGCGGCAACCACCTCGGCACAACAGCGGCGCATTTGGCGCATCAGATTCAGCGTCAGGGCCCCTGAGTAGTAGGGACAGCCATCATTTAGTAAATAATGCGGACAAATGGAGCTGCTATCAAAGCCGAACGTAACTACTCATGTGTGGGAATTCTTTGGATTTATTTATTATACCATTATCATTATATTAGTTGAAAAATTATATGAAACCCCCAATATTATCGTTTAGCGCAATAATGTCTGGGGCAATTTATCGGCAAGCTAAATATCTTACGGTGACAGAACTTGGGAGCACTCCAGGTGCACCAGATAATGGACACAAATATTTGGCAACTCACACTATCTATAAGTTCATGGATGACATACTGAAATACTTTCAGCCCAAGCAAATTTGGGTTTGAAATCAATTTGAAGACAGGAGTAAAGCCAACTGGGATTTACAAGCAACCTGATCACAGAGATACTGTAACCCAGATTTTCTAAGGTCAATTAAATATTTAAATTAGGTCATATATGACACATAGTGTATTGAATATGTCCATAAATCATTAAAATGTGAAACAAATGATACACAAATGTAACTCTAATGCTTGATACCTACGGCTGTACAGTTAGCAAATCATGATTACTAATGTGAAACTCCATTTTAGGTCTTGTTGGACAGCAGTAGCTCAGTCAGCAATGACTTGGCTTAGTTTCCACATATGCATATTATTACTAATTGTTTAATAAACATGACTTTATTCAGCTGAAGATAGGAACATGCTGTGTATGTGGCATTGTTTTATCCAGAATATTACAATCACTCGGTCAATATGAGAAAATAGCCATGTCTGTGAGAACATGGGGCAGTTCACAGAGTTGAGGATAGGTCATCAAGTACAATCTTGGAGACTTGAGGCCTATTAAGATTCATAAGATGAATGATTGACATGTAAAAGTGTATTATTGTGATGTCAAGCTGAAGAGCAAGGGGGCAATTTTGTGAGGTAAAAGTGGTTTACACATCACAAAATATCACATTATACAGTTGTGTTGTATTACATACAAAATCTTAACCTAAATTAAAGTTTTGTTTAGTTGTACGATTTCTATTATTGAAATTATTGGCACCAATGTAGCATTAAGGTAACCCCTGAAAATGTTTTATTCACCAAGCCAATATCATTAAAAAAAAAAGCAGCAAAGGAGGTTCCACAAAAGCTTGGCTGCTTGCTGTCCATGCTTAATTAAGTTTGTAAATAAATGGGTGTATTTTCTTTTAACTGCGAATTGTCTCCCGGGCAGAGGCTGATGTTTCAGGAGGTAGCAAATGGTCCAGCTCACAGCACAGGTACAGGACCTTATGGGTCACCTGGGTCGCACCACTAGCCCTCCTGCCATGCCAGAGACTCAAGCAGCCATGCCGATTCCGCCCGTGCCGTATGCCGGGTCGGGATCAAGCTAGCCTCTCCTGAGCGATTCTCTGGGGAGCCAGGACAATGCAAGGCATTTTTGACTGACTGTGACATTAATTTTGAGTACTCCCCCCAAGCCTTTCCCACAGATCGATCCCAGGCGGCTTTCATGATTTCCCACCTGACTGGGAGAGCCAGAGTCTGGGCCACGGCAGAGTGGGCACGCAGTTCCCCACTCTGCAGCTCTGTCACGGACTTCCAAGCCACCCTTCAGATGGTCTTTGACCCAGCCTGTTCAGACCGGGAAAAGGCCCGGCAGCTAAGCAGCCTGAAACAAGGAAAAGACTCCGTGAGCGACTACGCCATCCGCTTCCGCACTCTCGCGGCAGAGAGTGGCTGGAACTCCACTGCGCTCTATGACGTCTTCCTCAAGGGCCTGGCGACGTCCATCCAAGAGCTGCTCATCTCAGTTGATCTGCCACCGGACTTGGACTCCCTCATCGCCCTTGCCATCCGGACGGATCATCGGCTGCAGGAGGTTACGCAGAGCCACGGTCACAGGGCAAGGACGACGGAGGGATCCCTGCTCTCCCAAGCATCAGGTGTGTCAGCTCCTCTCTGTTCCTCGTCAGTTTAGCGCCAACACGTTCCCTTGGGACCAGAGGAGGAGCCCATGCAACTGGGCAGAGCGCGGCTTTCGCAGGAGGAGAGACGGCGCCGACAGTTGGAAGGTCGGTGCTTTTACTGCGGTAACCAAGATCACCTTGTGGCCGCCTGCCCAGCCAAAAGGACCAAAGCGGTGAGTCAAGTTACGACTCCAGTGTCGGCCCCACGAAAACTCACACCAGTAAAAATCATTCACCGCACCACTTCCACAGACCTCCATGCCCTGATAGACTCTGGGGCAGATGACAGCCTGATAGACTGGGGGCTTGTGAAACATTTTAGTGCCAAGACCGAGCCTGTAGCTAAGGAAACAGAGACCATCCTTTCGCCGAACTGTGTGGTTGGAGCCGTGACATGGCAAATCGAGAAGGAACAAGCAATTATTGGTGAGGCATTAGACATTGTGTCGGACCGGGGGCCCCAGTTTGTGTCTCGCTTCTGGAGGGAGTTTTGCCGCTTAATCGGAGCCAAAGCCAGCCTAACCTCAGGTTACCACCCAGAGGCTAACGGCCAGTCAGAGCGCCTCAACCAACAGTTAGAAACCGGTCTCCGGTGCCTAGTCTCCCAGAATCTTTCAACGTGGAGCAAACACCTGGTCTGGGTTGAGCTTGCCCATAACTCGCTGCCTACTTCTGACACAGGACTCACCCCATTCAAATGTGTTTTTGGCTACATCCCCCCTTCTTTGCTAACCTGGAGTCTGAGGCCTCTGTTCCTTCTGCCCATGCCTTGGTCCACCGCAGCCATCGCATCTGGGCAGCCGCTCGGCAGGTTCTGGAGCGCCAGAGAGACAGAGTCAAGTGAGCAGCTGATCAAAAGAGGAGACCTGTTCCAGTATACCAGCCGGGGCATAAAGTGTGGCTGTCCTCCAAGAACCTCCACTTGAAAGTGCCATGCCAAAAGTTGGCACCACGGTTTGTGGGCCCGTACCCCATCTCCAAGATGATCAACCCGGCCGATGTCCGTCTTTGCCTGCCTCGGTCCCTTGGTGTTCATCCAACGTTCCACGTTAGCCAAGTCAAGCCAGTCAAGGAGAGTCCCCTGGTTCCGGCTCCCTCGCCCCCGCCGCCTCCTGTGAATGTGGATGGGGGCCCTGTCTACAAAGTGAAGCGACTGCTGGCCGTCCGCAATCGGGGCCGGGGCAGACAGTTCTTGGTGGACTGGGAGGGGTATGGGCCCGAGGAGAGACAGTGGGTTCCTTCCCGCTTCATTATGGATGACTCTCTAATTGAGGACTTCTATAGGGATCATCCTGACCAGACTGGGCCGTCGGGAGTCGGCCCTAGAGGGAGGGGTACTGTCACACCGCGGTGAGGTTGTCTTGTCATTTCCTGTTTTATTTAGAAAATTCTGACTCCTTTCGTTTCAGGCCACTTGCCCTTCCTCATGTGGTGTCAGTGTCAACCCTGATTCCTGATTGTGTCCACCTGTTTCCCATTACCCTCATGTGTTAAATGGTCTGCGTCTCCCCTGTCTTGTGCCAAAGTATTTTCGTCAGAGCCACTCAAGCCAGTCACTGTTCTCAGCCTTGTTGTCCTGTCTTTTGTGTGAACTTTGGTTTGTAACTTTGTATACCCACAGTATAGTTTTAGTTAAGGAGTGATTTTGTTTTGTTTGTAGTTTAGACATCCTCCCTTTTGGAGCGCCTTTAGTTTAACATTTAATAGCCTTTGTTTTTTCCCTCTAAACTAGGAGTTTTTTGTTTAATAAATATCTGCCTTGGCCTCAAACTCCTATCTCTGCGTCTGAGTCCTAAATCTGCCACGTCGTGTCACCGGATAGTATTTTTGAACTCAAAAATGTATCTCATGTATTACATATTACACGCTTTTGCAAGTATTTTTTTCCAATTGCAGAATGTATTTTTAATAACAAACATGAATTCAAGTTGTGTTTTGTAATGTCTATTTTGTTGTATAATACAGCAAAACAAAAACACGTTTGAAAAGACATTACATACAACAGTTACATTCGAAAATGGAAGTAAAATGTCAAAAGGGAGCAGCCATTTTGACATTTGCTGTCAATTGAAGATGACATCCCAGTTGCTTATGGCTCAGCTAACAGCCAATCACAGCTTACCTGTTTTCTGTTTGGTCTTGTGACGTTCGCAAGCTGAGATGTGATTGGTCATTCCCAGAGCAACTGAGAAGTCATTTTCACTCGACAGCATGTGGATGTGGATTTTAAAACAAGTGGATTTTGCTGCCTATATTCCACAAATATATATCAGAATGCCATGTTGAGGCTCGTCGGGGCACATACAACATATTAATTGTAAAGATGTTTTTGGGTTTTTTGCATGCTTATTGTCAAAAATCTTTGCCATTCCTACACAATATGATTTTAACATCATATAGCACAACAAGGCAATTTATTTAAAAACAATAAATTATTCCGATATAGCTGTACCTTGACATTATTCTGCTTACCAGGTACAGGTAGAGAACTATTCAATAATAGAACAATCATCTTAAATCCAACTGGGTTTGTCATGCTGCAGTTTTATTCATCTTCAATAATGCTGGATTACTGGGGTCTACAGGCATCTTAATTGGATTTCTCTGAATAAATTTATCATCCAATGCAAGCAGGTGTATCAGCACGTCTTCAGTTTACTTATTGAACTCGCTGGATCATCACTGAGGAGTGTAGTCATTGTAGAGCCTCTCCCTAATTTTTGCCACGTCATTTGGAATCTAGTAATATTGTACAAAACATGCACCTTGGATAGTTTTCATTTGGAAAGGTCAACCCGGATTTAATTGGTGGGAATATTTATGACGGTTGAAAACAGCAGGCATTTGATGATGACTTGTTGTGACAGAGGTGCAATAGAATTTACAAAAGAGAAGGACAGCAATATTTGATTGTTGGCACCCTGCAACTAATGGCTAGTGGCTATTTTTCTTTTGGGTTGAAAATTGTTTTCCAAAGTGTGTTTCACAAATTCAATTTCAACGATGCAGCTCTCCTGAAGGGTAGATACATGAATAAGACTGCAGAAGGTTCTTTTTCCGTTGTGTATGTGCAGTGATTTAAAGTGCTTACTCTTGATCTCCAAGAGTCTGTAGCTTAATGCATTTCAGCCCTCTTATATCCCTGCATCAGCTTTTTCTATTGCCTCCCGTGTGTCTGTGAAAAGCTGCTTCCTGGCACCACCAAAGGAAGGCGAGACCTTTGAATCCTGCCCGTCAAATTTCAAATGGATCCTTGGGGAGAAGTGTCATTCATTACTCCACAGTCAATAGTTGGCAGCTCTGTCCTTCTATTGATTATCAACCACGGGGGAGGCAAAGAGGGACACCAGCAAGGCTCTTTGTTCCTCTTGTACGAGTACTGCCAGCAATAACTCCCCACAACTCAAATCTCAATACATCAAAGTTTACATGATGTGAAGCTGACCTATTTGTTTTCTATGGCAGTCGATGAAACGAGAAGAAATGGGCCAGATCAGTGGTTCTTAACCTTGTTGGAGGTATTGAACCCAACCAGTCTCCTGTGCGAATTCACTGAAGCTTTCCTTAAAGGTCCCATAGTATGAAAATGCACTTGTGGGGTTTTCTATCAATAATATGTATCCCCGGCCTGTCTACAATCTAACCAGGTATGAAAAAAGTCGGTTTGTGACTTCTTTAGCTTTCTCCTCCTTTCTAAAATCTCTGCTTCAAACTTCAATGACTTAGTGACGTCAAAAAGACACGGAAGTGCACTCGACCCAGCCCCCTCGGGTTAGTGGCACCACCTCTGTTAAAGGTTTGTCATGCCCACTGAAATTCGAAAAGCTGGCTGATCCTTTTTTTCCCCCCTCTTCCTGCTTGCAAATGCTCTGTGGAGAGGGGAAACAATGATCAGGAAAAAGTGGTTGCTTCCTTCATCCCAAGTCTTTGAAAAGACAGTGGATTAATTTTATTTTTGAAGAACGTGTACCGACATGATCAATTCTCAAAGGACTGTTTTGTTAGTGAAAGCCTGTTTAGAGCTGGATTTGCAACACGTTTAAACATAATGGATCGGCCCCAACAGTGTGACACGACTGCAAACGAGAAAGATGTAAGTTTAACATTTTTGATTTAGCCTTCCTTCCTATATTTTCTAATAAGAGATGTGCACCTTCTACCATATTACTGGTGTATTTTTAGTGCCTAAAGTGGGAGCTACATTTGTCGTGTGGAAGTTGTTTGGTTACAAGAGGTCAGATATGATAAAGCAGACGGTGGTTGGATAATATGAAGCGGTTGCGTATTGTTTTGTCAAGATACAATCCGCTGTGGCTGGTCGTTTCCATTCACAACATTAGCACATGGCTACCATAACCGAAATCACTGCCTCTTCGAGAGAAAAGGGTATGGCCTCGGCGTGGCCTGATGCAGTTATTTACATAAAAGTGACACACACCTAAAACAGACTGTTTTGAACAGAGCGTTTTTTGGCTGATTTAGGGACAGCAAAAATATTAGATCCAAAGTCAATTTTGACGTATGCATGTCACAGACATGCCTTTTACACATTTGAGAACTATTTTAGTATGTTGAAAAGTTTAATAATATGAGACATTTAATTAAATCTAATTCAAGACATACTGAAGGTATAGGGCACTGCATGGTTCTCAGCCCCGGTCCTCGAGTACCCCTATCCGGCCTGTTTTCCAAGTCTCCCACAGCTGACGATCATTATCAGTCTTCATGCAGAGCTTGCTGATTAGCTGATCATTTGGAAGACTTGTGTTGCTTGTGGGAGACATGGAAAACAGGCTGAGATACTTGAAGACCGGGACTGAAAACCACTGGTATAGGGTTTACTAGAGAACAAAATGAACAGGCAGAGTAGCCTTTTCATCGAATCTGTCTCTCCTTTTTTTTTTCTTTTTTTTTTCTTCTTATAAAGAGCTCAGTATTGTTCATTCGGAAATGTCATCATCATTGCTCTTTATTATTATTATTATTATTATTATTATTATTTTAAATATATATATATATATATATATATATATATATACTTTTTTTTTTTTGTATGTGGGTGAGTATGTGTATGTGCGTGCGTGTGTGCGTGCGTGCGTGTATTTGTTAGCTCACCAAAAACCTATTAGAAAAAATCCCATACCGTTCACCTAAACCGAACACCGCCGTCAGGAGACCCGAGGGGACCAAAGAAAACCAAGGAAGGTGAAATCCAGCACCGACCAGAATTCTTCCCCAACCCAAGAAACATCTAAATTCCAACAAATCCCCCCCAAAAATTAAAAAAAATCAGGGAGACCTCAAGAGACCGAAGGAGAGACTGAGGAAAGGAAGGAAGGACAGACGAAGCCGAGTGAGATCCACAGACACCAGCCTCCACCGATTCAATGACCTGAGGAGGAAGCAGATTGTGTCTGAGTTTCGGTAGATGCTGGTGTGGTGGATCTGGCATGCATGAAAATCTCCACCAAAGAGGGGAGCCGTCGACCCCCGCCAGGACAGAGCAAGCGCAACACCTCAGGGCCTCCCAGGCCGCGGCAGCGCTAAAGGACAACCCCCGGGCCCCGCCAGGGCCACCGGCCGGAGAGCAAACCCAGGAGCAGGAGCGCCCCCCACCCCAACACGGCCCGCGCCCCCGACCCAACGCAGCAGGACGGGGCACTGCAGGCCCGCCAGGCACCCCACCGGCCCCCAACCGAATGTGACCCCACCCAGTGTATATACAAGTGTGTGTGTGTGTGGGGTGCATTAAAACCACAGGCCCCGAACCGCGTCGCCGGGCCCAGAGCGACGGACCGCGCCGGAATCTGGCTCTCTTAATCTTAAATTCAGCAAGCGTTGTGTTCTTGTATTCCCTATCTCCATGCAGCTTAAATAGATACTTGATTCATTTAGCCATTTTCAGCAATTAAAAGTTAATATTTTGTTTATAATGAATTTGATTACATTCATATTTTGTATGTACAATTAATACCTTTAAAAACACATTTTGCCACTTACTGTCGACTGACATCACAGGTGCTCATGGGCTCAGGTAATGACCAATCACAGCTCAGTTTGGGTTTGGTCTCATGACATTCGCAAGCTAAGCCATGATTGGTCATTATCTGACCAAGATGTTACCAAGATGTAACCCAGAATCAGCAGATACAATGAAAACAGCAAGGCCCCAGAATTGAGCCCTGTGGAACACCATACATTCTGTTATGCATGTAAATTCATGTTGTACATATTCATTTGACCATGTTCTTTTTTTGTGTGACATAACATAAGGGGATTGAAATAATAAAGAAATCACACTATGCACACAACACACAACAGTCTCAAGTCGACTACTGAGTGTACCAAATTCTCTGCAGTCAATGATAGCCAAGCGAGGCGTCCATGCATCCATTATCTACCACTTATCCGGGGTTGGGTCGCAGAGGCAGCAGCTTTAGCAGGGAACCCCAGACTTCCCTCTCCCCAGCCACTTCAACCAGATCCTCCGGCGGGATCACAAGGCCCAGGCCAGCCGAGAGACATAGTCTCTCCAGTGTGTCCTGGGTCGTCCCCGGGGCCTCCCGCCGGTAGGACATGCCCGGAACACCTCTCCAGGAAGGTGTCCAGGAGACATCCGAACCAGATGCTCGAGCCACCTTAACTGGTTTCTCTCAACGCGGAGGAGTAGCGGCTCGACTCTGAGTACCTCCCGGATGACCAAGCTCCTCACCCTCCAAGCTGGGCGCGCTACCACGAATCCTGTGAATCGGGAGTGTGCCTTGACCTCCCAGAACCTCTGAGCCGACTCACCGAACCCTGGACCGGATGCTGAAACTATCCTTGTCTTGTCTTTTTCTAGTCTTTCTTTAAAAAAAAAAATGTTTGTTCCCCCTAACAAAGTACAAGCCATTGAATTGATATAGAACTGTGTAAAATTGTTACGTTTAAAATTGATCATCTTACATGGGTCGACAAACAGGCTATTTGAAAAGTTCAAACTATCGTACAGAGGTTGAGTTCAGGGTTAGAGGTTACGACAGCTCCATGACAAAGGTCCCTTTACTTGTTGCACTTTAACCCCACAGATGATTGCTCATCACTGTGAATTAAGTCTCCTTGACATAGAAGGGTGCCACGTGAACAAGGGCAGAGCCTGGAGACACAAGCCTCCATTCACGCTGTCAACTCTCATTGCCTCCCATGGACTGAAAAAGCTAACAAGCTGTCATAACATTAGCAAGGGAATGTCAAGAAATTTACATCCCAAATTGTCAGCGTTGGTTGGAATGTTTGACTACAATAGTCTAAATAGTATGATGGGAAACTGTCATAGCTGGACTTTTTTCTTTTTGCGCTTGTGAGTGCATGAATCTAACAAAGCTATCACCATAGAAAACAACCCAGGTGAGGAAAAATAGGTCAGATTTCAACATGCATTCATCCAGCCCATACTTTGTCTTGATTGAGGTGTGCTAAAGAAAGAGCGACTTCAATGGTTAGATGCAGCAGTAATTCCGGCAGTGCATGGAACCTAATGAAGGAATGAATTCAGAGAAACCAATCTCCACCTCCACTACCCCCCATTAATGGCATTGGGTTCTTAAATAGAGCTACACTGCCCTCTAAAAGGTCTAGGGGGTACTGCAGGTTAGATTTGGGTGTTTCTCTCTCTCTCTCTCTCTCTCTCTAAAAAAAGGCTCTTTTATTAACTGATGCATCAAAAGCGTAACAGTATTTGGCTAAAATGAGTGAGCATTTAAATATCAACTATTGTATCAAAAAAGGAAGAAAAAATCTTCAGAAATGTTGTTCAGTCAGTATTCTTTTCACTTTTTAGTTAGTTTGTTCGTAATTAGAGCATGACTGCATGTATCGTGATTGGACCTTTTTTTTTAAATTTAAAAACGAAGATACTCAAATGGAGATCACATACTGTATATAAATGCTTTTCATCACCCAATTATTCTTGCCACCTGCTTTGAGAAATTTATAGTGTGCCTGAGAAAGTCACGGTGTTCTTGTTACAGGAGGTCAAATACAGTATGAGGTTTGTTTACAGCAACATGTTTGAATTAAATACTTAATACTAAAGGATGCTCTCTGGGACTGCTTTTGTCTCATTAAGAACCTGAGCAGTAAGTAGCAGATGGCAACATCTGTAAACCTTGCCTGACTTCTCACCGGAGGATTGCATACTGTGTGGGCTCCTCGGAGTTTTATTAATTGATCATCACGTCAGGTTACTGCAACAGTACAATTGTCACTGCTATTTGTTGTAACTTCTTTGAGAAGCATTGCATGTTTCATAGTTATTATAATTGTGTATTTTGCTAATGCATGTTAATAGATAATGTAAATAGATGTACATTCTAAGTTTGTATTAGATTAACTACATTTCCTGTGATTCTTAGTTCCGGAAGCAAGAACTATTACTAGTTCCGGTTTAGACAGCAGACATGCACATGCTAATGAAGTAGACGAGGAAAGGCGACAGAGCGAGAGAACGTGCATTTAAATGGCTTTTGAGTCTTTTCAAGTCTTGACCAGGAAAAACACATTAAAATTATTTTCTACTGATCAAACCCATTACACATTTGGAGATGTTTTAAAGGGGAAGTCAACCCCCTAATTTTCTTTACATTAAGTTATATGCGCACCCACTAGCGTAAACACGGCATTCTGATTAATATTGTGTTTGCGGAATATGAACTACGCAGCAAAAAACTACCTGGTTTTTTCCCTTCTCAGAAGGCAGACATTTTGTCACTTGCTTTTTACATCAGGTAACAACCAATCACGGCTACCTGTTATGAGTTTGGTCATGTAACATTTGCAAGCTGAGCTGTGATTGGTCGTTACCTTAGCCCAAAGCAACTGTGATTTGCAGTCAATAGCAATTGGTAAAATGGCCGCCCCCTGAGATGGATAATAATGAGTGAATTTTGTTTAACTCATATTAATCAGAATCAATCTTTTTTTACTTGGTGGATGCACATAAAATTAAAAATTGGGTTGACTTCCTTTGTAAGATGCTATTTGACTCCAAATTTCGTTTGAATTATTTCAATTTTTTTACAACTGATTTTACAACAGGCAATTGCATAATATATTCTTAGAACTGCCAGGTTGGTGACATTTTATTTATATGAGCTGGAGCAGGACGAACACTGAACAAAGACTCACTTCACCACCTCTTACGTGTCGCCTCCTTTCATTTTGTCTTTGAAATTGTTGAACTCCGTAAGTGTGGAAGACAACAGAAAAGAGCCATTTTCAAACAGATGCTGCTATGCCTGATGCAGCTTCCCTCATGCTATGCCATGGTGCTAAACCACGTCACCGATATGTAGATAAAAGTCACATCATTAGTGAGGCAACTGAGAGAATATTGTCGGAACCCTCAAATTGGATCTGATCATTTGCAAATAACGGTGTGGAAGTCTGTCTTTGAGATGCGATTTGAGAAACAAATCTGATTTGCCTGCAGTCTGAACAAAGCCTTAGTGCAGCATGCAGAATAATCAAATGAACTGGATGCACAAGAGGAAGGAGAAGAGGAAGGAGCAGCTGCTTCTGTAGACATGCTGTCTGTAATGAATGATGGAGAAACATTAGGGACAATTCAATTAATCTATTAAGATTTTCGTAGCATGACGTTGAGACAAGGCAGGCCTGCGTCAGATATCTTATTGGGCCTAATAGAAATAAATGAGGAACAGGTAGCGTATTGACTTGTGTTAATCTGCCATAACATGGCATATTTTAATAGTTGATTTAATATCCATTAGATTTCAGCTCAAACAAATGAGCAAACCGGCCATCCATCCTGATGTTATTAAATATAACTGCAGCAGAGTAGTTTTTAATAAAGTCGTTATAGTGTATGTGTGTTCTGTGCAAAGGTGTGAAACAACCTTCAAATCAACATTAACATTCAAGCTGATGGCCTTGTTAAAGTACGGTCACATGGAATAAAACCAAAAGCAGGGGAGTCAACTCTGTCCTGAAGTGGCAGGAGTTGATCCATTTAGTGTGCATCTGCTTTAATAGGGAGGCTAATGAGTGTATGAGCAATGCTGGCGTATTGATTTTGTGATTCCAACAGAGCAAAAGTAATCAGATGGCGTCCTTTCGCCTGTCAGGTGTCACACAAGCAGAGTAGCTTTTTTTTCCATACAGCTTGCTTTTCCCTCGCTAGTGGAATGTCACAGGGAATGAGCCTTTAACGCTGATCAATTCTGCAAGCTGACACCATCATGGGAACAATTAACTCCTGTCCCAGCCCTGTGGGAAGAGGACAAAGCCGCTCGGTGGACACATAGCCTACTTACTCGGTGAGTAAGTGACCCTGGACTGAAGTGTCGACCCAAAAGTTGTTTCTGAAGGTGGCCAGATGACGAATCCCTACACAAGATGAGACCTTAGCTACAAGAGATTGCTGTAGGCCTGCGTTAAAAATTGGTCTTCATTAAGATGCTTATTCGGTCTTGATGAGAAAAACATTTGGCATTTATGCATTACTTGCTGTACAGAATTACATCTGTACATCAAATTCTAAACTTAAATGTCACCCAATTACTTTAGTCATTAGTGCAGAATCATGAGAACTTGATTTTTTTCAGACAACCGCTACCAGGAGGAAACTAAACTGTTGAGTCGTCACCAATACCAATACCAGGTACAGATACCACTAGTACTTGTAATACATAATACCCAACCCTAGTGATGGCAAAATGAAGCTTCATGAAGCACTTGTGATATTTTTTGACTCCCCTAGATGGTGCTCTTGGTTTAAATATGAAGGCTAATGCAAAGGAAATTGATTACATTTCCACTGCATCTTTCAACCAAGAGTGCAATCTAGAGGAGTAAAAAAATATAATACAAGTGCTTCATGAAGCTTCATTTTGCCATCACTACCCATCCCCCCCGGAATTATTTTTTCTTAAATTATTTTTTTTAAAGTGATAGTCTGTAGAATTTAGTGCCATCGAGTGGTGAACTAATAACATGCAGCGTCCAAAATTGCTTGTGCATTTTGAAGCACAATATAATTAGCAATAAATAGACCTACGATCATATAAAAACAATGTACGTTGATGTCATAAAACAGGTTTTTTTTTGTTGTGCATATTATTGATTTTAATTAGGGATGGCCCTATCACACTTTTTTGGTCACCTCATTTTGAGATTGGCCGATTCCGAGTCACAATCCGATACCTCGGCATTTTATTGAGGAAATTTTTTGTTGTTTAAAAAAAAAAAAATGTTTTTACTGTTTTAAACTACCCCAACACATTTTGGTGAGTGGACAGTGGTTAAATTAAATGAAACATTTACCCACCCACCCCCACCCATCCTTTTTTTTTTTTTTAGCACATCTTCGAGTTACTCTGAGGGCTATTATTAGCCAGTATATAAATTTTTCACAATAACTTTTTTTTTTTAAACCTACTGTAGCCGTTTTAAAGCGTGAAACAAGCCAACTTCTCAGCATACAATTGGCTGCATTTGAAGAGCAAGCAAGCTAAATGTATTTAATCTTACCTTATCTTCACTAGTCTGAACTCGCACCAGGCTAGACTGTCGGCTCGGGGGGGATTTAGCGATCCCGCGAAGGACGTCAGATCCTGCTGGTTTGCGTTAGGCTAGGCTAAAATAGGCTAGGCGCTGGGGTCCCTCCGACTCTACTGCAGAGTCCCGGCGGGCGCCTCAGCTGCGCGGAGAGGAAACAAAACTTGTCCGCAGCCGGATCCGCGGTGAGGACTCGAAGCACGTCCATAGCACAGAAGCAGGAAGCGTGCAACGCATCGACTGTATATCCTTTCCGCAACACGAAATGCTCACTTTGCACGCAGTGCAAGTCGCACCATCTCCGCTCTCCACATTAAAGATAATAATAACTTATTATCATCTACTTCCAAATACCTTGCCGCTATTTCCTTGCTTAGCCCCGCCGCTCGATGGCATTATGCACTGTTGCAAAGTGACACCATGCCGCATGCTGTGTAGAAAAATGAACTCTCACTCTGTGCCATTGTGCAACTCCAGCTCTAATTATAAGTTATTTAAAAAAATAACCTCATATATTTATCCGAATCCTGAATGGGAGATAACGTCCGATTCCGATCGAGTCAGCAACCACGTGATCGGGCCCGATTTCCGATCACGTGATCGGATCGGGACATCCCTAATTTTAATAGTGGGTTTTTAAAATGACTAAACATTGAAAATAAAATCTACACATTGTCTCCTAAAAATTGCGTGAAATAAATGGCAGTTTTATATTATTATTAATATATTATCTATAATCTGGAGTTCCTAAAAAGGGCCACCAGAGGTATCGTCACGGGTACTGATACCTTGAAATAAGGCCAGGTGCACCCGATACCGATACCTGGTATGAGTACTCACCCATTCCTATTCGTAAATGTTCCCCAATAGATTCAAATAGACTTCAGTGTGTTTGTCGTATTTATTTTCATTTTTTAGCAACATGAGTTGCCTTGCTCATGAGAAATACAACAACAACAATAAGCATACAGTAATCAAAACCAACCTCTAGGTCATGAGGTTTATTGGTTGTTGTAGACTTAAGTAAAGAAAGCACACACATTTTGTTTCGTCATTTGCATCTGTCTGAGCGCCTTTCGCTTTATGTTGATTGATGTCACTGCCATTCAGCATGCAAGCAACGTAAAATAAAGTGTCATTCATCGGAAGTGTACATTTTTGACAAATATTAAACAGTAGATACTTTAAAGCATATGTTTGTATTTCATATCTTGAAGAGAGACCCTGGAGTAATAAACAGTACTTGGAGATGTTATCAAGTATGCAACAAATTTATATCCACTACACAGGAGTATCTTGGAATGTAGTGCATCTCAACATCTTTCGTTTCAATCACAAACTAATGACATAGAGGACTGTTCTATGGGCTCATACATCAAAATGGAGATCTTGTTTTCAATCTCGAGCGTTTTACTGTGTTGAACACAATGCATAGACGACAAGAGAATTCAATGGAAACACAACACAGTGATGGTTTGGGAATATGGGCTTATGCAGACACATTTTCTGACCTATTTTAATCTCCCTTTGAGTCATGTTTCTCTTTTCTACTCAGATGGTTTCTCGCTAGTTAATTTTGTATGCATATTCTGACCACAGCCAAATTGTCTGAAATATATAAATTATTTTTACATTAAACACAAGCACACTAGATGATCAAAAGTCTTTGCTGTTCTCTTAAGAGGTTAATTGAAAATGGAGAACATAATCAGACATTTAATCTTCATTATTATATAATGAAGCATCACATTGGCACAAATAAATGAAGCATTCCCACATCATTATTTCCTAATGCTTTCTTCTTGGTGTATTTGGCAGAATGGCATCTTCCCATAATCTTTTTACGTTCTTCAACTCTCTCATACAAACTGCAGTGTGTGCACTCTGCACCGTCTGGAAGATAGGAGAGCTGCAAGTGAAAGACAAAATGAGACCAGACCATCCTCTGCCAAGACGCGACAAACCCAGAGAGTGAAAATCATCTTATCAGTACGATAAGAGACAAATAAAGGGAGACTGTCAAGAATTACGGCCTTCGTATTCAGGTCGTGTCTTGTCACTATAAAACAGAAGTAACACAAATGGAGGCTCAGCGAGCAAGGCAGGCAAAGGCAGAAGAGAGAAAGCTGTGAATTTGTTTAGCCTGTTTTGCTTCACGCCATTTGCACTACAGCTCAAATAAAACAGCAGTGATTTGAAATCAGCTTTATAGTCGTAGACTACACAAGACAACACACAGCCCTCTGTGGTGAGGAATGCCTGTCAGGCCCAGGAAGGGGAGACTTTACGGATGACTTGCAATTGCTCACATTCACAGCTACACACTGAATATTAATCACGGACAGTAGGTTCTCTCTCAAAACTCAAGACGCTGCCCAACATGGGGAGGGACACAAATTGATTGATGTATTGAGCATATAGCACACATAACAGAGACATGAAAAGAAACTTATGTAGTCCTCCTACCCCTTGTTGTCTATTAATTATTACTCATGTACACACACTTGTAGGTTATTCATTTACAACAAGCATCTCCAACCAGTAGCTCGTAGCGTAGTTTGAGTAGCTTGCGGACAGATTTTGAATCTCAAAGTTTCTGTTGCTGAATGGCATCGTCAAGGAAGCTGGAAACATACTACATCATGGCATTATGGCTAACTTGACTTCCTTTTTCGGATTTCTTTATCATAGTTTTTATTGACATTACATAGTTGCGACCAACATCAACATAACCCTATCCCTAACTCATATTCAATCGCTAATTTAGGACATTAAGAAACCGCTAGTGAATTACGACATCATTGTATCACAAATCTCCGACGCCAGTGGCTAGCAACTAGCTGTTAGCATTAATAACGAGTGCCTAGCTGGTAACAGTAAATGAGTTTGACAGCTAGTACCTGCCTTGCTTTCTTAACTTATTTTCCAAAATTCTGGACCAAGGCTACTTTGTAATTCACTCTCCAAGTTTAAAGGAAGGGAATGTGCCTTAAATTGCACGTTGAGGTATTTTCATTTTATATATATATATATATATATATATATATATATATATATATATATATATAAGATAAAAAGAACATTGGCTTCATTTATTTTACAAAACACTTTTTCCCCATTAAAACAAAACAAAACAAAAAACACTCAATTCAAGTAGTCATTTCGATTTTAGGAACACAACTTTAATACAGGGAGTGCTCGAGTTACGAACGAGTTCCGTTCCTATGCTGGCGACGTAGCCCGAATTTCCGCGTAAATCGGCTTTCACTGCTTAAGTCGAAATTGACGTCAAAATACTTTGTACAGTAATTTTAAACAAACATATTTGCGGGACCTGGAAGTTGCCGGAACCAATATTTCGTATTACTGCACGGACAATTACTGCTGACGGACGGCAAAATCGAGCTTGGAAACTTAAACACGGAAATGTGACGTCATGTGCATGAAGGCGAGCTGACCTACTTGATGGATGCCCGTTGCCTTTAATTTGGTGATTAAAATGGGAAATGTTAACAAAAAAGAAGGTACTACGGACGAGGCACTGGCGAAGTTGAAAGTCGAAACGCCGTAGGTCGAGTACGTTGTAACTTGAGACCGCCCTGTATTGCGTTCGTTGAATATGAGTTAAGGAGCAAAATCCACCATTTTTTATCAATGTCAGAAGGCGGCCATTTTGCCACTTGCTGTCGAGTGAAAATGGCATCAGAGTTGCTCAGGTCACAGGTAACAACCAATCACAGCTACCTATAGTTTTGGATTTTTTTTCTTTTGACATTTTCTATGTGTGATTTCCAACATACTTTCGCATCAATTACGGAAATGTTATTTCTCTTACTCTTTCTATTTCAGTTGAACAGCAAACGATTTTGACTTGGTGTTTAATTTAACTGGTGCAAATGATAAGAAACTTTTTTTGTTTAAATTAAGATAATAGTCTATTCAAATGTTCTTCATTGTAATAGAAGTTTTATAATAGAAGTGACCAGGATTGCTTACAATGGTGCATGCCCTTGTGTCATTTCCACATCTTACAATAATATATATACCCATAAAAAAACAAATGTGGGTGTTCACAAATTTACATGAGTGTTGCTAAGGTTCAGCGTTCTTCCAGTGAATCAGCAAAGATGAAATCAAGTCAGTGACACAGCGTGGGTTGCCAGCGCATAGGGTGAGTCAAACGTTTGCGGCTCCTAACTCATGGTCCAGCTCTCTGGGACCATCAGCCCAGTACTGACTTGTTGCTTCTTTTTTTTTTTACAAAAAAAATTTCATCTCCCTGCATTTATCACTCTTCATTTATTCAACAGAGCAAAAGGGAGCTAAACAAGCCAAGCTGACATACTGTCTGTAACCAGCCACATTACATCTGTCATCATGAAGCACTCTGGCATTGACTTGCACATATAATGTAGGCAACACTCAAAGCAAGAAAAAAAGGTAAAGAAGAATGCATATGAAGAAAAACTCTTATACAAAAAACTCTCATACAAAGAAAAACTCTCATGAAAAGAAAAACTCTTGTACAAAGAGAAAATCTCAGGAGGGGAAGCGAGGCAGTCAACACCATCAAGGCTGCGTTTTAAATCACAGTATGCCTAATGGCGGTCATTATAATCAAACATATAACATTTGTTTTTATTATTAATACCCCCAACAAATATATAAAAGGAATGAAGTCTTATAATACAAATTTTAGGATTGCCTTCCTGGGTGGAGTTTGCATGTTCTCCCCGTGCCTGTGTGTGTTTTCTCCGGGTGCTCTGGTCTCCTCCCACATTCCAAAGACACGCATGGCAGGTTAATTGAGCGCGCTGAATTGTCCCTAGGTGTGATTGTGAGTGTGGATGGTTGTTCGTCTCTGTGTGCAATGCGATTGGCTGGCAACCAGATCCGGGTGTACCCCGCCTACTGCCCGAAGCCAGCTGGGATAGGCTCCAGCACCCCTGTGACCCTTGCAAGGAATAAGGGGTTAAGAAAATGGATGGATGGTTGGATTGCAATATGTGGTCGGATTATACATTAAGACTTAAAAAACACAATAACTCTTTATTTGAAAAGTGAAGTCAGATGGCACCAAAACGTTGTGGGCAGAAGCATTCTGTTTTTAATGCAAAGCGCAGCCTCACAGTAAGCTGTCGAGGC
This sequence comes from Leptonotus elevatus, assembly GCF_054856555.1. Taxonomy (NCBI): domain Eukaryota; kingdom Metazoa; phylum Chordata; class Actinopteri; order Syngnathiformes; family Syngnathidae; genus Leptonotus; species Leptonotus elevatus. The sequence continues at coordinate 16,574,687 of NC_141242.1, read as the reverse complement.
GGCTGTGAACCTGCTTTAGGATCAGCACCATGCATCATGATGTCTCTGCTTGGCAAGAATACATTTGCTGAGCATTTCTCATAGTCCCTGAGTATTGATTTAATAATCACTGACTATACATACCATATGTAAAACGTGCATCTACTGTCTATTAATTTGATCACAATTCTAATTGTGGCTGGAAAAAAAAATCTTATGCTATACCCGTTTAATGAACATGGGTTGGAACTTTTTGCAGCTTTTTCCTCTCATCCACTCTCAAGGCAGAAGTGATTTGTAATTAATGGTGGTTTTGTAACTCTTCTATATCACTGAACCTTCGCAAAGTCGATCGATAGCGGTGCCTGTGGCCTGTTTTGTGCTCTCTCTCTCGTTCATTGCGGCAGAGCCCACCTTCCCTTTACTGACTAATCACATGACACACATTTAGTACAGGATGAACATTTATACTGAAAAATGATTTACTGTATTTTATTTTTGACCCTGCAAATATTCCCTTTGTATCACTGGGACAAAGACAGGTAAAACGTTGCATCCTCCATATCCAACGCACGATGCTTTAGAAGAGGCAAGAAATTAAGCAAAGACAAAAATGATATACAAAATAAAGAATAAACTGTATTCCACTGGAACATCTCAGTGGCCTTGTCTACTCTACACATAGCCGTGTATTTTGCAAACGGGAGATATTTGCCACCGTTTGCCTGCCCTGCCAGCCACGCATCTCTGGAGAGTTTTTCATTAAAAACGAAGGTTCTAAAATTTTCGGCCAAACTGGGGATTTGCTGATATCTCTGGATCCAAGATTTATTTCATTACTCGTATTGTAAACATACCTCAAGCATGCTCTTGCCTTTGTTTGACCCCAGGTGTACTGCTCTTCTACTCATTGTCTAACACAACATCACACGGCTATACATTTGACGAGGTTGAAGTACTGGGCGAGGGAGAAGAGTTGTCCACTTTGTTTGTTTCAATGTCGGAAGACATTGTGGTAGTGGTTGGTAGTAGTTGTTTGCAAAAATCTTAAAAAGTATACAAACAATACTCTCCCAAATCCGCTCCTGTGTCCGTTATTCACTGACAAGCAATATTTGCTTCTTATATGCATATTATTTTTTTGGTTAGAATCGCCCAAGTTTTCCCTCCTTTCACATGAGTAAACTCATTCAATGTCTTGTGTTGCACTTTAGATTCATCGGCTTGAGTTATACGCTCCGTTTTATTTTGTATTTATCCTCTTTGTTATGATATACTCACCCTGGTATAGATAGTATTCACATGAAGGCATTTGCCCCACATTGTGTGCCGTTCATGGGTCCATGGAATGTCGAATGGGAACGGACAAAGAAGTGTCCGGAATTACAAAGATAAATCGAAAGGGTTTCCAACCGAGTGTGTTCTGACCATTTTGATTAAGTGTCATCGTAAGATAGTAAATGCTTTTACCAAAATGCGACCGTGATTAATGTGAGCCGCTAGCCGTGGTTAACGCTGGCTAAAAATAGATCTTGTGGTCAAGATGTTTGATTTTGAGATCTCTCCAAATACCTTCCTTAAAGGTGGATTCAATGATTTTTTTTGTCGCTGCGCCTTCCGGGTGGATTATTTTAACGATTGTCAATCATTCTGCCGTAACGATGTCGTGCGTGCTCGTTCTTAGCTGCGCATGCGCACTTTGAGTGTCTGTAGCATGTAGCCGCTGAGCTTCAGATTCAGCCATTCATCGTTGTAGCTCCACCGAACTCACCGCGTACTGTGAAAATAGCTGAGAGCTGCAAGAGGACAATCGTCTTTGAAGCAAGGCCAGCTGCAGAGATTAAAAAGACTGACAAAGATGAGTTTGCATTTTAGCGACATTTGAGAGGTGTGTCCCCCGGATGAGCTGGAGAGCTGGTAGGGTGGTCTTCTTTTCGGGAAAATCCTTGAATCCACCTTCAAGATCTCTTATTTTCCTTTCCCAGCAGCCCAAAAGTTGAAATTGTTGTTAAGGTGTATAAAAATAAGGGATGAATCAACAATCTTGTTGTTGTTTTTGTTGTAACATGTTAGCGGTCGGAGAACTAGCTAACTTGGTTTAAAAATAACCAGAGATACTTCAACTCGAATTCTCAAATGACAAATGCACATAGCAACCAATAAAAGCAGAAAGTACAGAAGAAGTCTGTTTTGGGAGCCATGCTACCTCAGCGCATACGTTGCCATGTAGTCCGGTCCGGGCAGTAATATCGGCAAATTTTTGTAATGCAATCAATTCCACTAATCAAACATTTCAACGTGTACCGCTGCAAAGAGTGTTGAGCTAAATCTTCCGCATCAGTCTTATGTACAAAAGTAACGTTAGAGGAAGCTGGGGGTGACATTCATCAACAACAAAAGAACATTAGGTGTAAACACAATAGAAACACAGCTGAGTCTGCTGGAAAGTTGAACCACCATGAGGGGCGGACTCGCCATCCCGTGACGTCAGTGAATACTATCTATTGCCTGTTTACATGTATTTATTTTTAATAAATGAATAAAATAAAATAACGTCCTGTGTGACGTTTTGTGGAAGTGACAGCAAGAGTTCATTCTAATTAGACAGTATTTGGCTACTGCCGCTTCGAGCCTTGGCATGCTTGTAAATGCGCTTAATAACACACTTATGAGGTTCAGTGTGGATGTGTTTGTTTGTTTGTTTTTCCGACACAGCGAGGTGGTTACTTTTGGGTAAAAAAAATAAAAATAGTCTGACTACGTGTAGACAAGGCCTGTGTAGAGGTTGCATGTTCTTGTTGCGCTGGCATCGTATTTACTCCAGGGACTCGTTTCATTCCACATCCCAAAAAAACATGATTTTTAGCTTAATTGAATAGTCTGAATTGCCCTTACGTTTTTTTTTTCCTAGTAGTGCCCTGTGATTGAATGGTGACCGGTCCAGGGTGTACCCTGCCTCACACCCAAAGTCATCTTGGATCCACAAGCTTAATGAAGACAATGGATGGATTGTAGTTTATGCATTGTACCACTGGCAAGGAAGCAAATTTGAGGCTGTGCTTCTCTATCTCACAGGATGGACTTTGTAGCCTTTGCTATGCTTAGACCTTTTCTGTTCTCTGTGCCAGAATGGGTTCTATTCAAATGCTCAAGCATTCTGTCACAGTCTAAGCATGTATATTAGATTCACTGAAAGAATTTCAAATTTCCTGCAGCTTTGAAAAAGTGTGAATAGTTGTCTGTTTCTGTATCAGCCCTTTGGTTGACTGCTGATTAGACCAGGATGTTTTGCCAGCTCCAAAACATCAGGATTAGACATGAAAAGCTAATTAGCCATTTGTTGATGATGACCAAATAAAAGACAAATGTTGCTCAGAAGCAAGTGTGGGTTGTTTGTTGCTTCAGAGTGGGAGAGAAGCAATTAATTTTCAAATTTCAGGAAGAACCCAAAATGCACTGTTACTATTAAAGTTGAACTTACTTTAACCTTTGAACATTTCAATGCAAATGTCAAACTGTTCACAAATTCAGTACATTCACACGCTTGCTGTTCTTTAATGAGCTCAATAGCAAAATTCACAACAGAACTTTCTATGCTTTTTCTTTTACCCTTCCATTTTCTCTGAATCCCTGATTCAACCTGCTGATGATACTCTGTGACACTTTAAGGCAGGGGTAACCAAGAGCTACTTCTTGGGTACTTATTAATACAAATGGCTACCACTTGCATACACACTTCTGACATAACAAATGTGCTCAAATTAAATAACTTAACCTTTTGTTGTTCAAATAGTAATTTACGAGTGATTTTCACTCAAGCCACTACTAGGCGTGATGACAACGCTGATTAAGCCCGTCAGCTTCTCTATAATTTTGGTGGTGACATTCCTACTTTGGCGGTCAGAAAATGATGCATTATTACCGAGCAACGGACGAGTACTCAGATCATGTTAATGATATCTCACATTATCAACAATGATTTTAAAAGATATGCAATAAATGTCAATATGCAACATGTTATTTCTATAAATCTCTACAATTATTTGCATTTTCAAATGAATATTTCCACAACATTCTTAGGAAATCGCAATGTCCCATCACAGATTAAATAGGGTTAGGCTACTCATGCGCGTATGTCTTTGGGTGCTATCTAGTGACCATGGACATCATCTTGGTGACCCCTGCTGTAAGTTTATTGGGCACTTAACTCTGAGGACAGCCTGCTTAAAATGTAATTTAGGCATCATCTTAGTCTCATAGTGTTAAAATGCGAACAGCATGATGCAAAAAGTTACTGACTGAGAGTCTGCATTTATGGCAGTTCAGAAAATGGATGAATGGATGGATTACAATGCGGTAGAAAACCAGATAATGCTTACAGAATGGCTACGGTCTGTTTCTTTTATGCAGTAGCAAGCAGTGAGAGATGCCAGTTATGTCATGATTTATAAACCGAGCCTTTTATCTCTAACACTACATTAAGCCTGTGACCCATTTTCTCTGAATTCTATTTACAGGGGTATTTTGTCTCAGTCAAAACAACAATGTGCATTTACGAAGTGCAATATAATGCAGTATAAACCAGATCACTTTAGCAGGTGACAGCTGCTGTCCTTGTGGATGCAAACGAGTGATTTGCAATACAGTGATTTATTCAACTTATTTGAAAAGCCAAGTACTGACAAAAGAAAATTGTACAACTTGTCAGTGGTGCATCAGAGGTTTCTGTTCTCTAAGGTAAAATATGCTCGAATTTAGGTGTTGGGATTGATGGTGTTGTTCGTCGTATAGCACTGCATGCTAGCTATTGAATATTTCAATATTTTATTTTATTTAAATAATAATCAGGTATTCTGATAAAAAAATAATGATAAAATAGTTTTGCTTAGTGAAAGAACAATTGTATATACAGAAGACAATAAAAACATATTTCCACTTAATAATGATCAACCAACTAGTTTTCATTTCTAGATAGTTAACTTAAACTGTGCTCAGCAGCACATCATTTTCCTCTCTGGAAAGCTAGTGAGATTTTGAAAAGATCCAATCAGCGAAGAGCAGACATGACCTCATAGAAGGGACGTATGTGATGTAAGAGTAGTAAACACACGTGAGTAAACAATAGTGGTGGCCGGATACGGAGTAAATTCAACATGGCTACTTGAAAAGAGACAGTAGTGAATGACCTGTTGTTGCGGTAAAAACCTGATGATTTGCGGTGTAATAAGTAGTGATGGCAAAATGAAGCTTCATGAAGCACTTGTGATATTTTTTGACTCCTCTAGATGGCACTCTTGGTTGAAAGATGCAGTGGAAATGTAATCAATTTCCTTTGCACTAGCCTTCATATTTAAACCAAGAGCACCATCTAGGGGAGTCAAAAAATATGAAGCTTCATTTTGCCATCACTAGTAATAAGTGTCTCTGTTTTGACATACGACATCTTTGAAACACATCATCTTTGAAATAAATGCTTCTAGGGCTGTCAGCCGCTGGAGTTTTAATGACTCGATGTTTTTCTGGTCATTCAAAACAGAGTTTAATACTGAATGAAACGAATTATTGTATTTCCCGCGTGACATTTTGAATGCAATGATAATAGACTTCTGGCACCGAAGTGTGATGTTGCTCACAAAGAATACGTCCAACAAATAAACAAATTTGATTGCAGTTTTACCTGAACAACTTTCTTTCGTGCAAGAAAAGTGGGTGTGGCTTGCCATCTACATATTATTTGATAAGGTAAGGTTTATTTTGAAGTTGGCCTTCTTACTGCATTAGCGACGTGGTGCAAGACAATGTGTCAAATATTCCCCACAATGTAAACTGTTTGCTTTGCTGTAAAATTGGGAAATTAACGGGAGAAATGACAGATTGGGAGCCATGCAGGAATAGGGTTGAAATTTGTGAGTCTCCCACCTGAATCGGGACAGTTGGCAAGCATGTATGCAAATGAAATATGCTGGCCCCAGACTGCATCCTTGTGTATGGTAGATTATTGCCTTCTATCGCCCTCTGCTTTTCAGTTCATACAAGTCTGGCTAACTGCAAGCTCAAACCCTGAGCCTTTTGTCTTCTTTGGTCTGCGTTTGTGCCGCTGTTATTGTGTATTTCAATCAATCTCCTCTGGGTCATACCCCTCAGTTGTTCACAATAAGATCACTGTGCCACCAAGTGTACGCTCCAGTAGCCAAAGAGGAGGAATTTAATCCAAGAAGAGGGAAAAAGATGGTGGGGGTGAGGTGGATGACAAATTTTAAGCACAATTTTTCTTGAAAGGTCATGTCACACAGAGAAAAAATCCCTGATATTGGTCCCGCTCATAACATTGCTTTTATATTCATCTTCACTTTCCTTTGGTATTTTGTTTGTTGGAGGTCACCCTATTGTATTGGTAGTGGTGAAAGTTTAGCTTGCTTGACACGACATCAGTCGCAGCTCTGTTACTGGACTTAATAACAATTATCATCAGATGAGACAAAAACTACTGCTCTTGTGCTAATCTGCACCAGATGACGCGAACAGTTAGTCCGGTATGAGATAAACATAGCCGGAGACCAGTAATGTGTGATAGAATCACATATTTTCTGGTCCAGAAGGAGTGTCGTGGAATTACATGGTGTCAGCAATCCTGGCACTTTTTATTGTATGGAATAGTGTACACCCACGGAAGGCTGTAGCAGTTAAGAGAGGAATGAGAGCGCAATAAAAGCAATTTCCCCATAAGCGAAAGCTCCCATAATTCTTGCAAGACAAAGCATCTGGAATGTTGGAGGACAGGTAAAAAACGTGCCAACAATGTGTTTCAATCCATCCATCCATCCATTAGAATAGAATAAAATAGAATAGAATGCCATTTGTTGTCATTATACATTGTAAAACAAGATAGGAGCTTTCTCATGTTCAGTGCATTCATCAAGATAAAAATGAAAGTGCAAACTGTTCAATCTGAAACCTTATTCACTGAAATTGTGTTTTTTATATAATATTTATTTTAAAAGTATATAATAATAATAATAATAATGCATTCGATTTATATAGCACTTTTTCGGACACTCAAAGACGCTTCCCAATGGGTGCATCATTCGTGCGCTCACACATTCACACTTTGGTGGCAGTAAACTACTTAAGTAGCCACAGTTGCCCTGGGGCAGGCTGACGGAAGCGTGGCTGCCAGTGTGCGCCTACGGCCCCTCCGACCACCCCCAAACATTGGCACCTTCCATACACCAGTGTGAGTAGCACTGGAGGCAATGTGTGTGAAGTGCCTTGCCCAAGGACACAACGACACATGACTTGGAGAGAGCGGGGATCGAACAGCCAAGCTTCTGGTTACTGAACGGCCGTCTCTACACCCTAAGCCACGAACATATAAAATATTTTCTTTCTTCCTATTCTTGTTTTTCTTTTTTACTCCAACTTATATTTTATACTTGTATTGTGTTTTCTTCATGTTTATATGGTCAATAAAATCAAAACTAGAAATGAAATTTGCCGAGGCTGTTATATCCACATTCTCTGCACTGCTTTGTTTTGTCACACATAATAACAACAAATTGTCAAAAAAAATAATAATGAAAAGGCTATGATAGTTATAGTATACAGATTTTTATCCATTTATTTTCTTTACTACTTATCCTGTTAAGGATCAGAGCAGTGGCTGGAACCTTTTTCTGCTGACACAGGGCACAAGTCAGCCATGCCACACAAGCTGTGCATTAGATATAGTTGTAGTTGTTTACATACATTTTGGGATGTGTGCATTTGGATTTGGTTCATATCTTCAGTAAATTTCAACACAGTAGGATGAGATTGATGCGCGAAATCCCAATTTGTTCCGTTCCGTCTTCAATTCCGCTTATCCGGGGTCGGGTCGCGGCTTTAGCAGGGAAGCCCAGACTTCCCTCTCCCCAGCCACTTCAGCCAGCTCCTCCAACGGGATCCCAAGGCGTTCCCAAATCCCAATTCGGTGCTTCGAATTTGCACATTTTCAACCTTAATGGCATGCAACTAATTAATGAAGAGGGCTGGGTACACAATCATTTTAAAAGTGGCATGTAGTCAGAGGAAAAATCAACACCTATAGTAGGTCAACACATGTGAAATGTAATTTTTAACCTCACAAGCCAGTTTGATAATTGTGATTCACTCAAGGGAGCTCTTCACATTATCAATCTGGGACTTCACTCAGCAGATCCGTTCGGGAAAGGAGGGACTTGCTGTACAATAGCCATCGGCTCTTACTGGTTTCGTCCCGCCCAAAACAATGCCTGATTGGTCTGACCTAAAACAAAGTCGACTCCAAACATATCAGCGGGAATGGTACAACATGTATTCTCCGGAGTTTGTGAATAAGGATTGTGTTGATGAATAATTAATCAGGTTGCACTGATTATATTTATAAAGCCTAACAAAAATAGATGAAAATGCACACCATATTGACAATAAACTCTTGAACATATGAGAGTACATGTGGAGGGGAAGTAGGGGCTGGGGATGCAGCTGCTTAGTGGGACAAATTGATTGGAGTCTGTGCACTCCCGTGCTGTCAGATCAAACCGCCTTTTTAGGCATAAAAGACACCTGCAGCAGCAGTGTCTCCAGTGATAAAGATGCCACTCTTACTGCTTTGCCTCCTTTTAAAAAAAAAATTACAAATATTTATAAGCAGCTTAACTATATGGACAGGGGTTTTCTTTAGCAGTCTCGGGTGTGGGGGTGTCAGGGTTTCAGTGCAGCTGTTGGCTATGATAAGATTATTTACTGTTTTTTTTTCCTCTCCATGTATTCAATTTTATTTCCTCTTAATTATTCAGACCTAGTGCACAGCCAGTTTCCTCTCTCAAGTCACAAAATATCTCAGATAACACATATTCCATTTAAAAAAAAAAAGATTACAAAAAAAGATGACAAATATTGTAACTTAAAAATGTATTGTTTCTTGTCTCACAATGCATGCATAGTTTTATACCATGATACATTTCAGGCATTGGAATTGCAGTTTGCAATTTAAGTGGTGTAACATTGAATTTGTGAGGGTTGCAATATTTATCATTTCACCATCTGAATTACAATAAATAAATAAATAAATTGAATGTTAATTGCGTTGCATTCTCATTTTGGTTATTTATTTTATTCACCTCCAAATTTGAGTTTCCTGATGATTATATATTTCTCCTATTTGCAAACCTCAGCTTTTCTCTTCCTCCTGAATGCAATAGAGTGAAAAAAAAAAGTCTGACAATACAGGATTGTGAGACTTTTTGTTAGAGGACCAAATTGAATAAAGGTTTCACTTATTGACTTTGATTAATTGATCGATCGATTGATTGATTGTGTAAGAACTATGTGTTTCTTCATTCTTTTTCCAATATTGGACATTCTGCCAATCATGAACCAACACGGTGGATACCTTGTTTTTGGGGGACTGTGTTAAAACTCCAATCCAATTCAATCCACTTTATTTCTTTAGCACATTTTATAAACAAGTGTTTCCAAAGTTCTGCACACTGAGATCCACACGATATCACACAAATAAATTCTAGCAAAAACAACTATATAATTTTTTTTTTTTAAAAATATAGTCAACAAAATGCTAAAATACAAAATTAATACAATTTATTTTAAATAATATAAATAATAATAAAAAAGACAAAGAAAACACAAAAAGACCCCGAGGACCACACAATTCACACTGAGCTAAAAGCCAAAGAATAAAAGCGGGTCTAAGACGTTTAAGACGAGACTTAAAACACTCCACTGTGGGAGCAGTTCGAACATGGAGAGGCAGATTGTTCCACACCTTAGCGCCAACCACAGAGAGGGCCCTATCCCCCCTAGTTTTAAGTTTGTCTCAGGCACCACGAGATGGAACTGGCCATCAGACCTCAGCGCACACCCTGGAGTGTACATCTGGAAGCGGTCTGAAATGTACGGAGGGGCTAGCCCATTCAAAGCTTTAAAAACAAACAACAAGATCTTAAAATCAATTATAAAATTAACAGGAAGCCAATGCAAGGATTGGCAATATATTTTAATAGTTTTTGGTTCCTGTTAAAAGTTGTGCTGCAGGTGTTTTGCTAGTCTCTCAACTTGCTGCTTGCACCTTTCACTGAAAAAGTCTGTATCTGTAATGCAGCTGTGGTCCTGAAGCACTAGAGATCAGAGTGTACAATAATGTGCCTAAATGCCGAGACCGTCTCAATATTTGCCTCAGTGGAATTGGCGATTCCTTTTCTTACCATCCCTCTACCACTTTTACATGCTCTTTCATTCATTTCCAGCCTTCTACTTTGGTTAATCTTTTTTTTTTTTTTTTTTTTTTTTTTTTAATACAATAGGCCAGTGGCGCTAAAAGAACTAAAGTGTGCCTAAACCCCAGATTAAACTCAGCTGGTTAGGGTTAGGGTTATTTATTATCTATAGGAAGTATTTTGTGTTAGTTCACTGGGTAATGGGAATTATTTTAAACATGTCACATCAGTAACCTGAAACGACACAAGAGAAAATACACATGACGGAGCAATCATTTCGTGTTAGTACCTACAGCTGGCGTTCCTCCACACAGCGGTCATCGTTGCCCTCTCAGTTGTCGGGGTGCCGTTTGTTAAATGTCACCGGTCCACTCAAATCTAGCCTGAGAAGAGAAAGCTGTCAGTTTGATGCGTGTCAAGCTTCTCCATCTTAACAATTTGTGATGAGGATCAATCTGTTTTGTTTCTGCTGATGAGTAGTTGGGAATGATCGATTAATCACATGGCCATTAGACATAGTACTATTGTAATTAAAAATTCTAATTGTGGTTGCTAACTGATGAGCATAATGCTAAATGGAAATATTGATCAAAATATGAAAAACTGGAACATTTAACCAAAAAAAGGATTGTGTACTAGGCAATCACATTTGACCCCAGTTGATGGTAGAGAACATTACAATGTTTTATTTTTTTTTACAGAAGCTTCCGTCTGCTGCTTCTTGATTTCTGAATTACCAGGGCCTATTTCATAAAGCAGGTTTAGTGAGAACTCTGGGTCAAGAAACCTTGAAATGTGGGAAACTCTGCGTTTTCCGTTTCAGAAAGGGAGGCAAATAAAACCAGAGAAAAAGATGCTCTGACTCTATCCTGTTTCATAAAAAAAAGATCATTTAAGCTCTCGGTCAGTTATCGTAGTAACAGAGTCCATGAAACTAACCTGGTCGCATGTTTTTCACAATGAACCTCGAGGTTTTCTTTGTCCCCGCCTCCTTTCTGACACACACGACATTTCATTTCCTCATTTATAAAGTCCGCTGCGGTGAATTTTTGCGTAAATACGCCTATAGTCTAGTGCTCAAAGTCCACTTTTGTCATGAACATAGCATTTCCTTTTGACAATGACCCTATTAATGAAGGTGCCGCATTATTGCGCAGAGAATTAAATATTCGTCGTGAGACTGTTATCAAGCTGCGCAAAGATATGCTGACATTTCCAGACAGTTATCTTTTTGAGCGGTAGCGTTTCACATCACAGTCCATCATCTTCATACACATACATACATACATAAGCAATTTAATCCGTCCTTACATTTGCAACATCATCAACCGTAGTCATGCACTTACATCACAGCATATATTGAGTGTTGCGCTCTGTTTTTTTCCCTATAACCGTTTAAATAATGTTTTTATATTTCATCTTAAATCAAGTGCCCTCCCCCCCCCCCCCCTGCAGAATTGCATCTAAATGAAATTAGGTCAATTTAAATATAGAATTGTCAGCTTTCAGCATTACATTGTGAGTTAACATCGAGAGTAATTTCCCCTTTTTGTGTCAGTCCATGCACATGAGAAATAATTATGGGAGATGTACCATCAACTAATGGAAGTAATTATGAAAAACATAAACACTGAACTTAACAGCCAACTGTGGTGCTAAGTGGTGATGTGAATGTGAATTCTTGTCCCAGTATTCAGAACCCTAAATTAGAGTGCAAGGGGGCTTATTTTGTTTTTAGAATGGAGGTGGACAATAATTACATTTCGTCTCATTAGTCATCCCACCCCCTTGACTCTGCGTGGTCATCAAGATAATGTATGTGGCCCTTCCTGTTTGAGCAAAAATGGATTTGTGTTGCATTAGCTGATGAAGCATGTAAATTACATTATGTCCCCAATGTGATCTTAATGTCACTGATCCTGGGATGGAGCAGCCTTGAGGAGAGTCACTCGTTGTTACACCTTTTTGCCGCTAAAAATACCTTTAATAATTAGAGTGATGAGGCAACAATTGCCTTTTTATTAGTCTGCAAATGGTAGCAAAGCACTATTGAGAAAAAAGATGTATGCACCATACATAGAGACTGTATTACCTTTTTATCTCAGCTTCAGGTTTAATTACCTGAATACTTCTTACAGTATTTCTCAGATTTGTTTGTCTTTTTTTGTGTTACTTTTAAAAGTGGAGTCTAATTAATTAATACATTTTCTTTACAACAATATGTTCTATGTGCCCCCACTAGTTCAAAGACGGCATTCTGGCTAATATTGCGTATGAGAAATATGACATAAGCAGTAAAATCCATCAATTTTGTTCATCTGAGAGGCCGACCATTTTTGCTTTAGGTGCACTGAGTGGTTGAGCTGTGGTTAAATTGTGATCACATAAAGAAGAAATAACAATTCCACATGATGTTTTGCAGGTGGGAACTGAAAATACAACGTGCACTGTGGACAGGAGGTTTGCTAGGTCTCTCAATTTTGAGAGGTTGACGGAGAAATAAGAGACAGGCCAGAAGGGCAACAATCCAGCAGCAGGACTGAAGTTAGAAGGAAGAGCAGGTGCAGCACTGCCAGACCCTTACAAATTGAACTCCCTCAGGATCTCTGTGTGTATTTTTCTACAAAAACTTTCGGAAACAGATTCCGCTAGGGTTGCTCTTTACTGCATTGGGCTAATTGCTCTCATCTTAAAAATGGGTGCATCTCAATTTTTGTGCCAGGGCAAGTCTAGACTACCATGTTTGGGACTCTATTGCGCTTCTCTGGGCATACAGATAAAAAACAATATTATACATGGATGGATGGATAGACAGACAGACGGACGGACAGACGGACAGATGGATAGATAGATAGATAGATAGATAGATAGATAGATAGATAGATAGATAGATAGATAGATAGATAGATAGATAGATAGATAGATAGATAGATAGATAGATAGATAGATAGATAGATAGATAGATAGATAGATAAGAAAATGCTTTTTGCTCTTGGAGTTAGATTCCAGCTGACACAAACAATATACTAATATACAGCAGGAGCTGCATAGCTGTCTCCCAAGATGAAAGTTGTGAGTTTGTTCCTCAACCCTTGAGTGACTCTTTTTTTTCTTCTTTTTTTTACTCGCTTCTAAGTGTAAATCCTGAGATCCTGAGGGATTATCTAAAACTGAGTCTATTTGGTCCCACTCTAAATAGAGTCAAATGTATTCTACAGAATTTACTCTGTTGTTTAATGTGTTTGGAATGAACTAGACACAAAAAAATAAATAAATAATAATAATAATAATAAAAGAGTAGACGAGATTATAGACTCGATAAAACCAGGTCTAACTAGTGGCGCTCGTGGTATAACTTATAGCGCAGGCAGACAGATTCAATGCTCCCCAGACGTGTGTGGTGGATGTCATCTATTTCATTCATAAATATAACAACAACGTGGGACAATCCCTTTGAATCAATAATAATCATTATCATCTTAACAGCATCGCCCTGACCGCGTGGCAGAACTAATGTCCGTGGGTTCAGACACCATAGATCCCAGTTCAACCATACAGGTCAAGTATCAAAGTACTGATTTACTGAACTTGCATCATTTCTCCATCTAACCATTATTATAACTTCTACATCTGCGACCAAACACTATCACGAGAGGAAAATGTAAATTTCTTGTGCGCAGACAAGTATTTCATTTGCTTTCAGTGCCCTACTGGCGATGTACCCTTGAGTGGAAAATAACTGTAACTATGCTTGCACATCACTACTCCAGCTATCTATTGCAAGGGGTGCCCTTTCATTCCTATTGCATTCAATTTCCACCGTCTGCCCTTTTCTGCATATGTTCGTCACATCCACAGTCACTCATCCACAAGACTCATTCTCATCCAAAAATCATATTGTTTCTCATAAATCACTTTTTTGTTTTTTTTACACAGAGTATCTTTGAAGAATCATTTGATGCACATTTGGTCAGTCAGCGGAGATTTGACACGAGGGAAATGCCCTAGTACATGTAAAAATCTGATTCAACTGAAAGCAAGTTTTATCGATTAAATCACCTTACTTTCACAAACGTTTCCATATCTTCATTTATCGTTCTTTGCTTCATAATTTCTTCCACACGCTCTTTGACCTGAACAACCTACAGCTAAACATCAAGTATGGAATGTAACACATCTGAGACCTCTGTTTTACATGCCAAACAGATACTTTGAAAATCAAGTCATAATAATTATCGTTATGTCATGAATCAATGTCAAAAATTAATTTAACCATCACGATTTCTGTGTTATATTGTAGGCTTTCATCTAAAGTTAGATAGATCCCACAAAAAGATGAGATAAATGTAGCATTTTAGTCTTCTGTCAAATGTTGGCATTTTACAAATCAGCCATCATCTAGCAAAAGCTCACGTTGTTAGGAAGTGCCTTCAGATTCTTCTGATTTATGAAAGCATCTTTGAGGCAATGAGAACTGTCCTCAGAATTACCTTGTATCAGACAAGTTTAACATGCAAAAGGCAGACAAGCCAAGCTGATGATGTGGAAAGTGAGACCACTATTTTTCATCAAAGAAAGGCGCATTAACTTAATTTGTCATTAATGTCTGAATATATTAAGTCCCGAAACCTCCAATCCTCCGATCCCAATCTGTCAACTTCGATGTTGTGATTTCATGAAAATAATTACTTATGAGTTCAATCATATTTGGAACAACAATAATGTTGCCATCAAAAAGCAACATTGTATTAACTGTGCACACAATGTATAAAAAAGACCATCTAGTGCCATCTAGAGGTGAACTAATCATTCATAAATATTAAAAAAAAACACTATTAATTTCAATAATATGAAAAAAATTCTATCACATCAACCTTTTCTGCTACGAATACCCAAAGGAGAAGAACTTCGCAAATGTAGAAATAAGTGGTAGGCTTGCAAAGTAAAACACATATGTATAATAGGATTGCTGATACACCTGACTCAAATCCAGTTGATAGCCTTATCACAGAATAAAGTACAAATGTTGGAAAAGTTAAACAAAATAATAATTAAAAAAAAAAAATTTCTGACTCAATGCGGTTCAACTTTCTTCACTGTAATGTTGTTTCTGCTTCTTCTTTGAAATTCTCCTCATAAGGCCTTTTTTTTTTTACTGATATATGACCATTCTGTGCAGCACAGTCAGTGCATGCTGCTCCTCTTGACAGGGAAAAGCTGAAAGTCACTTGCTACTCGCCACTTGTTTCTACTTCTGGAAAGTGGTGGCTCGTTGATAGAGGGCATGACGGCATCGCCCTCCCACTTTCAAAAATGCATCTTCCCTGGACTCCACAATTTGCTGAACAGCACTGTGTCATTATTTAAAACATGTTTTGTGTTATTCAGGCTATGTTAAGCGTAAGGTGTAGCAGTAAGTCGCTCAAGCAGCAGGACAAATGTACAATATGTGCTCAAATGTCTGTCATCTACACACTGAATAACATTTGCCATTCTTTTTAATAAACATTTATCATTCCTGGAAGATGGTCTGTCATGTGGACCCACACAGGGGGCCACAACACAATGCCACAACACAATGCGAGCCGGTGATGTATCGGTTAGCCCCAGGGCTATAACCGTTTTGGAATTTTCATTTTTAGTTGTTGTTATGTTGGTGCGTTATGAAACACAGGGACACCGGAATTTCTTCCGTACCTTCTTTACTCTCTACTTCTTCCTCTCCCCCACACCAAACTCTCTCCCTTTCTTCCTTCATTCCACTCTACCACCCCTAGTGGATGGAGGCTGCAAGCATACAGTATTATGGACACAACAGTTCTATTAGTTTTCAGATCAGGTTTGTTCATTTTTACTAGTAGGAGTTTTTCGAAAGTGCTTCGTTTTACAAAGTAGTTTAGTTTTTATTAGTTTTAATACCAGTTTGTATGTGTGTATTTCTTATGCAAGATTAAACATACATCACTGCAAGTTTTGTGTTGCAAAAATGTAACAATTTTTTTTTAAAACAACCATCCGTCCATATTTTTACAAGTCCACAGATTTTAAGGTAGGATAAGTGCAGTGCTTCTAAAGGTAGATGCATCAGAACCCTAACGTTGAAATTAGATAGAATGGACTTGTGTTCTGTCCCTTAATCTGCCAAATTGCCAACAAGGGTGTACTGTGTGCAATACTTTTTTTAATTTACAGTATATATGTTTGTTTGTTTGTTTGTTTTCAGATATGACCCAAATAAGGAGAGTTGTTACCCAGTGTCGTGTTTCAGAATATGTGACAAAATCAGTGAAGCCCTTCAGCCACAAGCACGGCAACAAAAACTGCAAAAATACAGGGGGGAAAAAAACAACATAAACTCCACCAATGTGAGCAGTTAGACTGTGCTTTGTGCTAGCCTTGTGCTGTGCACAAAACATTGTTTTCTTCGTTTGGTTTAAACCATAAACACTCAATTAAAGTACATTTTTACACTAAATGACCCGTTTTCCATCCAACCTTTAAAACCTTTTTGCAGATAGAATCATTTTGAATTAGTTATGACTACGACATACATATTATTATGGTGAACTATTGCCTTTCTAGCAATACCTGCTCTGCGGAACAGAGTTGAAAGCATTTTTTTCATTTTTTTTTTTTCTCCAGATTTTACCTTTAGTACTTTTTATCTCTTAAAATGTATAAAAGGCCTCCATAATAGAAGGTGCAAAAAGGCGAGCCTGTAATGTAAGATTTGGTTATAGAACTTCTGTATAATAAATGAAAAGGTCACTAAGTGCATGTGGTGAGCCTTCATACCATGGCACTTCTGATAAACCCATATGAGATGTCAAACAGTTAAATGAAATATGAAAAGCTCATTCTGCACATACTGGGCTAAGGATGAGAAATAAAATCACATTATTGCTCCACAATGTAGGCTTTAAAATAAGTTTCCCTTTTTTTTAATGCTCACAAATTTGTTGTGTGGAATAAAAAGACAAAAAAAGTATTTTTTGTGTGTATGTCAATATTTGAATCTGCTGAGCCTAAAATTCAACATGTTTCCATTTCTGAAACATTTTGTTCTTTTGTAAACAAAACTTTGACTTGGCACTGGCAAAGACAATTCATCATTTTGGCCACAAATAATGGCATGTAAGTGATAATTTAATGATCTCCTTGCAGCTGTTGAACTATGAGATATGATTGATAACTTTGCTAAAGCTTTATCTTCTCTTTACTTGCCCGCTAGGGAGACTTTGTCTTACCATTATAATTAGCATCAAGGCTCCATCTGTCTGGAAGCCAGCAAGCAAGGGCACTCCGGGATGATTGAGTCAATATGTCTTCTCTGCACTTTTAATGCACAAGTGTAGTCTGACTGGCAAGCCATTTCAGCACGTCTTCATTCCCAGAATTCCCATCCCTCCTCATAGTGCTCTCGCTTACAGCAGCCTTCATTACGTGTTCAAGGACTGCGAAAAGCTGAAGGTAAAACTCCTCGAGCTTTCTGAACCAGTGAGGTAGTTACATTAGGAATATTAACGTAAATCTTAATATAAGAAGACCAAAGAGGATATTTATGGATGTGATGCATGTCAATTCATACAAATCGCCAGAACCTGCCCAGTGACACCTCTTTAATTAGCCTGATTATTAATCTATTAGTGTCGTATGACGTCAAAAGGAAGAATCCAAATTTAGAGCCTCCTAGTTCAAGCCGTTTTTGAGTTATGGCCCGTTGAAGTTTGGGTGCCACGCCCACTTTTGGGATCTGGGAATTTACACTAAATTTTGGACCATATTTGGAGGCCCGCATGTTTTGTTTTAAGTTAGGTACAGATATATAAATTGCTACGGATTCTGGCCCTGTCTACCAGAGTCTACACTTACAAATAGCATAGGTGTACTATTTATTTTAAGATGTCAACCCTTTAATAGTAGTTTTTGTTTTGTTTTGTTTTTTAAATGGCCAAATACATTTTGGTGACATTTGGAGGGGGGTTCATATCATGGAAATGTTTTGTGTTGGTGGAGTTTCAACTGATTTATCATCATATTTGGGAACACCACTATGTATTTAGATAGTTTAAAGGCACTTGGACCTTTGGTGGGAGTACAGGAGGGTTTCAAATATGGCTACGGAACAAAATGATCATTTCGGACCCCTACTTCAGGCCACTGATTGGCCATGTGGGCACATGTTAATGGGATTGAGCTTTTTACCCTATTAAAGAGTCGCCTTTCATCAACATTAGGAGGTAATAAAAAAGTGATTATCCAACTCCTTCACTATGTACTAAGCCTTTGCATAATGGTACTATCTTGGGATATTTTCTGAAAAATCTTAAGTCCGGAAAATAGGTCAACTGTTGTTTTAACTGCCTATTCATGATTCTGGCAGTGAAAACAGAGCCACAAAATAAAATGCAGAATAAAACAATGGTAATATCAATGTAAAACACTTTAGTCCTTGTGTACAAATTGAAGAGGTGTCACCGGGGAGGGTGATTGAATTGACACGGGATGACCCAATAACGTAAATGTCTTCCGAGCCACCGAGGTAGAGGATCTCTAAATGGATAGCATGTATTACAATTTTGTCCAAATATAAAAGCAACTTACAGATACACTTACTTTAGAACTATGTAATTGTAAACATAGTTTGCATATTTTATTCATTAGGACTCCATATTTGACTGTGTCTTCTTTAGTCACAGCCATGATAAGATACACAGTGTCATAATAAAGCGTAAAAATGATCATTGGCAAGGAAATATAACAATCGCTTGAACTGCAAGATTAAATGTGTGACTCTTCAGCGGGAATCGGCGAGCAATAAATTTATCTTTGTTAAGAAAATGAGGGACCACCAGGAGAGAAAATTGAAAGGTATGAGGGGTTGAAAAGTGAAAAAGATGCTATTGAAATTTTCTGAGAGATTAAAAAAGACACATGCATGAGAGGAAGAACACAATGGATACAACCAAGGAAGAGAAATGCAGCGAGAGCATGAGGGCAGCAATTGCTGCTGTTGACACCTCGACTGAAAGAACGTTGTCAAGCTGTCAAGTTGACTGGCTTGCTCAATTGATTATTTCCCCCCTTTCTTTTCCATCACCATTTCGCACGAATCTTTTCTTTTAGTTTTGTCCTTTACATCCTTAACATACAGGACACCAGGACAAAACAATGACACCTGTTATAATTGCTAAAAATTAACATAGTTTGCAAAACTATTTAAATGAGAACATTAGGCACACCATTATTTGAAGGCTGTTGTACAGTTATCCCATCTCAGGTCTCTCTTCCCCTGTATTAAAACAGAATAGGAAACTATGGTGGCCCTGAAGTGCAAAACGCACAAACAAAAAGGTTAACACGACTGCAAACCAAAAAACACAAACCGAATAAAAATCACAAAAAATGAAACACGACAGCAATTTTTTTTTAAATCACAAAAACAAAAAGGTAATCGCAAACACAAAAAGGTAATCGCAGACACAAATCCGTTCCATTCCGTTCCGTCTTCAATTCCGCTTATCCGGGGTCGGGTTGCGGGGGCAGCAGCTTTAGCAGGGAAGCCCAGACTTCCCTCTCCCCAGCCACTTCAGCCAGCTCCTCCGACGGGATCCCAAGGCGTTCCCAGGCCAGTTGAGAGACGCAGTCTCTCCAGCGTGTCCTGGGTCGTCCCCGGGGCCTCCCGCCGGTAGGACATGCCCAGGGAGGCGTCCAGGAGGCATCCGAACCAGATGCCCGAGCCACTTCAACTGGTTCCTCTCAACACGGACGAGTAGCGGCTCGACGCTGTGTCCCTCCCGGATGTCCGAGCTTCTCACCCTATCTCTAAGGGAGAGCCCGGCTACCCTGCGGAGGAAACTCATTTCGGCCGCTTGTATCCGGGATCTTGTTCTTTCGGTCACGACTCACAGCTCGTGATCATAGGTGAGGGCAGGAACGTAGATCGACCGGTAAATCGAGAGCTTTACCTTTCGGCTCAGCTCCTTCTTCACCACAACGGACCGATACAGCGTCCGCATCACTGCAGCCTCTCCACCCTTTTCCGACTGAGGACCAAACACAAACACAAATCAAAAAACACAAACCCAAAAAACTAAATAAAAAAAGTAATCACAAACACAAAATACGAAACAAAACAACCAAACGTAATCGCAAACAAGACAAAAATCACAAACACAAAATATGGAACAAAACAACAAAACATAATTGCAAACACAAATCAAAATCCGGGGATCCGAGCAATGTGATTGGACGAAAGTACCGCCCTACAAACAGCACAGTTATGCACAGTTTACATGCTTAGAAACAATACATATTACAGTTTTATAGTAGCGTTAGCCGTTTATATGGCGTTTAATTTAGTGAGATAGTTGGAGAGAAAACGAACGTCATCTGGCATGTACTAGAAATCCTCAGACGATACGGCATTTATAGGGTGGTTGGAACAGCGGAAGTTCAGTGTAGTGGTAAAGCATATAACTTTCCGACCAATGTTCATTTTGCCAGTGGGTTTGTGCCTCGCTTTTGGCAACTAAATGTTCTCTTTTTATTTCCCACAAATTTTAAAATTTGTTTTTCAAATTACTTATTGTACAAATATTAATAAAGATAAAAATAATAATAAATCAGAAAGGATTTTACCTAAAGTGCAAAATATTTAATAGATTGTTTAATAGAACACAAACATCGCTCCCTGATTTCAGGGGGATTTTGTTTTAAGGCGGATGCTAATTTTTGGCAGAAGACGATACAAATTACAATTAATACTTATAATTAATACAAATAATAATTACACTAGTATTACTTGTGTACAACTACTGTTAGAGGCTATAAAGGAAAAACAAGCATTATTTTTGGCGGATTTTTGAAGGGCCATAATGAGATAGAATAATCAGCTTTTCTTTCCAGGTGTTAATATCTAGATGCCATTTTAGGCTGAGCTAAAATATTGTAAATGTGCGTAAATATAAATATAGATTATATATAAATACCAATAAAACTTAAAGGACCTTTGTGCGCACACACTCTAGGTGCAGTCAAAGTAAAACAGTCAGGGCTCTTCATACTCATCTGGGCATTGGTGGAGCATGCATGATGTAGAAAAAGCTTTAACATTCCCTTTTTAAATGACACAATGCAACTTTAATATTTACAGTACCCACCACAGCAAAACAAAACACACCTGTCGCCGTCACTCATGTTTAAATATAGTTGGTCACATGAGAAATATAGGTAGAGTTAAATAAAAAATGGGCTATCTTTGTTGTTGTCAGATCCAGATGTGCAATCCATATTCATAAAGGAATTGTAAAACAATAGCAGTGGCAAACAATTCCCCTTAAAACCTGCTAGCACTACTGTTGCCATGGCTACCTACTGTACAGATGACTTGATGTGTGTAAGTAATTTTCCTCAACCTCTTGTGAATAACACCCACCAACAATAGGATCAGATAAATCACGTCCATATTGTGTCAACACCGGCAATGCAATATTGCACTAGCCAGCGTAGGTGGCACACAATGGCCAACTGACCTAACAGCCATTTTGGTCAAATATGAAAATGGTAATTCTGAGCACTGCCTTTAAATTGAAATATTTTCTTCCGCTTTTATTTTTACTGTGGTGCTATATCAGGTCAGTATTTTCTAGTGTATTGAATAAAGCCCATCTTGACACAATAAAAAGGTTTACAGATTGTTCTCGACTTCAAGCTATTTGATCGTAGACTTTCAGCATTATATGCTTTTCGTTTTTCCATTCCATCAGTTTCAGTAGCTCACCTTCTATTCCAGTGGTGTCCAAACTGGGTCCTCGAGGGCTGGAGTCCTGCAGGTTTTAGAAGTTTCTCTTCTCCAACACACCTGAAACTCATCGGCAAGCTCTACATAAACCCCAATAACGATCCTGTTCATTGAACAGGTGCGTCAGAGCAGGGAAACATCCAAAACCTGCAGTTTGGACACCACTGTTCTATCCTATGTTTTATTTTAGTTTTTAATTGTTTGGCACTAGTGTTAATTTTATCAGTCATTTTTAATTTAGTCTCAGTTTTAGTCCAGTTTAAATCACGCTTATTAGTTTTTATCATAGTTAGTCAACCTCATCCTGTTTTTATTTAGTTGATTTTTAGTCGACTATAAATCTAGCATTTTAGTCTTTATTTTAGTCAAAGTAAACATAGTTTTATTCGTCTAGTTTTAGTCAACAAAGACTGTCAACATTTTAGTCTAGTTTTAGTCAGGACAATCATTTTACCCTTAATATATGTATATATATATATTAGGGGTGTGAATTGCCTAGTACCTGGCGATTCAATTTGTATAACCATTCACAGGGCACGATTCGATTTGATACGATTAATCCCGAAACAAATCTATAAATTGATTATTGTGATTTTTTTTTTACTCAAATTTTGAAAATATTAATCAGTAAATTTGTACATGTACACTGTAAGATTGGTATGAACATGTATTTATTTATTTGAAAATTCAAGCTTATAACTGAGCCACTGCATTTAACAAACAGATTGCAGTCTGTTTAATGTTTGAACAGCACTGAAATAAAATATTAAGGCTTAATGTTCCATTAATATAACATTCTTCCATGCTTAATGTGTGAATCCTTTATTGTGTGTGATATGTACACATGACGTACTTTGACCATAGGGTTGTGCCTTTTGAAATCATACTGCTTGAATTGAAGCTGAAATATTCCCAGCAGTTAGAGTGGTCGTCTCCCAACCCAGAGGTTGCGGGACCGATCCCTATCCCTTGTGACCATGTCAAAGTGTCCTTGAGCAAGATACTGAACCCCCAAGTTGCCCCTGATGCTGTGCCATCCATATGTGATTGAGGAGTCAGTGTGAAGCGCTTTGAGTACCATGTAGGTGGAAAAGCACAATACAAGTGAACGTCCACTTGCCATTCAACCTGATTTATCGTGTTACAATGGATACTGGCAGATTCCACATAAAGTGCACATGCTTTGGCTCAACAAATAAATATACAGCAGAGTAAACTTATAAATCAAAAGGGAATCATATAATGAGGAGTCCAACCTTTTCATTGACATCTTAAAGGTTAACAAGCAGCCAATAAAGCCTTAGGACTAAACTGATCTCATTAAGAGGGCAACAAAGGTATGACCAGAATTGGCCTGCATACATTGTGGAGCAAAGTAGTTGTCAATCTTGCAACATAGTGTACTTGTTATGCTTTCTAATGGCTATTCTGTTGAAATTTACTGTAATTGTCTAAATAACCTCTCACACTCAGGTTGACAGATTTTTAAATGTTTCCAGGGACAGAAACCATAGCAAAGAAAGATATGTCCTAAATGTCTCGAGTGAGATTTGTATTTATTTATTTGTTAACGATTATGAGTGAATAGAAGGGAAAGTTCAACAAAAAATAAATAAATAAAACATGAAATACGGATTAAAATAAATAATATTGAATAACCATGCCAACGTAACAAGCTACACTTACAATGCTCAGAGACAAAGACACACGATAGTGATCAATTGAGAGGCATGAGAATGTAGGTCGTATACTCGGGTGGTGGTCGGTTGTACAAGTTGTACTGTATAGCAAGCAGGACCTTATTAAAGCATGTCTGTCGGAGGTTCCTGCATTGAGCCTCAATTGTAAAATAAATGAATTAAGTTGATAAAATCTGACTGACTTTCTTGATGTCCTGTTGTGCAATACATTGTTCATGCAGCATGCATCTCCCAGTCATGTCAGTCAATCTAACCTTCGCTACCCATTGGCGCGCAGACTGTTCAGAAAATGAAATCAATTATCATGCCGGCCCCATTTTCCCTAAAGCTCTTGACCTTGTTGCTTTTGAGTATTTACCATGAATATTAAATTCATGATGCAGATTACATTCTTGATTACAGAAATGCTTTCATCCTATTGCAATGTGAGCAGCAGGTAGATGTAATCGGGGCCTTTGGCAAAGGGGCCCCTTATTTAGTTTGGGAGTGAAGATAGCAACAGGGAAATGAAAGACCCAGTCTCATTTCCTGTAGGCTGCAGCCTCTATGAGCTATCAAAGCACAAAATGTTCCTCTAGTGATACAAATCGCTCAGCCGCTGTACTCCAACTATAAAACAAAGACAAAATTGCTTTTTTTTTCTCCACTTGCTGTGGGAACCACCATGAAGGTCTGTGCTGAAGGTGGCAAATTATACATGGGCAATGCATGACTCAATTTCCTTTTGTCAGACCTCTCGCAAGGTTGCAAATTATTTTCCACCACGCACTGTGGTAGCTGTAGCTGTAGGTTTAATTAGTCGTCAAATTGCATCAAATACATTTTAACATCAGGCTGCAACACTCTCAGGCTTCATAAATAATGCAAGCGTGAGATGCCCGGACCACAGACAGCAAGCTAAGATGAAATTAATGGTTGACCTCCAAACAAAGGATGTTTTTCCTTTTGTGTCTTTATGAGGCTTGAAGGTCAAGGAGCTTCAGCATGTCAAAGTTCATTTATTGCTTATTTTACCCAGACAAGTGCCGATGGCTTCAAAGAGAGTGGGAGTTGCACCAGGGAGGCACGACAGAAAAAGGTTACAATTGTACGTTAACACTATCAAGTCCTTTCATTCTTTTAGTCTTTGGTAAATATGCAATCTTAAATGCTTATTTACCTCATAGAAAGTTGAGATGGGTGCTGTTAAATGAATTCCCTTTACTTAACTCATTCACTGCCATTGACAGCTGTAGACGTCAAAAATTCATTTGAACTATTTCTATTAATTTTGCATTTTTTCCACTTTTGTTAACAAGAGTATAAAAGCTTAGATTTTTTTTATTGTACATATAGAACAGATAAAAAAATTGTGATTGATCGTGAGATAACTATTTAAATCATGCGATTAATTACAATAAAAAAAATTAATCGTCTGACACCGCTAATTTTTAATAATCTTTTTTTCCAATAGTTAACTCACGATTAATCACAAATTTAATATCTGTTCTTAATGTACAATAAAACAAAATCTAGGTTTTCATACTCTTGTTAACAAAAGTGGAACAAAATGTGAAACTAACAGAAATAGTTCAAATGAATTTTTGACGTCTACAGCCGTCAATGGCAGTGAATGAGTTAAAATCTGAGTTTTGCTGTTGTGAAATGTACAATAGTGTCATATTTTCATTTTAACTATAGGCACAGTATATAGGCTGTGGTCAACTTCAATTTTAGTTTGTTAAACTGGTTGACTTGTTGATTGTCTAGACTGCCATTGATTGTTTTCAAATATTGAAAACAACAGAAAATATTGAACAGAAATATTGGAAACGGTGATACTCCGTTCCAGGGTCAAACTATCATCATCATAAAAAAACTTAACAGGCCAAGTTTTAAGAAACAATTGACATTCTTACAGCCATACAAGTGTCAAATTGGCTGCTTTCATTTTGTGTGGATTTACCAGACGAAATGTTTAGATCAGCTTTCTGTCACAAAATGATCACTCCACTAAGCACATCTCAAAAAAACTCTTTCACTGCTGCACCGGCCTTCTCAGCTTAGTGGAGACCTCGAGCCTTGAGCTATTACAAAAACCAGGATCCATGTGGTATATGCGCCAAGGCACAGATGCCATGTCTACAAAAATGGAGCCCAAAATATTAGAAATAGCTAGAATTTATATGCGTGAGTTGAGTTGACCACCCCATTTTAAGACAATGATCATTTTTGTACCAATTACGACTTTGTTTTTATCTGTTAAAAAAAACCCTTGTTTTTATGCAAATACATTTAATCGTTGTGAAGTGCATTGCTCCCTCACTGTATTTTTCCAAGTATTCCTCTTGAAGTCGTAAAATTTGAAGCTTTCCTCTGCAGTCAAGATCAACGATGTAAGGATCAGTAAAGTCATAGTCATGCATTGACCTGTGTGTCACAGACTGAAGTATTTCTTATACTAGTGACAACACTGATGACTGAAGCAATGGATAGCCGGGTCTTGTACCAGGGATGTTATAAAACACAGATAAATGATAGCCACTCCAACTTACTGGCTGGGGCATCAAATTTAGCAAAGGGAAGGAAAAGGTGGATTACTTACTCATCTTTTACCATCCTAAAAAGCGTCTAAATGAGAAAAATGTGAATAATGTAAAGATAAAATATCGATAAATAGCAAAAATAAATAAACGACTTGTATTAAAAATCTCTTCCAAAAAGGACTTTGATGTCATTTAATTGCAAAACCAGACAACTAGAAGCATATAATTCCGTTTTTTTTTTTTAAATGTCAACTTTCACATAATTATAAGATTACACTGAAATCATATTATGCTTTGTGAATGAAATTTAATAGCAGGTGAGTTAGAGTGTACTCTCTTGAACACATCCTTAACAATAACTTCATTCAGTCATCCATTTTTTTAACCGCTTAGTCCTGCTGGCAACCAGTTTGAGGTGTAACCCGTCTACTGCCCAAAGCCAGCCGGGATAGGCTCCAATTAACCCTTACTCCTAAAAAAATAGTTAGTTATCATCTTCTTCGGCCAGAATCTGCGGACCTGACCACTAACACTAATCTGACTTTTTTGTGATGAGAATTTCAGCTCCCCATGGCCACTACATGTTTGCGTTGCTTCAAACAATTTATTACTAAATATGTGTAGAATGGATCACTAATCAAAAATGTCATATTAAATATGCATTGGTTTTGAAAATACCACTTAGTTGTATACATTTACTTCCATGTTGTTGTTGCCCTTTCTGGATGCTAATGTAGCATCATTAGCTACAGTCATGAGCTATAGTGAGTGTAAATTGATTTTCTGTGCATGAGTGTTGTTTGATGTGATTGTGTTTGATATGTTTAATGACACTGTGTGTGTACTTGGGGGAAATTGGCTTTACATCAGGCTTGTGCACTTGGACCTTCAGTTTTTAATCTTTTTTTTTCTTCTTCTTCACAGAAGGATGTGAGTCATCAGCCATCCGGGTCAGAGCCGAGGAGGTGGGGGTAGAGAGAAAAAGGTTGGGTAACCATGTCATTACATTCTCAAAAGGTGATCTTTTTCTTCTGATACGTTACTTCCATTGGGACATTTCACAAAGTTATCACTTGCAGTCATAGTTACTGCATGATGTGAGCTTTTCTGTTTCTTTTATATATCTTTCTGATGAACTCGCGCACACAATATATTTAATTCATTGCATTGCGTTTTTATTTGTTGTTACTTCAACATGGAGCTCTGCTTCACAGCGGGGAGAGAAATTATTATAAATTCTTTTTGCTGCAGTGATTGAGTTACATAGTATTTCGCTATTTTAATGATAATGACATCTACCTTCCCATCAGGCTTTTGTTAGAATTTGTACTGCTGTGTTATTGATGCTAGGTGGATTTTCAATTAGCTGTGCAGCTCAACAGGGTATCAGCTGTGTATGCCTATTAATGCTTTAGAGAGGATGTGAGGGTGATGGTTACAACAAGCCAGAACTTGTGTTGAGGGTCTGATTTAATTTAGTGACGGAGAGGATGTTTACTATATTACCTCAGTGTATTATGTTCTCGCTCGTTTTCACTAACATTCAATTTAGCTTTGTATAAATGTGTTATCTCACTGAGACACAACAGCACAAAGTAGCATTACTGCATACTGTGGGGATGTACCAATACAAACAGATTGGGTTACGGTCAGAAAACAGATGCAAATGACATTCAAAATTAAAAGAAGAAATATTTACATGTACTTTTTATTTATATATATTTAATACTAATATATATTTTTTCAATTTCATAAAAAGTTGGACAACATTCTCTATTCCTCCGAGCAGTGTTCCCATTACAGGTATGTGTGTAAACGTGTTGTTGAAGACTGACCTCAGCATTTTTTTTTAATCTTGTGTATTTCACTTTTGCAAAAATCTTTTCACCACATTCCGGCCTTGCTCAACAGCTGCACTGAGAATATACTTGCAAATTATCACATATCTATCTTGCTAAATGTCTAAGTAATTGTGGGCAGCCAAGACAGTAATTTAAGTAGTTTAATTGTGAATCTTGTCTGTATGGGTTAAACAGTAATTTTAGCCAAACAATAATTTTGGCCTAATTATAAAAAAAACAACCGCTTACTTAATATTTTATATGTATATATTTTTAATTATTTTCAATTATTATCACATGTTGCCAAATTTATGTTGGACTTATATAGATATAAACCATTTTAGTCAGGACGCACTTAGCATTCCATGCAGGCAGAGGTAGACAGCTTGAGGGTCCTCGCGGGTCCTCGTCAGGAAATGGCTTCAGTTGGAATGGCGAGGTCATGACGTGTTTCATGTTGTAGTGCATGTGACTAGGGATGGCAGAAATGGAACATTGAAACGATTCAATCATTTAAAACGATTGATTCATAAAAAGAATTGATCTTTTGGAACGTTCGAAACATCTCCCCACAGCGACATCTGGTGGCCATGGTAAAATATGACAATTAAACAGTAGATCAGTGTTGCCAGCTCCCCAGTAAGGAAACTAACTATGGCTGTCTGTCATCACCTAATGCGGGCGCTCTTTCTCTCCGGTAATGGTCCTTCTGCAGGTTCACCTACGGAAATCTTGTTCGTCGTCGTCGCCATTTTCTTCCTCTGTTGCCGCTGCTTGAATCAAATAGGTAACTTCTTCTTCCTTCACTTGCGTTGGTAAGTGGCTAAATTAAAAGTAACCCGTGTGTCCGCTACACTAAAGCCTTAAATAAACGAGTACTCAAGGCAGGAAAAAGCCCTCGGATTTTTTGTACTCGAGGAACTGTGGCGGTCAATAAATGCAAAATAACCATTTCAGCCTTTAGTTCCTGACCGAAAAATGGCCATAAGTGTCTGTTGTCTGGTCGGTGCTGGATTTCACTTTCCTTTCTTTTCTTTGGTCCTTCCTTGGGTCTCCTGACAGCCTCACGACTCTAGCTGGATTCTGAAGTATTTGGTTTAGGTGAACGGTATGGGATTTTTAATAGGTTTTAGGTGAACTAATGAGTACACACTCACACGCACAAACACACACACGCATGTACATGCACATACTCACCTACATACAAAATAAAAATAAAAAAATAATTTAAAAAAGAGAGCAATGATGATGACATGTCAAATCGGTCAAATTACCGAATGAACAATACTGAGCTCTCTCAGAAAAAGAAAAAGAAGAAACGGTCACAAGAGCGGGGGCCGATACCAGTATTGATAGCCGTCACAAGTACCGATACTATGAAATATGTCTGGTATCGGCCCAATACTGATAACTTGTATCGGTACTCGGCCATCCAATGTATTAAGTTTCATACAACATTCTGTTTGAAGTGTGTACAGCCGATTGGTTGTTAAGCGTCTACAGTTCATTGCTGCTGGCTCACAGCGGTAACATTTAAAAAATGACAACAACAGACAAACAAAACAAAAAAGTCCCGGGACAAGTTTTATATGCTAGTTTGAATAAATATGCATATCCTGTATGCTAGGATGAATTTGGTTTTAATGCTGTGTATTGCTATATTAAAAACAGTCATTGACAATTATTTTTCAATATATATGTATACAGTAAAGTACATTGCAGTTGTAAGAATGTCATTTCAAGCAGTGATACCAACTTGGCGACTTTCTTGCTAAATCTGGCGACTTTCCAAAGCCT
The DNA here is from genome assembly GCF_054856555.1 of Leptonotus elevatus. Taxonomy (NCBI): domain Eukaryota; kingdom Metazoa; phylum Chordata; class Actinopteri; order Syngnathiformes; family Syngnathidae; genus Leptonotus; species Leptonotus elevatus. The sequence continues at coordinate 16,544,789 of NC_141242.1, read as the reverse complement.
CTTGGCGACCTTTGTTGTTGTTGTTTTTGTCAAAAGTGACTAGTGACAAATCTAGCAACTTTTTCTAGTGTTCTGGAGACTCACGTAACAGTTTTTGAATACATTTAATATTCTAGAATTTAACAATACAAGGCCAAATTGATTCATATTGTAGATCTCGACAAAGCATTTAAATCATCAAGTTATTTTGAGGGATGACCCATTTCAAAGGCAAAAAAAAAAACTGAAACAAGTTATTTTGTAGTTTTGTACACCTTTTTTGCCTCTCTCATGATGTTATTCCTCTCTCCTACAGCATCCATGACAATTACATGCAAATGGCCAATTGCGCTAATTTGGCGATTACGTCATTTAGCGACTTTTCGAACAACAGATAGCTACTTACCTTATTGGGGAGTTGGCAACACTGATTTCATGACAAGACAGGGACAAAACAACTGAGAAAAAGCGACCATTGTACACAGTTGTATGTCTGTAATTTTACTATATACAGTAATTGGCAGATTTGCTCTAAAAATACTCTAGAATACTGGAAATAACATCCACTTTATAAAAGATAATTTCCTGTTGAACACCACAATGCTGCCAAATGATTGCTTTTCCTCCTGGTGTGCTCAGTTACCCTTAGCCAGTTGCTCAAATTTTGTACGGCTTATTGGTTTAAATTGTGTTTCATTTGTGGATTTTATCATAAACCAAACTCCTATAAAGCTTCATACATTAACCCAGGCCACCTGAATGGGAGCCGGGTGATATCTCACTCCAAGTTGGCAGTATTTTGTTGTTTGGATATTATGCTTTTCACTATAGCATAGTGGTTAGCATGGCTTCTTCATCTTCTCCTCTTCTCTTCTTGCTCGGTGCGTTGCATGAGCTACTTCTCTACCATGGTGACAACAATACTCAGAAGTACGTATATAATTTTTAACTACCACAAGGGCATAGATTACTGACTTAGCGGAGAAGGTCCAAACCAGTGTTTAGCCGTATAAGCTAGCCAGCTCGTAGCTGGTCGGAGTAAGTTCGCTTAGCACCTAGCGTTTAACTGGTAGTCCTCGAGCAGCCCGAAAAGCAGGAAGGATCGATGACTCTGACATGGGTGCATGCATGGCTGGCAGCTCCTCCAGCTACTTGGTTAGACATGGTTGAAGCCATTTTCACACGGAGGCAGATACAATGACTTCATCAACAAGCATTTTTGCAACTGGTCAGTAGAGTCCAAATCAATACCGTAACCCAAATGTCTACCATATCTACCACAAATATCACGCACCTTTACATGACAAGACTCGCTTTTTATACTGACAATGTAAAAAAGAAAGCATATGCAAGTATTTGTCCAAGTAAATCCCAATCATCCGTCACAAAATCCACACTGGTGCTTTTGGGGCTTGGTCTGGGGCCCGGGGCAAGTTGTTGAGTATCTGCAAGGTGACTTTCTCCCATAAGGGAGCAGAGCCAGTCCTGCGAATAGATTCTAAAGTGCTGATCTCTAGTTTTCTCTGAGTATTTCTTTTGATCTCTCTGCATTCATGGTGCCTTGTTATCATCCATTCTTACCACTACATTCATGACATTTCATTCTGAATCACAGCCCTCTGCTTCCACGATAAAATGTGTTTTGAGCTCGAAGGAATCAAATCATATAAAAGCAGTTCTTATGCATATCAACAACGGTGAAGGGCGGTATCACCACAAGTTTATTTGTCTCCAGCTCTCAGCACGGTAGACCAGAAAAGCATTTTATGACTAATGCAAATCTCACGACACAAGTAGGTTCTCCTTTGTCTCCAAAGCTTTGAAATGTGCTTACTATCCAAGCTATTTTAGACCAATTGCTTGCTTGCTTGTCTTCCTCTATTTATCTAACAACACAGTAAGTAAAGCTGAGCCTCTACCTTAACACACTCTCCCATGTAACATATTTAGGGCTTTCGGTTTTCTGCCTCATTCCTCACTGCCAGGATGCATGCTCGCACACATACACACACACAAACGTGTGTGGGTGTGTGTTTGTGTGCGCGCGTGGCCTTGGCCATGGGTCTTGTTGTGTGCATAAATAGCGTTTCAGAAATGCGATGGCCTGTGTTCATCAGACAGTGTAAGCCATTAGTGCCGAGGGAGCACTGAATTAGACTGTGTGAAGTAACAGTGACACCCACAGGAGAATAAAAAACACTAGCCCAGCTTCCTGGCTGATCCCTGATGCCCTGATTGGATTATTGAACAGAGAGAAAAACATTCAAATATCAATGCCGTGTTTTTAAACATGATATCTGAATATGCCAGGAGAAAACTTTGCTAACATAAAAATGACGCATTTTCTTCGAGATTTCCCCCGGTGGCTTATCAGTTCTTTGGTGTACCCTGCCTATCACCAAATTCAGATTGGATAGGCTCCAACTCACCTATGATTCTATTAAGGACAAGCGGTTTATAAAAAAGAGTGGATGGCTTGCACATGGAGTGGCTCACATAGCATAAGCAAGTACAGGACAAAGTACTTGATTTATTTTGAGATTTGTTTGCTGTTTCTTTTTGTAACAAATGGGCAAAAATAACACATTTAGGTCTTTAGAAAATATTTGTTTTGTAATCCAAAAACTCAGTTTATCTCTATCACATCAAGTTTTTGAGCTATAGAATCCCTGTTTTCTTAAAAAAAAGAGGGAAAAAAAGTAAATCAAATGTGTATGTATGTATGTAAATAAAACACTACGCTAGAATAGTTACACATCAAAACAAAAAATATAGTATAAAATGAAAGAGAACTTATAAGGTTAAGCGAATAGCCTCTAATCCTCTTAATTCCTACTGTGCAAGCTTTCTGTTTACAGTCTCTTTTGTGACAAGTTGCCACGTAGCTGTAGATGAGTCCAATCGTAATCATCTCTTCTTACTACAGTCTTACTACAGTTAACCAGTGGAATTTTGCTTATCTGGAGTGTACGCATTGGAGGGTAAAAAAACTTGACATGCTAGAAAAAAAAGGACAAATTTTGCAATCAGCATGCCAATTATAATTCGAATCAGCATGAAAATTGAACTCAATAAAAAAAAAAATCCAAATTGTTCTCCACAGTTATATAGCAGAAACTGCAATGGTGTGATATTGTGCACGAAAATGTTTGTCTTACAAGTAACATTAACATTCTTCTGGTATGTCGTATTTGTATTTACAGTCAAAATTAGGATTGTAAAAATACTGAGTAAAATAGAGGTTTTGATTAATGTTTGCTGTCATCGTGCCTCCAAAGTTGTTGTGTACAACATGCAAGATATGGGAGAGATCAGACACATAATATCAAAGGGATGCTGGAGTAAAATGAATCATGTCCCATTCTAGTTTCCATCTGCCAGTAAAATGGACAAATGAGTCTGCCCTCGAACAAGGGCCTCAAATAACCTCAGACAGGCAACATACAGTCACTCCTACTGTCCTCAGAGTACACATTTAGATTCAGCTGGTAATAAACTTAACAATTACTGTAATATTCATCAATTACCCATCTGGCTTTGCCCAAGTTATTTTGTTCTGAATGTCATCTGAATGCCAAATGTTGATTGTACAATGTTCAAGTGTTTGTACTCCAGTTGCTGTCTACTTGGCAGTCCATCAAGCTTAACAGGCTAAATTGGCATGTTGTTTGTTGAAATGGGGTGATAAATATAGATAGTATTGCGACAAGCCAAGGCAGAGTGTTTCTCAGTTGTGCACAATGGAAATGTCTTGCTTCCAGCAATTGGCGTCCATAATGGAAATGGAGATAATTATACCCAACCATTTCACACAAAAGCAAAAATGACAACGTATTTTTTCACACTATAACTAAAATGTCTTCTTTTTCAACAAAAAGCATGGCATAATTAATTTTTGGCTCGAAAATCCTTTAATATTTGGGACATGGGTGTTCAAAATGGGCCCTACTCAAATCACTACAGTGCAGTAGATGTTTTCTTTCAATCAGCAAAATGCCCTTAACAATTTAAAAGGAAACATAATGGTATTATAATTCTATGGATAATGGTTCTGAGTCACTGATGGTGTAGTGGTACATTCACTTGGGTTCGGTTTTTATTCAGTGATGACGTGAATGTGCTCTGTGATTGACTGGCAACCAATCCAGGGAGTCTGACTTTTGCCTGAAATTGGCTGGCATAGGCTCCAACTCCCTGTGACACTTAAGTGCAATACAGCACATAAGTGCTAAACAGGATGGATACATTGATGGATAGATGGATAATGGTCCTGTCGTTGACTGGCATCCAGTGTGGCATACAGTCTCTCGACCAAATTCAGCGTGATAGACTCCAGCGCACTCATGACCCTGAATGATTCGATTTGATTCCGATTTTTGGGTGTGCGATTCAATTCAGAATCCATTTTCGATTAAGAACGATTTTTGATTCAAAATGATTTGATTGAAAATGATTTTAGCTGTAATTTATAGATGTTCGAGGAATCGTAATGATCTACTCCAGTCTGACTCGCTAATGCTAATTAGTGCTCGACTCGCGGCACTTTTATCACTCAAAAGAACGGCACCACGCTGCAAAAAAACAACTTTTATTGGAATAACTTGATCAGGACTTTTTCCTTCTACTCTCTAATGTGGCTACAACTTAACAGTGTATCAGACCGCGTGGAACCTAAGTGGCCAAATCGGGTACAACATGAACAGCGCTCCCAATAAAGGCACACACAAACAAAGGGAAGACAGTATAAAATAATTTCAATAAAATAGGGACATTTAAAATCGATTCTGATTTTGAATTGTACTAAATGAAAATTGCGATTCTTATGAGAATCGATTTTTGGGCACACCCCTACTGAACAGTATACAAAACTACACTATAGTGTGATTTATTTTGTCTGATTTTAGCATAAAATGATCTAAATACAATAAAATAAAAAGTCATTATAAAATACCTACATCTCTCGGTGCCATTCCTCTATAAAATACTTTCCAGTTGAGCCATTTTTGCAACTGTTATACTATCCTTGGGTTTCTATGTAGCATGAAAATGTATTCAGCGACTTCACATTATGATAATGGATTCAAGTGCTTGCATCTCTCTGGATTCATTTTTGTGACAGTAACCTCCAATATTGACTGAATCTCAACTGTGTGGACAAAACAGTGCCGTGAACAGCTGATGTGAATTGTCATCTTACATCATTCCCTCTCCATCACCTGCTTGCTACTGTTGGTGTCCCACTGCCAGCACACCTGCAGACAACACAGGAGGCAGGTTGAGGCTTCCTGTGCCCCTTTTATCTAACTGAAAGGCTGTGGTTATGGCCGCTACGTTTTCCCCACAACAGGCATAGGCACCTCCTGGAGGGAGAATGAGTGTGAGCTTTAGTGCTGCAGGACCCCCACCAGTCTAGGGCATATTTGTTTGGGTAGAATCACTTCTCATCCATGCAAACACAATCAGCAGCACAGAAATTTGCACAGAAAAATACTAGATTAATTAAATGGGTAAATTTGTGCAATATGTCTCAGTAAAATGAGCTTTTTCAGGGAGCTTATGTTTGTTGGAGGTTTTTAGTAGCTTTACCCCAAAACTGAATGAGCATATAAGTCTTTGTGGTGCAGATTAGAGATGGGCATAATATTTGATTAGCCTTCAATCACTATAGACACTGCTTAGTCATTATTTTAATGAAGAACAACATGGTGTCCGCTGTGAGACGTTTTGCTCCTTCCAAAAATATGGCACAACTTCTGCCGCTAAATTCCAGACTGGTGTGGACATACAATTCAGAGAGATTAGGGATGAAGGAAATATAATCATACATAATAACTTGGACATCTGTGGGTGTGTAAAATGCACTCTGCTTGTGTGCTCTACAGAATGTCATGATTCATACACTGACAATGGCAAAAGTGTCAGGCCTGCGAGCAGTTTTTACTTTGAGCAACCGCAAGAAAATCTTGACATCTGAAAAGGTCCTGTCCTTTGGACTTGCTGTACTTTTCCACCTACCAATTAAAATTCAGTGACTGAGGGCAAGCATTAAATATGCATCACTTCAGAACCAGTGTGCACATGTTAACATACTCCCACTAACGTTTGAAAATGAAGCGTAATCAGATTTGGGCAGGTTGTCTTGAAATAAAAATAATTATTTCTATACCACTAATGCTTTCTGATTAAATAGTCATAATATATACTTGGCCACTCAGATATCATTATAGCAAATACACATTGTACACCAATTAGGGGTGAAGTGATTCATTTTGACAATAATTCAATTAATATCACAATCCTGGTTGCCGGTTCGATTCAAGGACGACATTGATTAGTGATGGGACTGATGGCTCTTTAATGGGAGCCGTTCAATCAGGAACTGTTCACTTAAGAGCCGCTCAAAAGGCTCATGACTCTTTTATCATTTTTAGCATTATTTTAAATCATCAATATTAAACTCATAAAATCAACACTTAGCTTAGTGATACATCGCAATTCATGTCATACTTTAAGTGTACAGGGTTCCCTCGTTTTCCGCTGGGGTTTCAAAAAATAAATAAATGAAATCCACAAAGTGTTGCTTTATGGTTTACATTTATTGTAAAACTCACCACACAGTTTATACACTTATATCATTGAGGCATTTACATTTTCTCACATTCTCAATGTTCAAACCTTCATACATTTGATAAAATAGGTACATTACTGTAAAAATGCAGGCAAAATCGCACACACAAAAATCCGCGAAATAGCGAGGGAACACTGCATATACTTTAAGTGTATATCGTACTTTAAGAGATCAAACGTTGTCTAAAGATGTTTTAAGGACGTGGATGTCATAGTAGGTGGTACATTTGGGATGTTGGCCATTGTGCCAAACATTGCTTGTGTAAAAATAAACATTCAATAACTTTTTCTTCTCTTAGAACATAAGAAAATATAAATGAGTACAACACTTTACACACACTGGCCAGCACGTGTGTACACCGCACCAGCAATATTTTGACTGTACTTCTACTCAGTCGCGAGTTCTTCGGCAGCTCCTCCTCTCCGCCAACACTGGTGTTATTTACAATGATGTGCAGTGAGCTCTAGGTTTGGGTAGGCAGGCAGTCGTAAATTGAGACGCACACACCAATTACAAATGTGTGTGTCGGCAGGCGAGCGTACAACGTATCCTAAGGTGACCATATTTTTCATTTCCAAAGAAAGAGGACACTCGGCCTGACCGAGTTACTTAAATGACATCCATTTTACTCCAGGATGCGATACATTTAAACTATTTTAATGTACGCCTCTGTATGAATAGGGGAAAAAAACATTACTCTTTTGAAGTCTTACTTGACAAAAATGATTATGATACAATGTTGTAAGCGCATTTTTTGCTCCGCAATCAAGTTATTGGGGAAAGAGGGGTTCCAACTTTGCCACACAGCTAAAGTTCTGTGCCACCGTCACAACCTAGGAATGTGATTCTTTGTGAAATGTACAAATAATTCTCCCTTACTTTACTGAAGATCCGGTAGCTAAGGCGTTGATCTTCCATCCTTCAAAAGCGGACGTTTTTCTTTAAAAGAAAGCCGTGAAAATCGTTTTATATTCTCCAGAGGGGGCGTCATCTGTGCAGTGTGTTTTGAATTCACAAATGCACTGTGCGAATGTGCATTCGCATAGGACTAATACAGTATGAAATGCAAAAATAATTTAAATAAATAGAAGAAGCCAAATGGTTTTATTTAGCCTTGGGCAGGCACGCCACTGGTTGTTTACTCCTTTCCTCTATACTCCATCCCTCCTTGACTTCTGCATTGTATATATGCCAACAAAGTAAGTAAAAATGAGTGGTAAATACTTTCATACATTGGGCTACATTTCCGTAGACAGGCTCACATGCGCTCGGTGTAAAAACAGGTGCACACACATTGTGCCTCTGCGTGTTCTGGCTGGCGCAGCTGCCGCATCCCCGACGCATCTCGTCATTTGGTAACAGAATGTAAACTGTATTCTTAATCTCTGGGGCAAGTCTATAGTTGAGCGTGTGTAAATTTGACGTGCTCTGCCTCACTCGGCGTTCTGGCGGACCGAGATGCCGCGCCCCCGGTGCATCTCCAGTTTGGTGACAAAAAGATAAGATTTTAGACTCAGTAAAACCAGGTCTAACTAGCGGTGCTGGTGGTGTAGCACGATTTTGATGGATTTGATGAAGGCGCAGGCAGACTGATTCGGCGCTCCGTAGACAGGTTTGGTGGATGTCATCTATTTTATGAAAAATATGACAATGCAGGACAATCTATCTGAATCAGTGTAGAAATAAATTCATTGAACAAATTATAATAGGACAATCACCATTGGCCAACTTTAACTCAACGGCTGCCACCTGCACTAAACATGCTTGGGTCATCGTGTCGTAATTACCATGGTGACCAGTACAGCTATACACTAACTTGTTACATCCGTGTTGAAACAAATGATGGTATACAAAACTGTTGTACTCATAGATGTTCATTGGGCCTGCCTCTCAAAGTCAACATTAACAACTATAGACCTGGGTCAAATACATTTTGAACAATGGTGCTATTTTACAACAAGCATATGGGCTCCAATGTTTCATTATCACTTCAAGGTGTGATGTGACATCTTTGGCGTTCTCATGTGGTGCTGAGGGTCATTTGCAGCTGTGAGAGGTAACACAAGAAGGTCAATCAGAATACCACCCCTCACTTTCACCAAGTGAAAGACACACAGAGGACAAGTGATTGATCTTGCTTTCTGAAATGCATTAGAAAATATGCACTCTCCACCTGGGTCACTTAGAGTACATCAACAAAACGAACGTTGCATCCAATGGGTACTTAATGCAGGCAACCACATGATTAAATGTGAGAAACCAAACCATGAAGTCCTTTTCCAGCGTTTCCCATCTTCTCATCAGACGCTCCACTGGCTCAGCTTGATTTAGAATGACGGCGTCCCTTACTTGCATGGTAAATTTATGCACTCTTTACATCACAATGTGCGGAGAAACACAGTTCAGTGAAACAGTCCAAATGATTGCCTCATTGACTGAATTTGGTGTGATCGTCAAACACAATTCTGTGGGACGACAATCACATTAGTGGGAATGAGAGCTGACTTTCTGTGCAATTAAAATCAGGCTCCAGTTATTTCTCAAGGCGTCACTTATAATGTGGCGTTATTGAGTTGCATTGGTAGGAAATTATGCACCTGTATTTTCAATGTTCACTTCATTAGGGAAAACCCCGCACAGTGGAATAAGATCCAATTACAAGAGCTGCATCAAAATGTTCACCTTTACAAAATTATTAATATTGAGTGATAATAGTAGACTGTGGCTGACTGGTTAGCACATCCGCCTCCCAGTGCAGAGGACGTGGGATTGAGTCCAGGCTTCGGCCTTCCTGGGTGGAGTTTGCATGTTCTCCCCGTGCTTGCGTGGGTTTTCTTCGGGTACTCCGGTTTCCTCCCACATGCCAAAGACATGCATGGCAAATTAATAAAACACTCCAAATTGTCCATAGGTGTAATTGTGAGTGTGAATGGTTGTTCGTCTATGTGTGCTTTGCGATTGGCTGGCGACCAGTCCAGGGCATACGCCTACTGCCCCAAGCCAGCTGGGATAGGCTCCAGCGCCTCCCGCGACCCTTGTGAAGACAAGCGGTTAAGTAAATGGATGGATGGATGAATGGTAGACTGACCGGATTTTCCAAATTAAAAACCGGGACACTACGATTTGTGTGAAAATCCAATATACAATCAATCCTGGTTGTGTTATTACTTTAGCCAATGCTAAATGCTATGTTGGTTGACAGTTCAACAGCAAAACAAGTCAATATACTCACCATTATTCAACCTATTTTGCACAGTCCGGGCATCAATTGGAAGCTGACTGTGTCGTTTACCTTGCGCCGGTCCCACATTGTAACTTTGGTAATACGACACCAAAAAAGCTCAGCTTGTGTTGTTTTACCAGCCACCACAGCATTAGTAGTAGGACGACATTTCCCATGATTCTTAGACACGGAAGCAGGAAGTACTGTCGTTCTAGCTCTGGTATGACGAAAACTCGCCTACTTGCGATTAGATGCGGAGGAGAATGAGGACGTTAAGTAAATTGGAAGGAATTAACAGTTACATTTCTTTTTAAATGATTTATCGTATGAATTGCATATAGACCAAGTGCGTGACTAATTAGCATGCCATGGCCCAAATAATTGGCTTACTGAATGAAAATAAAAAACACGGTATGCCCGGGATGGGACCTGCGTAAAAGTGCGACAAAACAATGGTGCTAGCGAAATACAATGGGACACAAGGCTAAAAAAATACAACTGTCCAGTTTAAACCGACACGTCTGTTCACCCTAGATAATAGACAGCGACTATGATTACATGCAGTCAATATTCCTTCCAAAACCCAAATATTGTCTATATTGACAACTTTTTTATTAGTGTGATGAGTAATATGAAAATAATGTTTTTTTATGGACACTAGTAGAAATAAAGAAGTGGAAATCATCTATTGGCGTACATGATGTATTTTCACGGTTTAGACAGGGCGGTCGAATACATGTAGATAGCTACTCTTTCTACTTAGGCATGTAAACGGGTTATTCCAAATCTTTCAGAAACTAGAATTTTGACTCCAACCCGAATATTCACGGCATGAAAACATAGTCAATGTCAGGGCAGTAATTGTATCCCACCAGGGGGCAAACGTGATCAAGTTGCAAACAATTGATACTTCTCTGCCAGAATGCTTTTGGCAACAAACAGCAGAAAAATGAATTTTGAATCACTTATGCCACGTGTTGCCGAAAAATTAAACTGCACACTCCCTTCTCACGTATACAATGCGCACATGATGTCACATTCGCAGACAGAGGGCAAGAAATTCAAACATGAATCCAGTCTGAAAATCTCTATTGACCAGAGGGTTGCAAGAGTACCCATTGTAAACAGCTAAGGTGTTAATCTTCAAACCAATAAACCAATATGAAAATGTTTGAGTCAAAAATGGACAAATTAAAATGCTATTGTAAAGACAGTTTTGGGCAAATTCCTACATAGGCAGCTATAATGACAAAAGAAAAATGTGCACCGGTGACTGTTTCTTCTTCCAAGAAAAAAACTTGCAAATTTACAAGTAGTTTTGTCGCAAATTTGCGAGTTTGTAAATTGTCAATAGCGTAGCTATAGTCTAATCATGTGAGGATTCATTGGTGGTTAATGGGACACTGTTTATAAAATGAAAAGGCAGGATGGAGACGGATTCATTCTTAATTTTAATTACTTGTCATTCACCGCAGCTAGAGCGACAACACTTCATGATCGTCTATCAGCTGACTAATACTATCCAATCAGATGCTAGCATACCATAGGTAAATGCGAGTGAATGACAGAGAGCAGCAGATTCGACACATCAACATTGATACTTGTACAGAAAAATACCAAAATGTATGAATGTGTAAATAATAATTCTGGAAACATAAATGCACAAGTAAACATACATCTTAACAAATTAACTTAAATGCTTGATCGTCCGGTTGTGGACCTTTGCAAAGCGAGGCGTCTTCGGTGGCCAGTGGCCGTACACAACGATACACAAGAGCGAATGCTTAACATCATAAAGTTAATCTATGCTAAAGTAATTACTATCTCCTTATTTGGAAACCCAATTGAAAAGTATTGGCACAAACAGTTGAGTAGTACACTACGTGTATTTCTCGTAAGTTTTTTGGGGAGGTTTTCTCGCAAACTTTATAAAGTGGCAAATTTGCAAAAAAAAATTATCTGAATATTGCCCCCGCCCTCTAAAATAAATATATTTATACGTGGCCCTTATACGCCGTTGCACTCTCAGAACCTTTCCCTCACAACACAAAAGCAAAAAAACAAAAATTGACGTAACTCAAAAACCTAAAAATTGGGGCGTTTAGAAGTCAAGGCACCACATCTTTCCGAATTTATGTTTTGCATTGTAAAACTAGAGAAAATGAAACATTCTCCCAGCAAGCATGATTTTTTGTTTTGTTTTGGTGCAGTCTTCACTCATAGTTTCAATATCAAGTTCCGTTCCAGTGAGAGAAAAACCTCAGTTTTACACATTATAGATGTAGTGAATGAACACATCAAAATGAAAGACCTCACCCGGGGAGTCAAACGCTGATCTCCGCCGTGGCAAAGCACAGAAAATAAATATGGCATTGCAGGAGCATAGCAGAGCCATATCAACAAGTCTGGGGGAAGAGGCCCAAGACAATTTAGCAGGGGGAAAGCTGTTGTGCAGACTGACAGATGAAAGGCGTCGCACATGATTCATTTGTATTAAAAGACCTGAGCTCCTTGTAATCACCTCTGTCACTGTACTAATGGAATCCAAAGGCAGATAACAGACACAAGAGACAAGCAGGGTCAGAAACGCAGAATAATAGCATGCAGACAAAAAAGATCACAACAATAGGTCCAGATGGAGCAGGCTCATAGTAGAATAGGAGGTGATTGTCAAACAGCGTATGCAATATTGTACGGTCGTGTTTACAAAAATTGAATTTTAAGCCATTTGAAGAAGCCAACGCTATTAAATATTGACAAAACCCACCCAACCAACCCCGCCTTCCTTGCCTGCTAATCTGTTCTCCTCCTTCATGGTACTCACAAGCGTGCTGTAGTTTAACAAGAAACACTTTACAGTCAGTTACAGTGCTTTTTTCCCCTTTACGTGCTAAATATAGAGATAAAAGATGTGATCACTTGAGTCTACAGCCACGTGATTAATTTGTAAGAGACGATTGAATGCATTGGTCAAATAGCAACGTCTTATGATGAAACACTTTAGTAAAGGGCACTCGAAGATCATTTATTTTTAGCGAAGGATAAAGGTTGTGTTTTAATTCTTACTGGCACTTGAACGGTACATCATCTTAAACTAGTTCCTCTTGTGAAGTCATTAAATAATTAGCAGGTTCACTTAAAAAAAAATAGTACAGTAAAGAGTTCCAACGATAGCATGTGCCAAAGCATCCAACATAAAGTAATCCCCTCATAACAAAGATGGCTGCATTCCACTGGCAGGACCATTGAAAACAATGAGCCCCTTGACATTCACACATTGGTTATTATTCAGCGTGCCAACAATGTTTTGTATTTCAAAGCTGGATGGTTTAGTTTGAAACATTTTTAGTTTTAGCAGAGCAGAATGAAAAATTACAAAATGTACTGTTCCGCCCAAATTCCAACTCTCTGACTAAATAACTGATTTATTCATGCTGATGCAAAACGTCCGGCCATGATTTGTTCTGTGACAGAGTCTGTTTGTTTCCACTCAAAGTCATAAAGACACTTTCCCAAAGCCCATCTTTCACTCCCATTTTATGCTTGCAGCGGTATATTCATAATTAAAGCTGATAATCAAGGTAGGAGCTCACAGTGGGCTCTTCCATTATGTCAGCATCACTGAGTGGCAATGGAGGCTCCTGCCAAATAACTTGCGTGTCAATTGGCAGGGATGACCTTAGCCTGCTGCTTTCCCTCTCAACATCAAATCCCACGCATGCTGATGATTGAACACGCCTGCACAACATGCAACATGCATAAGCCAAACATCTCCGCTTGCTTTGATTATCAGAGAGGTGTCAAAGTTGGACTTTATCAAAAGAAGATGTGAGTTTGTGTCTTTAAAGAAAAAACAACTTGGAACTTTGATTATTCATGAAAATTATAATGAGTATTTTGTATTATCTACAACCCATCACATACGGGCAGGGCATTCAATGTTGCTCACAAGCTTACAAAAGAGGCATTACACAAACAAATCAGCATTTCCCCTTTGATTTGGCAGCATTGCTTAAAAACACAGCAAATCCCATTTTCATTAAATTAGAAAAAACGTATTTGTGCAACGACTGTGACCATCTCAAGACTTGAAATCAGTGCAGCAGAGGAAGATTGGACTGCTCTCATTTCGATATATAATTGAAAAGATAATGGTGAACATTGGATATTGTCTTTGTATTGCCCTTTTCAAATTTTTGATAATTGCGTCACATCACAAGGTAGTATACCAATCACAAAATTAAATTGTAGGTTTTGCTTGTGCCGCAAGTCGAACTGTTTCGTTGACAAAAATAGTCCAATGTTTTGTGTAAATAAAATCATGGGATTTTTGGATCAAAGTCATTTGATGCGTGCATAAACTTTACTCCTCAGCAGGTGCTGTCCAAAACAGTTAGCGTCATGCCATGCATACATGCATGCTAATACTGCAGATAAACCACAATAAATGTTAAATACAAACACAATGTAAATCGACTTTGTTCCCAGTGAGGGTTGGACTCAAGGTTGCCTTTTGTCACGATTATGTTCATAACTGCTATGGACAGAATTTCTAGGCGCAGCTGAGGCGTTGAGGGGGTCCGGTTTGGTGGCCTTAACATTGCATCCCTGCTTTTTGCAGATGATGTGGTGCTGTTGGCTTCTCCAAGCCTTAATCTTCAACTCTCATTGGAGCGGTTCGCAGCCGAGTGTGAAGCGGTTGGGATGAAGATCAGCACCTCCAGATCCGAGACCATGGTCCTCAGTCGGAAAAGGCTGTAGAGCCCTCTCCGGGTCGGGGATGAGATCCTGCCCCAAGTGGAGGAGTTCAAGAATCTTGGGGTCTTGTTCATGAGTGGGGGCAAGATGGAGCGTGAGATTGACAGGTGGATTGGTGCAGCCACTGCAGTGATGCAGACTCTGTATCGGTCCGTTGTGGTGAAGAAGGAGCTGAGTCAAAAGGCGAAGCTCTTGATTTACCGGTCAATCTACGTTCCTACCCTCACCTATGATCACGAGCTGTGGGTCGTGACCGAAAGAACAAGATCCTGGATACAAGCGGCCAAAATGAGTTTCCTCCGCAGGGTGTTCGAGCTCTTTCTTAGAGATAGGGTGTGAAGCTGCTCCTCCGCGTTGAGAGGAACCAATTGAGGTGGCTCGGGCATCTGATTCGGATGCCTCCTGGACGCCTCCCTGGAGTGATGATGGCGAAGGCAAAATAAAAAAACGGATTGTCTAACTTGCAAATGATCTCGGACAAGCACACGTGGTAATCGACCTGCGCAATGTGAGCTGTAATTAAACAATATCAAATGAATACTCTCTGAAAGCAGTTGACCATCAAACTACCAAATTCAAAACACTCACTCAAAGCCCAACAATATAGCATAGCCTTAAATGACTACAGCTACATTACAATGCCATGGTGGTACTGATGTGCTTTTGTTTTCCATGCGCATGCCCAAGTCCATTTAACTCAAACTAAATATATTACCTGGAGGGCATGAAGAAAAGAAAATAATTGGAAGGAAATCAATAACTTTATTTTGGGTCATTTGGACGTATATTTAGTTCCTGTCAATGCAAAATAAATGGTTTTCACAATCAAATCAATAACTTTATCCTTTTTTTGAATGGACATTATTTATTTATTTACTACATGTAACAATTTTTACAGTGTATTTTTTATACATAAATTTAAAAAAAAGGCTGGTAATTTTAAAGAAATACCTATATATCTCAATATTACAATAATCATAATAGTAATCATAATAATAATCATAATAAATATTTTTATTAAGGTACTACATTGTTAATAAATAAAAAAAGCTTAATGTTCTGTTTCTAAAACGAGGAAAAAGGATTCATTGATTTAATATTTCTAATTAATACCCTAAGTGTCTATACTGTGTTCCGCATGTTTCTAAATGCAACCCTTTGGTGCTCATTATCCTTCGAGTTGTAGATATTATATGAGAAACTATTTCATTTTTGGCACATAGGGATTAAAGCTATCCAGTATATTTTCCTTTATTGAAAGTAATTCATCAATAATTGAATACATGCATGCTCCATAACCTGCTGCTGTAGTCCATAAAAATACACACGTACTGTGAGGCAGACCATCATTACAGTCCCACTGTGGCCATTAATAATCAACTTTATTACATTGAATAAAATCACTAGAAGGGTTCAAGAATATTGCTATACTGTATGTCTGTACATAGTGGTGAATTATTTAACAAAGAACACAAATTTGGATCACAATTCTACTTACGGTAACTACAACAACTGACGTATCTAAAGTGTGGTTAGGAAATGTATTCAAATCTGAAACATAGTCATAATGTATAATGAACTGAGCTTTCTGCTGTCTGTCTTGTTATTTTCTTGTTTGATAATCACATTTATTTTGTGCAGACAGTAAAAAGACCAATGATCTATATAGAAAGTCATTTTTCAGTTAATGTGTGACAGGTTTGGAAAATCGGCTGCCTGACCCAGTTGAGGCTTCATCATGTCATAATCATGCTTTAAAAATTACAAATACTGGTCATCAGACATCATGTTCAAAATCTGCCAGCACAGTGCGCTAGTGGTTAGGATGTCAGTTCTGAGATTCTGGGTGTGAATCTCTGCTTAAGCCTTTCTGAGTGGAGTTTGCTCTTTGTTTGCCCTGTACTTGCATTTTCCAAACACATGCAACAAAGAATCTACCCTGCTTGTCTAGGTGGGGGGGTATCAAACGAGAGAGGAGGAACCATTTTTTTTAACTAAGTAAAAGATCTGACCAATATTTATGAGTTGTTTTACACTAAAATACCCCATTTCTTGACTCAACGTTGGGTCAAATTGACCCAAGTAGATGATCGGTCCATTTTGGACTCATTTTTGGGTTCTTTTTGACCCAACTGTTTTTAGAGTGAAAAGTTACTTTTTCCAGCGATATACCTTTTCTTTAAAGCAAATGGAGGGCCTGTGTGGACGCTGGGGAGTTTAGTACAAATGTGTACACTGAGGCATGGACAGAACTTCAGCCTATAACAGCTATTGATTTTGCCATGATTCTGATTAGAGGGCTCTTTGTTGCACTCAATACCATAGATCAGTGGGCTATACAGTGAAACTGATGGTCCCAGCAAGGATCCAATATTTGGCTTCCAATTAATACCATTCTTGATTACATTTAAAAGGAGAAGAGTCCCTTAGCATAGGAAGCAGTTCAGCACGAGTGGCTCTCAACTGTCCAGACACTAGATAGAAAAATGACAATCAATAGTACATGCTCGATACTTGCGATTACTTTTTACGGAGTGCCGGACACCGTAGCTGGCCAAGAAACATTATGATGAAAGATACTCATCTACTACAGTTATAGATCGTGTTATGTACTGTAAAAATAAAACTGAATGTCAAATACTATATATACTAGATTCACTTTTTTATTATTATTATTATTATTATTATTATTATTATTACTAGAGGTAGCAGTAGTAGTAGTAATTATAATGCTGGTTTAACTCACTGAAGAGTAGACTTAGCCTACATAGACTTAGCCTACCCCCCCCCACACACACACAAAGGATGTTCATCAACTCATGAAAAACATAGTAAAAGCCACTCCAAGGTGTTTCTCAATGCACAGCATCTTACTTCAAATAATAGCATCGTTCTCTTTCTACGATCAATAATGCATTAGAAGAGAATCTAGAGATTTCACCTTAAGTCCGTGCAAAACCGAAAAACAACAATAAACGCACTCAATCTCTATTCCCAAAGGCAGCACAGACTGTTATAGCCTACAAAGGAAGTATGTGCGCAGAAACACAAAATCTTTGTAGACAAACAGTGCGTTACTGGCTCTTTATGTAAATTAAGACCACACACAATGTGGAAGGTTTATTGTATATTAACAGCATTCACACACTATACAAATGATTCTCCGGACTGTTGAATGAAGTTTTTTTATTTTTTTATTTTTACTTTGAGAGACACTCTTTTGCTTGTGATGAATTTTATATCTCAATGCTATTTAAGATCATAGCATCAGCAAGATTGTTATAAATATCTAATAAAGCAAATTAGTAAAAAATAAATGCAAATATTCAGAGCTGGGCACTTCTATTAATCGTCATTTTTCTTACTTGACGACGACCACCTTTCGGAAAGTGCACAATGACGCAAAGCCTCGTAAAAATACATAGAGTGAGCACTGACTAAAGCAGGTTTACATCCATCGATCAGGGTGAAAACAGATATACCGCTGCGGTGTTGCACTTTTTTTTTTTTTAGATATGTTCAAATTTGCCATATGATCCCATTAAGATTTTCAGATGAGGGGGTAAAAACAACAACAACACGGAAGCAGTGCGCAGCGCCGCGCTTTGCTCTTCCCCGTTGCCATGGTGACTTGACGAATCGGGCCTCCGTTGATGTGGTCTTTTTAGTGTCGTGGCAACGCCAGGTGAAACTACTCTGCGTTGATATAACTAGCTCAAATTAGCTGTCCTGGAACAGAAAATGCACATGCCTTGGATATGTGTCTGGTGAGAGTTGGACTGTCGTTTATCACCGATTATGTTCATAACCTAATGGAGTGAATTTCTAGGCACAGCAAAGTCATTGGGAGGTCCAGTTTGGCGGCCTCAGTATTGCATCTCTTTTTTTTGCAGATGATTTG
Source organism: Leptonotus elevatus (assembly GCF_054856555.1). Lineage (NCBI taxonomy): Eukaryota > Metazoa > Chordata > Actinopteri > Syngnathiformes > Syngnathidae > Leptonotus > Leptonotus elevatus. Next base: position 16,526,300 of record NC_141242.1, on the reverse strand, counting down.
GTACAGTTGGCTTCAACGAGACACAATTTCCAACTCTCACTGGAGTGGCTCACAGCCATGTGTGAAGCAGTTGGGATGAAAATCAGCAACTTCAAATCTAAAACTATGGTCCTCAGTTGGTAACGAGATGGGAATGAGATCCTGCACCAAGTGGAGGAGCATCTTGGACTCTGAGGTGAGGGAAGAATGGTTGTAGATTCTGCAGTGATGGTTAAGAAGATTCACCAAACGATCTTCGTTCCTATCCTCATCTATGGTCACGAGTTGGAGGTCGTGACCGAAGTTTCCTTCACAGGGTATCCGGGCTCTCTTTTAGACATATTGTAGGCGAGAAGGGGCTTGGAACATTGAGAGGAGCCAAATGAGGTGGTTTGGGGGTCTGGTTAAGCCATCTAGACACCTCCCTGGTGGTATTGCAGATAGAGAGACTGGAGAGCTGGAGAGACTGTGTCCCGGCTGGCTCAGGAACAGTACACCTTGGGATTTTCCCAAAAGAGCTGGACGAAGTGGCTGGGGAAAGGGAAGTCTGGGCTTCCCTGCAAAAACAGTTGTCTCTGCGACCCAACCCCGGATAAACAGAAGAAAATGGATGAATGGATGGACAGATGGATGGTTTAGATACATTTTCAGGTGTTTATTTATTTTTTTTATAAAGCGTGCTGTAGCAAATTAGGATAAGTTTATAGTCAAACTACATCACAAAATGAGTTGATGATAAACCATTGTGCTTTGTTTGAGATTTACAATGGAAGGATTTGAACAGATGTCATCTGTCAAAATTAGGGTAGCAACAGTCAGGTAATGATGCATTTCAAGGGACAGAAACAGGTGCCACTGTAGCTTCTAAAGACTTTCTTCTATTAATTATGTACAGATCCATTCACTGCCTAAGGTGTGCACACGCTACATAGTATGCACATTACACAAAAGCCCATCTTTAGCTGCACAGCAGGTTTCAACGATGCTTTGAATGAATGCCCTCAGGTGGCCTGAACGGTTGATTTTCTTCCCCACGCTGAATTCCTACAGATGTAGCAATTGTTAGAAAATAAAGACAAAAACACATTCATCTGACATCATGTAGTAACGGGAGAAAAGTCAGCAATTCAGCTCTGTAAGCGTCAGTTTAGGCACACAGGTGTCGCACACTTTTCAAGCCTTAACGCTTTTCCAGGCACTTGTGGTTTCAGCCTTTTGTTTTTCACAGCTCGAGTGGTCTGTCAGCCGCTCAGCACAAAAACATTATGTTAATGAGTGAGCATACATCTGCTTCAAGTTCAGTTTTTCTCCTGATGTTTAAGCATGTTACTTCTTTTCAACTCTCAGCTGATCAGACAGATGGGTGGACAGACAGCTTTTTCATCATCTCATAAAACAGCATCATAGTTGAATAATATGTAGACACACTCCAGTGGCCCATACACAATATACAGATTTCAATCAGCAGGTGAATAAGATACAAACGTGCACAAATGACAAGCCTTCAAGAAATAATTCTATTAAAATGTACGTGAGTCTGTTTGGCTTTCTGGCAGTTTTTAAAGCCTGCAATTAATGTTGGTGCCAGAAATGAGCACAACCTTAAGGGATGAGCAGAAGGAAGACAGAAGAAGCTTTGAGTGAGGGTAAACACAACAGTGGGGGAAAAAAACGCAAATTGGAGAACACTTAAACAAAGTGTTTAATTGAATGCAACGGAATCTAGGCTGCGCAACAATAAATGCTGCATACTAATACAGTACACATTTAAAAAATACGCTGGAAATTTTTTTTTGTCAAAAATGAGTTAATTCAAGATTAAATGATGTTTTTGAAAGCGGTTGGAAACACTTATTTATCACAACACTGCCATGAGTATTCAGGGTTTCATAATTATATTAATTAGGCTTTACATAATCAGAATTGTTGAGGCCAATCATCATTCACACCGATCACGAGATAGAGAAATATGTCTAATTAAATGACTTTTTCGTTTACTGTATATTTTTTAAAAGTTAGGCTTTACGCGATCGTTTTGGGTGCAATCAGCTATCGATGAGTTTGGGGGAAAATAAAACGATATTTGATCACAGATTCACTCAGAGGCTGGAGAAATGTATCTGTTTAAGAAACTTGTATATTTACTTCACAGTCGACCACTGCCATAGTGAAAATGTTTGTATAATTAGCGCCCATTGAAATGCACTGGGGGGGGGGGGGGGGGTTATCAATTTAACTCCAAAAATTATTTTTTTTTTTAATAAAATAAAAACGTTGATAAACATTAAATATGACATGTATTTTTCACATTTTTCCAACATCTCCTTCTCTGCCATTAAAGGTATCATTCAGTTGTCATGTATTTTTTTTTAATCAGGAAAATGAGGCACGCATTATCAATTTCATCCATTTGTTTTTCAGAAATCAGAAAACAACTAACTAAAATCCGCCTCTTCAGAATTCCAAAATAGCCAACTGGCCAATTTTGATCCAGTCGATCAGATTGGTGTAAAGTGTAATAATAATAGGTGGCATGCAAATTGCTGTTTAACATTAAAGGAGCATTGTAGATTTGTTTGTTTGGTTTTTTTTTACTTGCGACTGCCACCTCTGGCCTAAAGCGTAACTGCAGCCTCTGTGTAAAGCTCATAAAGCTCAAGAAACTGTGGAGTGTTCACCCTGAAAGAAAATTAATTATTTAGCTGTTGTCCAATTTTTGTAAGACACACTTTATTTATGTGCCCCATTGTGGAAAATAAGCAAGTCAAAATAAATAAACAAGCAGACTGTGGACATTAGGGCTTTTTTTTTTTTTCAATCATCTCTCAACATATTTAAACATCTGAATTTAGACTGCGCAACAAAATCTGTCTCTGCTTTTCTTAGCTTCTTCGGTGCATTTGATCTGTGGCTGTACCTCTGAAGTGACTTGATAAACGCATTGAGGCAGCGCCGCCAATGAGCAGCAGTCACACACTGTTAACCTCAAGATCTGGAAGTGTTTGTGAGTCAACGAAGCTTCACAAACTCACTGCCAGTGTCTGCTTTTGTCAAAGGTAGGCTATATAAAGAGTGATTAGGTGTAGCTTAGTGATCTTAAAATTCACAGTAAAGTGAGCTAAAGGTCTCAACGCTCTTGTCTCCTCGCCGGGGCTGCAAGGTAAGCGCATTAAAATTGATTTGGAATAACTGGAAGTTATGAGGTTACAAATACGCATGGTTACTTTAGTCAGTTGAGTGTATTAGCATAAACATTCGTATTATAGACATTGTATACAAACATGGCAGAATCATAAACAGAGGAATGCTACAAATAAATGTCCTTTTGGTAATGAAGTGTTTTCTTTAGTCATTTTGTTTGTCTAGCAGCTGTAATTCAGTAATGATAAACCAAACTTTAGATCAAGCTGATAAAATTTTAATGACTTGTTGCTCCTGTAAGAGATCACTGTAAATACAGCCAATTTATAAGCAACACTGTATGGCTAAAAGAAAATCAATTCATTCAACATTGTTAGCTTATAAAGATGATTCGAGGTAGAATAACGAAGTTGCTTATCTGATATCCAGACATTATTATTATTAGTAGTAGTAGTAGTAGTAGTAGTAGTAGTATTATTATTATTATTATTATTATTATTATTATTATTATTATTATTATTATTATTATTATTATTATTATTATTATTATGGGCATCCTCATTTACTTTGTATGTACACTCAACAAAAAAAACACTTTTGTTTTTGCTCCCATTTTTTATTAGATGAACTCAAATATCTAAAACTTCTTCCGCATACACAATATCACCACTTCTCTCAAATATTGTTCACACATCAGTCTAAATCTGTAATAGTGAGCAGTTCTCCTTTGCGGAAATAATCCATCCCACCTCACAGGTGTGCTATTATATCAAGATGCCGATGAAACACCATGATTAGTAAAAGTAAAAGGCCACTGTGAAAGGTTCAGGGGGGTGGGGGGTGTACTGGTTTTCTGAGTCCCCAGCCCCCCCCCCCCCCCCCCCCCACACACACACACACACAATTAAACGAAACTGCACCTTTCAGTGCTGTGGGCAGTCTAAGGCACACCTGTGCACTAATGTTGGTGTCTAATCAGTAGTGATGGCAAAATAAAGCTTCCTGAAGCACTTGTGATATTTTGTGACTCCTCTAGATGGCACTCTTGGTTGAAAGATGCAGTGGAAATGTAATCAATTTCCTTTGCACTAGCCTTCATATTTAAACCAAGAGCACCATCTAGGGGAGTCAAAAAATATCACAAGTGCTTCATGAAGCTTCATTTTGCCATCACTACTAATCAGCAACTTGATATGGCACACCGGTGAGGTGGAATGAATTAACTCGGCAAAGGAGAAGTGCTCACTATCACAGATTTAGACTGGTTTGTGAACAATATTTGAGAGAAATGTTGATATTGTGTATGTGGAAAAAGTTTTAGATCGTTGAGTTCATCTCATAAAATATGGGAGCAAAAACAAAAAGTGTTGCATTTCTATTTTTTTTAGGTAAAAATTGCAGCATCAGTAAACGCATATTAATCCCTCTTTATTCAGTCTGAATAACTTGTGGCATAGTCCGCTCTGAACAAAAAAAGGCACCACAACTGTGGTTGATTCTAATTAAAATTTTATTGTAATGTCTGTATTTTATATATGAGTTTCAGTTTTTATGACGTTATTAAGATCAGACAGGGAACCATTATGTTGATCATTATGATGATGATGGCGAGGAAGTTATTTTAAAAAGCGATGAGAACAAACAACATCTGTTTGTGCACGCGTGCGTACATGTGTGTAAACGTGTGTGTTTGTGCGTGCGTTGTTTTGAAGCAGACACCTGCACCCAGGATGACTCTGCAACCATTAAATCCAGTAAACTGCGCAGGCCTCCTGCAACCTGGCTGTTCTCTTCTACAGCTTGATGGTGAAGTTCTCCTGTTTGGCCAGAAAGGATGGCCAAAGCGCTCATGTCCGACAGGAGTCTTTGGTGTGCGCTTGAAACACAGTGAGCTCAGGTTGAGAGCCATCTCTTTCTCCAATGACTCCCAATACCTTCCTCCTTTGCGCTTTCCTGCCGTCTGCCGCCTCGATCCGCACGATGGTCTTCCGGAGAGTTATCTCATCCACGGCGGCCGCACACCCAACAATGACATCTCGTCAAGTCTTTATGCACTTAGCACGGATAGTCGCGGCTGCAATCGCAAACTGACCCTGCGGTGTCAGGAGAAAGAACTGGTCGGTGAAGTACCAGGCGCCAGATACGGACACACGGTCAGTGTCGTTCAGAGCAGAGGAAAGACAGCTTTTGTGGTTTTCGGTGGAAGGTCCTACATGCCCGCGAAAGAGAGGACTTCGGAGAACTGGAACAGTGTCGTTGACTGTCCTCCTCAAGTGTTCTTGTTCGACATGCAATTTAGTTGCTGTTCTGCTTACACTTTTCCAGAGCTCAGTGATGGGCAGTCTTTCCATGTGGCCCTTGCGAGAGACGACCGAGTATACATTCTTGGTGGTCACTCTTTGAAATTCAACGGCCGACCACCTCGGCTCTTCCGTCTGCACGTCGAGCTCCTTCAAGGTTGCCCGGTATTGTCGTGTGAGCTTCTCAACTTTGGCCTGTCCATCTCAAGTGCTATAATCACTCGCACGGGCCCTGCTCACAAATATATTATCTTAGGAGGATATCAGTCAAGCTCTCAGAAAAGAATGGAGTGCAGCACTGTCATTCTAGACGAGAAGGGGATTCACATTGAGCCTCTTGAACCGCCAACATGGACCCCAGATATCGTTCATAGTGGAACTTGGTACGGCGGTGCTGCAGGGGAACAAAGTATGTTGCTAGCGGTGCCAACAGAGGGCAGGCCGTGCCAAACAAATATGCATTACTTCTATCTAGTAAACTTCCAGAAAGAGGCCGACAGCAAAGAAGACAGCCAGGAGCTGACTGATTATGACAATTCCACTCCTCTTGAAGATTCAGACGAGCTCTATTTTGGTCGAGAGACTCAAGAGCTCGAGGCTAGTAGTGAGAGTGAAGGTAATACCTACAATGAGAAGGATGAGGAAGATGAGTCCCAATCAGGCTATTGGATCAAATGTTGTCGTGGTTGTCAGCTGGACCTGAATACATGGGAGCCATATTACTCCACTGAGCTCCAATGGCCAGCCATGATCTTTTGCTCCAAAGAAGGGTCAGGACACTGGGTCCATGCCCAGTGCATGGAGCTACCTGAGACCCTGTTATTTAAACTCTCCCAGGGAAACAAAAAATACTTCTGTCTCCAACACGGGGGTCTTCCTAACCAGGAGATGACCCCACCTCAAAAGGGCATACCGCTAATGCGTACCCCTTTAAAAGTTAAACAAAAGAAATCTCACACAGCCCTCAAGATGTCCAGAGCCAAAAAAGGTGTTTTCAGAAGACTTTTTGATTAACAAGCTTAGGTTGGGAAGTGACAGTTGAGGATGACCATGTCTTAAATGAGTCTTTGTCATGTATAGCAGGGATCAACAACCTTTTTAAAGCTGAGAGAAACTTCTTTTGTCGTGATTTACGCCGAGGCCTACCAGTTACATACACATTTCTGAAATAACGAATTTGCTCAAACTACCTTTAATATTGTTATTGTTATTTTGCCGTTATTAATAACTAATGATTCAGTCATTTCTGCCAGTGTTTGCATTTTCAAATGATCACTTCTACAACATTCCTAGGAAATCACAATGTCCTATAACTGGTTAACTGTTCTTAGAACAGGCCCGCCGCCCCATTTTGGTGACCCCTGACAGTAAAAACAACAGTAAACAGTAAACAGTGAGACAGTAAAAAAAGAAAAAGATTACAAAGATAAAACTGAAATATTAAACTACATTGAGTGTTAAAGCTAACACATGTATGTCACAAGTGTTACATTCTGTCAGTAATAGTGTTTTATTATGCATTTGTGATTACATAAAAATTATGAAAATGACTCTTGATGGTAGTTTTTTTCCTTGCCTTTGTGTTGTATGTGACGTTAAATCAAAAATGTTCATACTGTATATTGAATCTTTTAATCAGAACATAAACAGTTGTTGTCATAACAGTATTACATTTTACCTCTAACTTTCTGTACTGAATCAAACAATAACAGGAGAATATAAACTCAAATGTATTTATTAAGACAAAGAAAATAAACCATACATAATTACTCAATGCATTTGACCAAAGGGTATGTTAAGAAACACAATTACAATTGTTTCTGTTGACCTTTTATGACAATTGGTCTGCAGATTAATTTAGTGTAAAGGGGATATATAAAATGACAAACCCAAGTAATGTTTATTAAGAAAAGAAAATTGTTAAGTTTCAATTCCGCTGATGTTGATGTTCACTTTTATTAGATTTTTAATTTCAAGACTGTTTGCAATTTTAAGACTGTTTGCTTGCTTGTATGTTCCCAGTGACCTCAGTGAATTTATGATGAATAACATTTTCTTAAGGATTATTACTTCTATGGAAAACAAATTAATAAATCAACAAAAGAGTGGTTGTGTGTATGTGATCGCAATAAAGAACTTGAAAAGTGTGTGGCTTTGGCTTCTTACCAATGTCTTTGTTCCTCATCTACCGTCTACACTGTTGCAAGTAGCTAAGAAGAAAAACAATTGCAGAATACATGCCAAATGTATTGATCAATATATTTTTTTTAAATCCCAATTAATCCAAACCATTACTCAATTCATGTATCTAAGTGGTATGAAAACAAACACAATGACATAATTTTCCGTATCTGTGAAAGTTTACTATAAAAGAAAAATACTGTACAACTGAATTTAGTTTAAATATGTAGTGCAGTGGTGTCCAAACTACGGACCAGGGGCCATTTGTGGCCCACTATCAATTTTTTGGCAGCCTTCAGCATACACTTAAAATAATTTTTGACATTATTGCCCTCAATGCTTTTAAAGATGCATTGTGTCTTTTAAAAATGGAATGTTAAAGCTTTTTCTACATCATGCCTGCTCCACCATTGCCCAGATGAATACGAAGAGCCCTGACTGTTTTACTCTGACTGCACCTATCAGCTTTTATCTTACCTTTATAGTATAGTGTGCGTACCCTCACACTCCACAGTTTCCTTGGGGAGGGGAGGCGTGCAGTTTTTCTTACCTCATTTGAAGTCATGTCTTTGTTTGTCAACTGTGGCTGTCGCTTTAAGATCGTGCACATACTCGCACGCGCCCCATGAACGAGCCAGACACATATGTTGCAGTTACGCTTTGGGCCAGAGGTGGCAGTAGCGAGTAAAAAAGTGACAAACTGCACAAAGATCCTTAAAATAAAATTTAAAAAAAGTGGGATGTGTAGTCGAAAACGGGAATGGGAACTATCACTACCACTACTAATAAACTTCTAGATATATAAAGACACACATACATTTACAGCTAAAGTAGTAACTAGTAACAATGTTTCTTCATAACACTTCGCAGAATCAATATAATTCAGATTTAGAAGCAAAAATGGTTTCCTCCACTTTCTGTTTAGTGTCAAGCTGCTACTCAAAGGAGGGGCAACTCTATTCCAGGGTGATAATGGGCCGCGGGCTACCCCAATACCTACAAAAAGTCCTAGACTATTTGCCTTAGTACTTATAGCAAATTATATAAACAATGTATAACTGCTAAAAGTAAAAATATAAATCAATAACATTAAATTACAGGTTGCCCTTGCATCGTTCTATTGTATGTGGCCAATGGAGAAAAAAGTTCAGAGAACCCCCATGTAGTGGAAATGCTGAAATAAAGAAATAATTACTTGAGAGAGAAGTTTGAATTGTGTTATCTTTATTAAAAAAGAAGAAGAAAACAAATTCAAAACAGTTTCAACTTTTAATTTATTGTATAAACCTGGTGTGCAAACTGATATGTAATATAATGGAGAAGGGAAACGGAAACTGAGGAAAGCTAAGATGGAAATGTTTGCGAATCATCCATCACCGATTTACTCGTACTTGGAAATGCAATTTATTTTGGCAAAACACAACTACGAGACAAGCCGTCATAAAATGCATTCTAAAAGATGATGTCTGCTGAGGCCAGTGACAGCCACGCTGGTAAATTTTTGCACTTATGACAGTAAAATGGAATCAAACATCCAATAAAATAAGAAAACAAAATTGCTTGTCGCACCCCTAAATGTCAAGGGCGGGAAAAGACAACGCAATCAATCAAAGAAATAAAGTTGCTAACAAACTCAGTTTACACAGCATCCTTCTGTCCCTCCTCCATCTTAAGCCACTGTGATGAAGAAATGTCAAAAGAGGAAAACTGCAGTTTTATACTGAGCTAAAGAAAAATCCCTGCTCAAGACACTGCTGGATGTTTGGCTTTAAAATGCATTTTCATGATTCATGAAAAAGGCCAGTATATGCCTTATTTTATGCCAAGGTGTCGAATAAGCATGATGTATCATCTAATGTGCACAAAATAAAATAAAATCAAAAGGATAAAAATCGTTTCAAAGTGACCCGGCATATTCCACCCTCCCGGGTGACAGGATAAAGCAATAAATTAATCTTTTGCAGAGGACAGTCACGAAACAAAGAGCATTAAACTCCCTGTGATTGTGTTTTTCCCCCATTCAAAATGATATCAAAATATGGTGGCCACATATATGGTCATCTTAACACATTTTGCCCACTATAACTTACACCATTTTCATCTACTTCCATAACTATCCACTCGATAAATTCATAAAAATGTCACATCCCAGCAATACAATAAACTAAGCCATATTTCACACATAGCTAAAAAAGAAATACAAATCAAAAACATACTGCTTATACCTCCACAATAACATACATTTAATAAAGTCCAACAGTCTAAACATTGTCGGTCCAAGTCCAACATTAATAAACAATAAATGAATGAATAAATAAACTTTAAATGGGCAAATCCCTGGAAAAAAAAAGAGTTTTTACCAGAATAAGTTCTAAAAGAAAAACTAGGCACATAGAACATATTGTAAAGAAATTTGGGGGGTGGGAGGGTGACTTCCCCTTTGATCAATCAAATCTTCAGGCTTAATTTCACACACACAAAATTCTCAAAAATCAATGAGCTCCTGGGAGATACTTTCACTGTCCTGGATTTCTGCTGTGTCAATGGTTGCTTGCATATTTTTTGCTGAGCACTTATGAGCCTCCATAAACTTCTGCAAGTACTTTGATGTGTAGAGCCAGTGATGTTTCAAGACATCCTCAAGCTCAAAAGCTTTCGACTGACGTGCATTCATCTTGCGGAAACGCCGGAACAGTTTGTTTGCTGACTCATTCCCCTCACTTGCCCAAGCACCGATAGAGCCATCTCGCTCTATGATTTCAGGGACATGTGCCAGGGTCTTATGCAGGTAATTGGTTATTTTGCCATTGTACCTGTATTTAAAGGTTGTGGAAATGAGGTCAGCGAAACTCTGGGAGTTAAAGGTGTAGCGGCAGAGCTGGTCAGGACACTCCTTGGCTGGGCAGGTGGAGCGCCACACCGGCTTCATCTGGAGGTACAGCCTCATCAGCTCCCTCAGGGCCTCCCTCCTCTCCTCTGAGGGCACCAGCTCACACACCACATGCACAGCCTCCATGGTCATTAGCTTACGGGCGTAGTTGCCATTCATCCTCATCACTGGTTTGAGCTTCAGCTTCTGCCTCAGTTCTTTATCCAGGGCTGCCCGCCAGCTGCGCCGTTCCTCCCGGCTGGGATTTTCTTTTCGATATACCTCCCCTATTTCGTCCTGGAAAATTTTGTAGAACTCAGTGGAATTTCCAATGTCACAGTGTAAGGCGTCGAGTGTGGATTGGGTCTCCATGAAGGGCTTGGCAGAGACGCCTTTGACTCTGTCCCGCAATTCCTCTATAGACTCAGAAAATGGGTTGGTTCGCCAGATTTCATAACGTGCCAGGTTCTCATCATGACTGCGGGTGACGGAGTGGAGCACTATGTTTTTAGAGGCCTCCACACGGCTGGAGTCACACAGTGTACACACGTAAGTGGACCCAGAGGCTTCCAATCCCTCTAATTCACGTACCATCTTTTCATCGTATCCCGAGCCTCTGAAATGGAAGCGGAAAGATCGAGGCAGGCCAGCTATGGACAGGATGAGCCTGCTCTCCTTCATTGCTTTACGCTCTGCAACCACGGGTGCCAAGACAGCTGTGAGTGTCTCGTGGTCAGCTTCATCCACAAACATCAGACAGAGGGGCTTACAGGACAATTCTGAGTTTGGCTTTGGCTCAGTGAAGATTGTCACCTCCTGCTTATTATCTTCACCAAGCCATATAGAAATAGACATAACAGTGAAAGAGAAGCGAACAGCTTTCTCAGGAACAACTGGCCCTCCGCCATGCTTTTCACTGACATCTCCCATGCCGTCACAAGATTCTTTGATCATAACACTGAAGCCTAGGGTACAGGCACTGTCTTCCAACCCGCTCTTTCTCAACCCTTCCACAATGTCCTCCTCCAGATCCTTTACTGCTGACACCAGAGCCACATCGTAGCGGAATCGTCGTGTGACGGTGTCAGATGGTGAGTCATCCAAAGAGGACGTCCATCCAGAAAGCCCATTTATGATACCGACATTGCAAGATGAAGACACGTTCTTGAGAGCTGGCTGCCATTCAAACTGGTGAAAGCCAGGGAGAAGCTCTTTCTCCGCAGCTCGCAAAGTGTGTAAGGATTGAAAGATCTGGTGGCCGCTGGTGGCTTTGACAGTGCGGTACACTTTGTGGTATTGGCTGCAGCTCAAGAAAGTGTTGACCCGGATGGCCAAACACACAGCTGGATGCAAAGCAAAGCCTCTGCCTGCAGATAGGGACAAATTAAAAAGTTTCAGTCAAACACAGAAAGTGGCAAAATAAAACAAACAACAAAGGATAAGAGAAAATAATACTAAGAGAATTATTCAACACCAAACTGTGAATCTCGAACTTTAAAAAGAGCTGCAGAGACAAACTTTTTCTCATTGATAAGTGGTGTCGTTCCTACCGAAGCGCAGCGAGACCAGGAATGTGTCATTGCCCAAAGCACACAAATACATGGATGAACAATGTAATATTTCCTTATTTCTAAATGTCATAATGGGCTAGAGGGTGAAACAATAAAGCCACTGAAAAGATGAGATGTATTGGCTACAGATGAAAACAGACACCAGCTGGTTTCAATTCCCAAATGGGGACATTGGTGCTGTCTGTGTCATTTGCAAATACAAGGGCTGCTGATGTTGTTCTCATTCTAACAGGCCCTTCACATGAGTTGTTATCCTATATCAAAAGGGGTGTGAAAATGAAAGTCTGACATTTAGGGCGAAAGATAGAGAGAGCTCAAGAAAATCAGGAAGGGCCAACAATGTCAGTTTAATAGACGGAGATGGACAAGCATGAAAAACGGTCCAATCAAAAGCACAGAAAATATTCTGTCCTAAAAAGTGAACTTTTCAACTCATTGTTAATTAAAGGATGAGTGCAGCCCTCAGACTGTGGCAGAAATTAATGAGCTCTAATTAATTTGTTTGTGTCTGTCTTTTGTGCTAAGGGGGGTGTACACGGCTTGAAGTTGAACAGGGGACTGATTCATAGTCGCTTACCTTGCATCGTGACCTCCAGCTCATCTGCCATCCGGTGTTCATTGGCAGATCTCAGTGCCAGCAGATACAGCGTCAGACACACAGACTTCAGGTCGCCACCTTCCTCTTTATCTGCAAACCGCCTCACCTGGTTCTTCAGATCCCTCAGTCGATGCTTCTGGGCACGCCGCGTGAGGGATAGCAAGTGCTGGCGAGGCCTCCCTCCTTTATTGGTTATCAGGTAGTTGTCGAGTTGTGATGATTGCTGTCTCGCATCGCGCTCTTCCACATCATGGCTCATACAGTGAGCTTTAAATGAGTCTAGCCTTATTTGCTGACCGCAGCCATCTCTTGGGCAGAGCAAAAGCAGAGAATACAGGACTAACAGAAAAGTTTTTGCAGGAGGAATGAGGTCATCGCAGGAACAGGGTAAGTTGCAGACAGGACAGTGAGGCCCTACAAAGTTTTTGTATTTTGTAATGCAGTTGTGGCAGAAGAGGTGCCCGCAGGGGGCTTGAACTGGGTCAGAGAGCAGATGGTCACACACCGTGCAAGTGAAAGAACAGAGGAAGTCAACAGGGAAATTCTCAGACATAAGCTTGCTACTCAGGTGTTCGTTCTGACAGTGAGTGATAGTCCTCATCCAGTGCTCCCTTTGGACACTGGGACTTGTCCACGTCTTAAGGACAGCACCATGAATGTGGCCGCCAAATGGTTTCAGAACTCGACTCTCCCCACTGACAGTGATGTGGTTGTAGTCCAACCTGGTTCTTTTCGCTAAGCTTTGAATCTTGGGAGTAGATTTTCTCCTTTTTCTGCCAGTCTTGTGAAGTAATTGTTTCTTGGGTAAGCACAGGTGGCAGTCGGCACGATGAGGTTTCCATTCAGGGACTTTTGTCTTGGAAAAATTGCAGACACCCCCTCCCCGTATGGCAGTCATCCAGCAGCGATGGCAGAAGGAAAGAGGGTGGATGGATTCTGTGTCTTCTGTCACATCCACTTTAAAGACTTTGTTGATGACTTCTGGCCATTTTGTAGATCTACAGCCCATTTTGCGTAGGGAATTCTTGCTGTCGCTATCCAGAACTGCGTGAACATCATGGAATGGGCCACTGATTTTCCTTAAAACGATTCCGCAAAAACGACACAGACATCTTCAAAAGAAAACAACAATTAGTACTGTTTCCCACAAAGAGAGATCAAAGATAGCATAACATCAAGAAAGGGTTTAAAATTAATGAATCACCTGAGGTGGTTTATGTGGTTGTCGATTTCTGCTAGCTTCAAATCCATCCTATGGTCAGGTTCAACAACTCCTATGCGTTTTGCTTCGAGGCACAATTTCATAACACTCCCCGTACTCATACCATTATCCAATTGTATATTTGGAGCTGCACACCTGTTCCGTGATATTGCTTCCTTCTCAGGCTCTGTCTCACTGGACGTAGGGGCCTTCTCCAAGGACTTCACTCTAAACAGTTTAAACTTCCACTGAGAGTACTTAGAGTAGGGATGGTTGAGCTCAGCCGGCATGGATGATCTGGGGCCATCTGTCTCCAGGCTTTCCTCTGTCATGATTGGAGTTAAGCCTAGGAGAGGGGAAATGGAAAGAATGAGGAGAGAAGTGAGATGAGAATGCATTCAAACGCTATGGGGTAAATAATCTGCACAAGCAAAACAGTATGGGAAGAAAAGTGCCTATATAAAAAACAGACTTAAGGATACAGAAGAATGATTTTAAGGTTTCAATGACTTCTTCGCCCCCCCCCCCCCCCCCCCCGAAGGGTCTTTTGACCTGGAGCCCTAAAATGTTTTACGTGAATCCTGTAAAACATACCCTAAATCCACTGAACAAGGTAATGAAGACTGACCTGCAGCACTGTGTTACACCAACATATTGAACACATGAAACAAACACTGTCTGATCGATAAAGGGGCCAAAATCGTCATTTCTCTCATCTCCAATCTTCCTGCTCTGGCAGCCTATGAGACTGTATTTCTTTGACAGGGAGAACTTGCTAAATTGGTCCTCTTATCCCTGCAAGACTGTCAATCATTTATATTTGTCATTTTCTAAGCTGGAGACAGGATCAGAGCCCCGGGAGCCATAAACTGCCTTTGTGAAGGCAGGGGGAAAATTGAAGACAGTTAAACTTATTTCACAATACATCGATATTGACTAGGGAGGTAAAGGGGAAAAGAAAACAAGAAGCCATCACACTCAATAGAGATCACAATGAATTATTCCAAGCACAACATTGTTCAGTTTAATGGCTCATAATTCAGCAGACGAGTGTTCATATGATTTATATAGACAAAATCAATGACACTGGTACAGAAGAGGTTAGGGCCAGTGAAGAGAAAGAAAAAAAAAAGTTTGGCAGAAATCTGACTTTTTTTCTCAGAATACCCACTTTAAAGTGAGAATTCTGCCTTTAACCTGAGAATTCTCACTTTAAAGTGAGAATTAGTGAGAATTCTGAGAATAAAGTCAGAATTCTGACTTTATTAGTGTTACTATTATTCTCACTTTAAAGTGAGAATCCTGAGAATAAAGTCAGAATTCTCACTTTAAAGTCAGAATTCCGAGATCAAAGTCAGAATTCTGCCTTTAAAGTGAGAATTCTGCCTTCAATCTGAGAATTCTGACACTTTAAAGTGAGAATTCTGAGAATAAAGTCAGTGTTACAATTATTCTCACTTTAAAGTGAGAATTCTGAGAATAAAGTCAGAATTCTGAGAATAAAGTACATCACGGTGTTTATCTTATTGTAGCTCAATTCTGTTAACACGTCAGATATGAAAGCAAAACAAAGTCAAAACAGTGGTGAATATTTAGTCTTACCACATTAAACAAATGGCACTCTTCCTGCAGCATCTCCTGTCTAACCAACTTTCAGTGTGTTCCCTGGAAAGCTCCTTCATTTCACAGCCCTTTATTTACATTGCATACTGAATTCTCTTTTGAGACAAACAGCTGAGCCTGTGTGCAAGAGATTCAGCTGGGCTCTTACCTTGTTTTTCAATCTCAATCTCCCCTGGGGCTTCTCTCTGCATGGGGGCACAAGGGAAGCCCTGGAGCTATAGACCTAAACACACTGCTGCATGTGTTTGTCTTTCACAGCTTGAGGCATCTGTTACCTGGAGTCAAAGCTCCATAGACTGGAATTGATGTTGTCTTTACTTTTGTGACTTGTATTTATACCCTTCCTTGTCAGGATCCCAACAGTCAACTATTGCCACCTGATGCAAGCAGCTGAAGAGGAAACAAAAAAAAAAAAAAAAAAAACAAGGTCAGAGCCACAGTTTACACATGTGCATAGTTTGGGCTGCAGACAAACAACTTTTCTAGCCCAATAAACAACACATTATGTGCAAATAAAGAATGGTAAAGATGTAAAATTTTCAAGGAGTTTTCTGCATATATTGCATTGCAAAAAGCTCTTTAGAAGTGTAATGATTAATTGATTAATCCACAACAAATCGATTGTCAAATTAATCAATTATTTTTGATAATGAATGAACGAATCGTTAAGGTACCTTTTTTTTTTTACTAAAATTGTCCAAACACTTGGAATTTTTGTTTCTCAACAATAAATATTATCCAATTAGTGTATTCCTTCATAAAATTTTACTTTTTTGTTGAACCAAAATAAACATTTGCTTTACTTTGGAAAACAATGATAATTTTTGTCTATTTTCTGACACGTTAACTCAAAACAGTAACTGAAAACTGAATCATAGTTCCTTTTTTGTTTATGCAATTTTGCACCGAAAATTTTAAATAATGCCAGTTTTTTTTTTTAACAAAGTAGGTTTCCTTTAAGACGATTCATCCATTAATCGACAAAATAATTGACAAATTAATCGATTATTAAAATAATCATTAGCAATTCTTACAAAGCCATGTTTGGTTGGCAATGAGGAAATTGGTTGCAAATGACAAATTGGACAGCAATAAAAAATAAATAAAAACCTGTAACAGAATCCAAAAGGTAGCCAGGCATCTCGCTGAAGAACATGGGGGCCTCATGTCTTTTTAAAATGTCATTTAAATGTCATGTCTGTTTGAAGATGGACCTTGTTCAGTCATATGTGACATAAAATATGCAGCATGCATTTGCACATGCAGTATGTTTTCTGCAACTTACATGTTTGACCTTCCAGGTTCAAATCTCGGCTCGAGCCTTTCTGCATGGGGTTGGTAGTCTGTTCTCCCCGTGCTTGCTTAAATTTCCGTCGACTTGTTCCAACATTCCAAAAACAGGCAAGCCATGGATCAGGAACAGGATTAGCTGTAGAAAATGGATGGATGACCTTACTGTCACTGAATTTTAACTTGACCTTAAATATCAAGTGGTATTGTGGTGACGTGAAGTTTGTAAGAGGATGTATTTCAAGCTTCTTCTTTTTTTATTGAACATTTTAAAATCTCCAATTTTGAAATTGTTGGTAATTAAAGATGACACCTCACACTTTATTTCCGTTTCCATTCCATTTTCAAAATGTAATTGCCCCTTCCCCAATGAATAACCGTGTGTTTTGTGCTAAATGCGGGAAAGTGAAAAGCAAGCTTTTCAGGCAAAGATAGCATCATTTGAAAAGCCAGATTGACATTCCATTTTATGACCAAGAGTATGTGGGTATTTTTAAAGCATGTGTTACTTTGCAGGACAAAATAACAAGACAACAATTGTATTGACATTTTAGGATGAATAACAATTACTTGTTCGCAATCCTTCTTGTTTGCTTGTATCAAGGAGATTTAGCAAAAGGTGGAAACTGGCTGGCTTTTTTATATTTGCTGCATATGATCAAGTTTGATCTGATATGTTATGCAGTCTGTGTTTAGGGACAAATAGGCAAAGCATAATATGACTGTTTTGTATGCATACCTATCCACATTCTAAGAGACAAAGTGCAAGTTATTTGATATATAATTTAACAAGGTACCACAAAGTGATGGATTATAACAAAACGTTCTACTCTTGTTGATATTAATAAGATGTACACTATGTTAGCCAAGTATATGCGCTCTTCTGCAAAATAACAAAGCCAGCTTTGTGGTAGACCGTGATGAGACAGATGAAACAAACAAGCAATGACCTCCTGAGACCTTCATCTCCTGGTGCCTGCTAATTGACTTGCTATTGATCAACTTGTGGTCATTTTGATTTATAGGGAGAAGGACTTTTGGAGACACATTGTGGCATAGAGTGGAGTTTGATAAGAAGATTGTTGTGCTTAGGCAACACTGCAGTGACACTTTGTGTGTGTTTTTATCTCATGGGAATAATTATTTGCCTGTGTGCATAAGAGGACGCATGCGCTGTTTTTGCTGAATTTGTTTTAATTTGATTAATTTTAGTTTCAGGTTTTGTCAGGTTTCCATCCAATTGTTTCCAATTTACAGAAAATGTGCAAAACGGACATGCGACTTATGCCCGTTTCCATCTGTTCTTCTTTTGCGAATATTGAGAGGGGACTCCGCCGCTGTAGGTGGCAGTATACACCATAGGGATGTGATCCACCAGTAATTTAAAAGAAGAAGAAGAAGACCAGGAAGCGACTGCGCCGTGCGATGACGTCGTATGAGTTTGTTTTTGTAATTCTTGATAAACCGTAGCGTTTCTTTGCTGTTTTCCATCTTTAATTAATTCCCAAAAATTTCTGTTTTGTCGTCCCCCCAAGTATATATATATACGTATGTGTGTGTATGTATATATATACGTATGTGTGTGTATGTATATATATACGTATGTGTGTGTATGTATATATATATATATATATATATATATATATATATATATATATATATATATATATATATATATATATATACATACTACTACTACTACATACTACTATATACATACTATATATATATATATATATACATACACACACATACGTATATATATACATACACACACATACGTGTATATATATATATATACTTACTTTATCGTCCGACATTTCTTTGGGACTACAAACGTACGTGTGACGTAATATCTGGTCAAAATGTGCAACGTTTATCTGGTCTTGCCAGCGGTTATTCACAAAACCTGTTTTCATAGCCAAAATTCGCATTTTCCTTTTTTCGATACGCTTCAAAATCTACAATCTCTAAGTGTAAAAACTTTTTGCCGAATTTTGGCCCCTTTTCCAATTTCTAGTGTTACCATTCAGTTTAATTTTTTTGAAAATTCGAATAAAAATGGGTGGATAAAAACCCAACTACTGTGTCCCTTTTTCATGCCATGTCTGCTCCACATTTGCACCTTTTCTCTTCAGCCCTCTTCCCTGTGTCTATCAATCAGCTCCCCTGACCACACATTCCAAGGAATGTGTGGTCTAAGGCTTAGACCAATTCAAGGCTAGGTTTAAAGAGTGGAGTGCCGTTGGACTCCAGCGGGCATCTGTGCCTTCTGCTTGGAGGATACATTACATTAAAATGATCAAGTAGAAATGATGTTCACATTACTCTGCAATGACGTTGTTTTGGTCCATTGCGTTTGATTGAGTTTTGCATCAAACAGGGACAATGTCGTGTATTAAACCATTCTATTTTTTCTGTTCTATTCTTCTGTTATTTTGCGCTAGTATCCTAATCTATTTTAGAAATTATGAAGATTCCTTTTGTGATCATCTTTTTAACGTTAAATAAATATAATGTTGAATTTGCATCTTCCCCCCCATCCATCTTGAGTTACAAGCTTGACTCATAAGTCAAGGTAACAGTCGTTAACCACTGTAATTGGAATAGTCTGTGTGCATTTTCTGCTTACTTTAATGTGATGTCTAAGAATGAGTCCAAATGAATATAAAGTAGCCCAACCTACAGTATCTGCCAATGAACCACCTTCCAATCCTTCCTTTCGGGTTTATCTATATAAAACAGAGAAGACGAGGATGGTTTAAGATCGGAATGACATCGACAAAGGATATATGTAGCAGTGATCTTGTATGAAGTCGTTGCAAAGGATAACAGGCTTAGTTTAGAGTGAAGAACACGGAAGGGCTTTGGGTTGATTGCAGGCTGCGACAAGGAAAGGAGCGCGGAGATCAAGCCTCCCAAACACAACTCTTAAAGCTCGAAGGCTGAAAAAGACCGCCTGACAGCTCAGTCAAATTGCAGCTTAAAGAAGAATGTCAACAGCAGAAATGGACAATGAAACATTACCACTGATGCATCACTATCTTCCTCATAGGAAAAAAAAATGTCAGCATGGTGTGGAGTGGATTTAAAAAGTCTGCACCCCCCTTTTCAAATGCCAGGTTTTTGTGATATAAGACAGTGAAACCAAAATAAATCTTTTGAAACCCTTTATTCACGATAATGTACATGTATAAATTATAATTATAAACTGAGAATGTGTTGCACAAGTGTGCACACTCCTCTTGTAAAAAGGGCTTTTAAGTGACTTATCTGGATCACAAAAAGTTAGCATTTGAACAGGCGTGTGTCCAGTGTCATTTCAATAACATTTCTGCATGATCTTTCTAACGTCAGGAAAAATGTAAACATTTCTGTTATTTTGTATAAAGCTGATAATCGTGTTTCCCTCACAATGAGTGTTGTGTAATAGGCTGAAGATGAAGGGGGCACATTTTAAATTGCACTTTCATGCCAGGTTCAAAAGTGGCAGCCTCTCCCCACCAATGCATGATTTGGTATTGTACAACTTTTAAGAGGCGGACTCACCGATCGATTCCTCAACGCCACCTGCCAGAACAAACAAATGAAATCTCTCTTACTGTTGACATTGTCGTCTCTTGTTTCTTTCTTTTTGCGCTCACCTCAGTCCGTTGAAGGAAATTCTGATTATTCCACCGAGGTGGTTGATTTGTGTTCACCACCGCCTACTTGACTTCTTATTAGTAATAACGCAGTACCAACCAGTTGATGGATGCTGCCTTGGGCCTTGCGTGACTGCGTATGACTCTGCTACTTTTGCTGTTAGCTCATCATGACTAATGGAGTTCTGAATGAGTGCTGAGATAAACAAATAACACCCTTTCACAAGCCACTGACCGCCCAACATCACAATATTACCCGTGTCTAGCTTTCCAAACATCCATTTTATTGTACAGCATTTGGGCATCATTGATTTGTTTGTTCCAAGTCTTGCATTAATAGCAGCAGATGTATTTTTGTGATTTATCCCCTCTTCTCTGCTGTGTTAAACAATATGGAAAGCAAATGTGTTTGTACCATTTGTGGAGCTTTCTTATAAATGGAAATTTCCTACTGCCATTGCATGATGAGCTTCCAAAGTTAAATAGCAGAAATTAAAGCGAATGCACTGCGGGATTATGTTTAGCCTTCCCAAAAGCAAAACCCACAACAGGGAAGGCAATCCAGATGGATGGTGATCCACTTGTAGACAACCAAATGAAATTAAAAGTGTAAGCCATGCAGTCTCAAGACCACTAAAGAAGATTGGGGAATCAGGACCAGTGTCTTTAATCAAAATAGCTGTATACTTCTATTGTGTATTCTGTGTTTAATTAAATGGCGATATCCCTAATTGGAGAACAGTCCTCCTGTTGCTAAGGGACTTCCAGTGGAATAAAAACCCACTAAACTGCATTTGGCTTGTGTTTAACCAAGTATTCACCCTCTTTTCCAAACTGTCTGATGCAGATTTACACAGAAGGTCTGTCAGCTGAGGAATAGTCGCTTGCAAACAATCACTTCATATTTAAAGATCTTCACTTTCGATCTTTTATGGGATGATGTACACTTTAGTATTTGAGTTATATCTGTATATGCAAGAATTAAAGAAACAACAGTTCAGCTGGTCCGTCCTGCCTTTTTAGGCCCCCTCCCTCTATGGAATGAGCAAATTGTGGTGGCAATGAAGCTCCTGTTTGTAGAAAGCAACATCGGTTCTATTACTGTATGTGTCAAGGAGTGGGAAACGCAAATGGTTTTAACCCAATACAAAAAGATATATTCTGCATGCAGATCCTTTTATTGTTGTCTTTTAAACTAAAAACTCATTATAAGAAATGCCAGGACAGCTATGCCCTTTTGTTCACCGTCGATGCTCAGAGCTCAAACAAAGGAACAATGGTCACAGTAACGCACTCAGATTCATTGCTGATTTAGAGGGGTTTTCTCTCTCTTTCTCTTCTCTCTCTCTCTCTCTCTCTCTCTCTCTCTCTCTCTCTCTCTCTCTCTCTCTCTCTCTCTCTCTCTCTCTCTCTCTCTCTCAACCAGTGTTGCCACAGTAACCTTGAAAATTCCATCTCCAAATGAAACACCCTTCATTTTAACATACATTTAAAAACTCTTGAAGAGAAAGTGTTATTTATTTTCTCTTCAGCCTCCATTGAATTCCTTGATTGGTTAGGGTCGATATAGCTCAGCATCAGTTGGTGGAAAGGACATTACAGGAGCAAGAGGAACTAACTAGTGATGGCAAAATGAAGCTTCATGAAGCACTTGTGATATTTTTTGACTCCCCTAGATGATGCTCTTGGTTTAAATATGAAGGCTAGTGCAAAGGAAATTGATTACATTTCCACTGCATCTTTCAACCAAGAGTGCCATCTAGAGGAGTCAAAAAATATCACACTGAGTGAGTAGAAATATGAATGACTATAATATGTGTTTGTGTTTATTTGATTCCTATTCAAAATACTTTGATGTGAACGACTTTATATCGTCAATATCTGCTACAGACTTTGATTTGTCAACTTTTTCTGCTGGTTGTGTGCCTCGTGATTTTTTTTCTGTGAGGAAAAAAAAGTGTTTTGGCTTAAAAAAAAAAGGGTTGAAAACACAGATTTAGAGTGACTTTAGAGTAAAGTTCCAAGATAATTTTTTGATAATTTTTTGATAATTTTTGATAATTTTTGATAATTTTTGATAATTTTTTGATAATTTTATGATAATTTTTTGATAATTTTTTGATAATTTTTTGATAATTTTTTGATAATTTTTTGATATTTTTTTGATAATTTTTTGATAATTTTTTGATAATTTTTTGATAATTTTTTGATAATTTTTTGATGTGATTAGTTGGTAGACAATGGCGGAGGCACGTGGTGGCCAGGTGTGGCGACGTTCACACAAACAAAAGTTTATTATTATAAACCTTCAATATATATATTTTTTAAATCAACAAACTATGTCGGATCTGCGGGTATGTTTTTGGACACCGTTGTCATGTTGCCTGAATGTCAGCCTATGTTAGTGCTATGTTAGTCCATGAAAAGACTTGTTTTTGTTATTTATTTATTTCTATGTTTAATGTTCAGTGTTTTGAACAAATTAATGTGTGTAAAATCAACATGGTTTTTTTTCCTAAAATACTTGGTCATGAATTTCGGTGTTTGGTTTCCTTTTCTACTACTTATTGTGAACAAGTTAGTAACTGACATTTGCCTTATTGCCACCAAGTGTCAGAAAGCTCTATTGTAACTGAGCAACCCATTGACAATTGTAACAGCTCCAATGCATTGAATTCATAACATATGCTGTGAAGTTATTTTATGCAGCCCACTAGTCGGCGCTCAGAGCCCAAAGTCGGCATGCGAAAAGTATGGCTATTTAGACATTCCAGGTATGAACTTATGGCCACCCCTATATGAGTCGTGAAAAAATCCTGTCTACGCCTCTATTGGTAGATAAGGTAAGGAAGGTTGTTTATATTTGGCCAACAACCCAGTTTGATAGAGAAATGACTATTAGAACCAAACTCCAAGTGGTGGAGTATTTATCATCCAATCATGGCAATGACAAATAATTGAGCAGAGAGCCATTATTGCTGTGGTCCGGCCTCTCGGTGCAACTTGTTGATTGTGAGGATGACGGTTGAGGCGGTGTTCTCAGGCTGACACAAAAGTAATTGTCTGAGAAAAGCCTTTCAGTCAGTCGGGAAGAGGCTTTTGCTGAACCCGAGTATGCTTAAGGGAGAAAATGGATGGATGTTTGAGAAGAGTAGTTTGAGAGTGAATCAAATATTGACGCAATTAAAAGAAGGGTATTGTGAGTTTGACAAACATGCTAACACATAAAGTTTTTTTTTCCAGAAAAGATTTGCTTGGGTGTCTGTCCAAAGTGTTCTTCCAAATGGACCTCAGGACAAACCCTCAGCCAAAAACTAAATGCTTAGGCATGGTAGTCACGTACAAAACCATTGCGATGGCATGCTCTGTCACAGCAAATCATTCAAACTGAATCAAACCACACACACTGCCTGGTGAAAACACGGCTTTGCAAACATGAGGAATGTGACATTTAAAGTTGCTCTAAATTCATACACAAGTAAATTGCCATCCACCTGTCTACTTTAGAGCCTGATATATTCGGAGGTATTGATACAGTTCTGCAAGTATGAGACTGCATACGTATTTACAGTAAGGAAGTATGGTGTGTCATTATAACCACTATTCTTCTATTCATTCTCACTTGAGCTTTATCAGCTTGCTCCTACGTGACTCTGCTATGCAGTGATTTTCATCCCTTCCCTTTCAGTGAAAGACCTGCTGGAGCGTTGGTGAGAGGAAAGAGATGAGAGATGGGGATTGTTTATTTAGTCAGATGGTCTATCGTGTGCAAAATTGATTTGAGCTGAAGAGAAAAGCATCTACAAAAGGCTCTTGGCATTGGGAGAGACGCTGGGTCCAAACTTTGGTCAAATGGTTGAGAAATATGAAACTGCCTGGATTGAATTGCATTCGTGACTTGGGTTCATTTGTTTTAGGTAGGGATGTTCAATGCCACTTTTTTTAAGACCCATACCAGTGCGAGTACTCAATTCTTGAGTAGTCACCGATACAAAGTACCAATACCACCAGTATTTTGGATTCATAAAATGTCCCAAACACAAAACAATGACAGATCATTTTAAAGAAATACCTATATATATATATATCAATATAGCATTGTCCCTTAAAATTGCATGAAGTTAATGGCAATTTTCTATTCTTCTCATTTCTAGTTCCTGACCATAAAACAGCCAACAATATTGGGTGCTGTCGTGAGAGACAATTATGTACCTGGTATCAGTACTCACCCATCCCTAATTTGGGGGTTTTCTTTTGAAATTGACTCATTTTCAGATATGCAAGCATGCAATTGCCAATGTGGAGTTAACATTTTTGACTGGCAAACATGTTGTAACGTATGTGCAAATACGCTCAAACATACTTGCATATACTTTTCAACATACCCGCAAATACGTTCCAATGCCTTTTCAAATACAATCCAATATACTCGGAAATACATTTGAACGTATATAAATACATTCAAACGTATTTTCAAGGAGGGTAACAAGAAAAAATTGCAATATATATTATTTGCAAGTATGTTCGAATGTACTTGTAGGCTAAATGCTAAAAACAACAAATGTGCAAATCAATACCCCCATGGCATTATGGGGGAAAAAATGCCCAATCGAAATTGTGTACTGGAGATATAATAAAAGTATAAAAATTACGAATAAACGTTTGTTTGCTAAATTTTTGAACATATTGGTATAATGTAGACCAAATGCTAAAAAAAAAAAAAAACAGGGGGGGGGGGGTTCTTACTTGCGGTGTGGCATTGTGGAACAAATGCTATGTTTTGGCATCTAGCCTACAAGTGCGTTCAATACATTCTAACATATTTCCAAGTATGTTTGAACATATTTGCAAGTACGTTCAAACATATTTCAATACGTTCAAATGCATTTGCAAATATGTTCGGACAAGTTTGCCAGTCAAAAATGTTTACTTCACACCGGCAGTTCCGAGGATACCAGTGTCTTCTTTTCCTTTTGGCTTTGTATTGTCCTTTAAGATTATTATGATGCCTCTTTTGACGTTGAGCGTCTTGGCTTCAAGTGTTGTTGGATACTAAAAGTAATAGTGTATTTTGCAAATCATCTGTTAAAATATGTCTTAGTAAGTCCCCTAGATGGCAGAGGCATAGGTTTTTGTATTCCTTCGCTCTGCCTCCTCGTGCCATTAAGAGACGTTACGTGTGGCTATTATTGTGGAGCTGAGCCCATTATTGTAAATAAGCCAATAAGTAACCTCACAGTGTGTGTCTGCAAAGCAAGTACACTCTATATGCAAAGCAGACGCGCATTGTTAAAGAAACTGGCAGGAAGTGATTATATTTGTAATTTAATTTCCTTGGTCACACATAGATAAGAAAATGGAACGGCTACAGTTGGCCAAGGTTGACTAGAGCGAGGCTCGAATGGGACTACAACGTCATTGTTCGGACTTGGACGTCCGAGTCGACACCACTTACACGGGCAAAGTGGGAAATTATAGCATATGTGATGATCCAATAATAAGTCAAGGACGCAAAAGCAATGTTAACACACAAAACAGCGCAAAGACTTGAGCAATGCAAAGACACGTGTATTCTCAGTCAAATTCAAGTGCAGAATAAGAACGAAACTGCTTTTCCTTCTGTCTGTCTCGTTTCAATGTCAGTTCTGGTGAACAAATGTAATCAGTGCGGAGGCCTGGGTGGCGCGTCCATCACAAAGAGCAACGGCTCATTGAGGATTCCGCAGGCGAAATGAACTGAAGTCCTAGCAAAATGCGTGTCTGAAGGACACAATGTATACGTCTCCCTCTTTAGGCTTTTTCTAAGATTGTGGGGCCGTTCACATCAAGAGTCCTGACTTCCATAAAAGTATCCACTTTATGCAGTGAAGGACACAGCATTGCGGTGGCCATGTTCTTATTTCCACTATATCAGATGTTTTGAGGCTAAAGAGGGATGACGACAAGGGAGATGGAGAGAGAGAGAGGTAGAAGGTTCATCACAATGCTGTACAGATTTCAGGGACAGTGTGAAGCTATTCTACGTCATTTAAAATCCTCTCTCCAACCCTTTGTTCTCTGCTCTCCTCCCCTCTTCTTGAGTCTGCTACTCCCCTGCTGTCAAATCATTCTTCACGTTTCCCTTTTTTTCCCCTTTTACTCTGAACCCAATTGTACTAATCTATCAGAAAAGTCGCACATGTTCAAACTGAATTATTAAACTCCAAAGACACTAAACTGTAAAAAACGTGAAAGTAAGGCTTTATTTTTATAATTTATTATGCTTCCAAAATGCCTTCTCAAAACTTGTCTGGCAATCCACTTACTACTTTCATTTTACAAAGAAAAAAACATAAACACATGTACACCTGCAGAGATGTATGTAGCATTACTCATCAGACAAAATATCCCGTGCTTTGCCGAATGACGTTGTAAGATTTGAATGTTACACTAGCACCACCAACAGGCCAAATTGGAACCTGTTCAGTCAGCGGTACTTCCTCTTCTGTAAACTTCAAACTTACCTGTCAATTCTGACAATGCTTTCTAGGTACATGTATTTAACTCAGCTACAGAACGACAAGTACGGTACATACTAAGCTTTCATCATGTGGGTGGTGGTGTAACATAATTCGTGGGGCATGGCTGGATAATGAGTCTAATTGATGAGAAGGGTAGTGGATGAGAAGAGGTGTTCTACACATGCTGCCAGCTGCCTGCAGGAAGCGCCAGTGGCCTTTAAACAGGATTGAAATCTGATTGATGTCTGTTTAGCAAATGCCCTTCAACAATCAGCATCTGCAATCTCATATCTCTCTGGTTGCATTCGCCTGTTAGTTTGTTTTTTCGTTTTTCCTTTGTGCATAAATGTCTGACGATGTGTTTTTGCAGCTTGATTCAGGCCATCTTTTTTTGAAGATATTTTCAAACAACACCCGCAACCCCGTTCCAAAATCAGGAAGTCAAGATTTGCTGCTGGATATTGGAATTTATTCAAGGGATCACCTTGCAAAAAAAGAATTGAAGCTTTAAAAAAACAAAAACAAAAAACAATTTGAAAAGTACTTCTACATTAGATGTAAAGTGCGTTTCCGGCTCTCTCAAATACCAAATTAGATTTCAAGAGCTTTCTTTTAGAGAGGAGTGGGCGGACCTGAAACAACAGCAAATGCTGAGAGGTACAGCTGGACACAAGAGTACACTCCACAGTGAATTGGATGTTTGATGTTTAGGTGGGATTCTATTTGCAGTTTGAGAGCTGATGCAGGATGACCCTCAACAACATTTGCCTCGTTTACACAGCAATTAAACGCTACCCCGTTGCTAAATTGAAAAAGAGACAAAAATCCTCTGTGGATTTAATAACAAACTCATTAGCAGGGTCCAACAGGGTGGAACTGCCTTTTAATCAGAGCATCACCTGATTATCGCCCAATTAACAAAGCTAGTGCCTCTTAATTTTCCCCACTTTGGCACATTGAGAATACAAGCATAAGCAGCTCAAAGTCTGTGCTACTCCTCCTCATGGGAATGTGAGACAACGTTAAATGTAATGTCTTTGGAGGCAGTCTGTCATCTGCTGGGCCTAACACATGGCAGCTGCAACCTTTTCGCAACACGCTTCCAACTCATGATTGGATGATGTATGCATTGTCACACCCGATACAACAAGCAGGCAAATGAAAGCTTTTGTTTATTTAGCTGAGAGGGATGCTTTCTCTGAAAAAAAATAATCTGGGGTCAAATTGAGGTTTGAAACGCAATAGATGCAATAGATCCTCCGTACCATGTGAATGGCAGGTGCTTCATCTGAAGAGGTAAAAAAAAAATGTAACCCGTAATTCTGGACTTGCCTGCTCTTAACCAAAAAATAAATAAATAAAGGATACAAATATAAAAATAGAAGCCTAACACAGCCCTCCAGAGACATTAACTCATGATGGTAGGCCCTACATATTATTATTTTTTACAATACTGTCTGTTCATATATATATATATATATATACAGTATGCATGCAAAAGTGGTGGAAACACTTGAAGAGTGGGGGCACAATTTTTGCTGCATATAATTATGCAACTGATAAGCACAATAAACATATATATATATATATATATATATATATATATATATATATATACTTAAACATGTTCAGATAGGCACCAACTAGTGCAATAAATAAAGGGGGTAAAATGATGTGTGATAAAAGGAGCAAAAAGTCACATCAAGGACATAACACTTCACTAATTCAAACTTCAAAATAAAGACACGCAATATAATCATTATAAAAGAGACCCTCTTATGCATATGCGCTGAAAACATACTTGACAAATACATTCAGAAATACAAAGAAACAACAGAACAGGGATGGATTCAGATGGTGTTGAAGAAAACACTTCACAGAGAAACCTTGACTAAGAACCATAGAATCCGAGAATTAACAAGTACATGACTATCCAGCCATCCATTTTCTACAACACTCACATTCACACCTATAGACAATGAACCCTGTATGCATGTTTTTGAACGTGGGTACCCACAGAAAACCCACTGAGGCATAGGGAAAACATGCAAACTCCACACAGTAAGCATGGAGCAGAGATTCAAACCCAAAACCTTTTAACTGCGGCAGACGTGCTAAACACTCGTTGCTCCATTTAAGTATTTGCAAACTGATGACACACACTTACAGAGTATATTTTCAAAATGTCTTTATGCAGGGACAATACATTTATGCGTGTTTATTTCAACATCAGAACCACTCAGAAAAAATTAAAAAAATTAAATAAAAAGAACCACTCATTTGCACAACTCAAACAGCCACACAATTATTGATTACAAAACAGCCAATTGTGGAGCCAGCCACTTAGAGCCTGGTTTTCTAAGATCCAAAAAAGCAGCTGCCGACTCTAACAGACAAAATTGCTATCTTTCACAAAGATTCCAAATCACAGACGCTAAAAGGCATGTGCACTCACTAACAGACTGCGTGCAATGTTGGCAACGGGTGTAAAAGTGGTGGATAGAGCCTCATTAAAAGGTTTTTGTGCTTTGGGTGCTGCTGGTAGATTTCCCCATTTGGGAGAGCATCTGAGAGCAAATTAAGTCTGAAGGGTTAGTAGAAAAAAGTATTACTGGGGAAAAAAACAGATCTTTTGCGCTGGCAATTTTGGTGTAGCCAGCAACCGCTTAAAAGCCATCTTCTATTTGATTTAATACAGCCTGAGTACCAATTCTGAATAACATTGGGTTTAATACCTGGGATGATAGCACAAAGAGGGGGAAAAAAGGCCAGCATTTGTCACATTGCGCTGAAATGACCAGACACAAGTAAATGCTTAGTTGAAAGGCACTTGGAAAGTCCTTAGATCAAGGATGGGCAACTGGCAGCCTGCGGGTCGTACTCTAATTGGGGGTGCGGTATATAAAATACAAAGATATATAAGGAAAAAAATTAAGCTGTAGTATTAAGTTGGAATATCACCATCCACCACTAGATGGCACTAGTGACATTACACCAGTTCTTATACAGTACTGAACCTATACAAATATAATTCCTCAATAATATGTAATTTTGAGGGGGTTGATTGAATATTGAACATGACGCCACAATTTTAGCTTCTGGCGCTTCAAAAACATTTATGCAAGCACAAGAGATCTGTTCTCTCATTTCTCTCACAGAGGTGCTGTTTGCAGACAATTTAAGGATGCAAAATGAACCATCACAATTGATCTCAGGTTTGAAAAATCCCATTACCTGCTGAGTTAATCTAATCATACCTATGTTTGCACGTACACACTTTTAGTAAATTAGGCTTTAGTGTTTCTAAATCTGTTTGGAAGATGGCTTCCCCATTGAGTCTGTGCATGTGCATGTGCATGTGCATGTGCATGTGCATGTGCATGTGCATGTTCATTGCACCCATGTTCTCTTTCATACGCATACCCAAGTGTTGTGACCCATTCAAGGTACTGACATGTACCTCTTGAAAGCTAGCTTACTCTCACTAAATGCAGGGTGAGGATAACCATCGCTGAAGCAACGACTGGGCTGAGGAGTGACCCTCCATGACTCCACTACCTTCTCCAGGTCTTCTAGGATGTCTGGCACAATAACTTGCTCAGCTAGGAAGATGATAATTTCCACAACCAACAGCAGAACCCAGCCTAAAGCCCCCAGCCAGTAAGAGGAGCCTAGGATGGAGAAGTCCTGGTAGATTTCTTCAGAGTGCTGATAGGTGAAAATGGACCAACTGAGTAGGAAGAAGAAACCTGCCAATGGAGGGAGAAAAGGGGTCAAATCAAGAGTTAGAAAATGAACAATGTCGTTGCGGCCTGTCATTGGATGTCTAGAGCTTTATAAAATAGATTTTTATGATAATGATTATGAACAGAGAAATTGAAAAATATATTTAAAGACACGCTACGCTCAAGGGTATGTAAATGCAGCACATTAAAGCCTTCTTGAATTGAACCCAAACCAACACAACAAAGACTGTTTGGAGGTTAATAGAAAACAAAGCTATTTTTAGGACTTTGCTCCGAAAGTGTGCTATATTTAAAACGTGTACAACAACAAGAGCAACAATGTCCCACCAGATCCAACAGATAGACTTCCGTTCCCTTGTGTATTTAGAATAAAATAATATGCAACATCTGTCCATGTTCTATAACTCTTAAATTAAATGTAATTCCAGGGCAAATATAGACAACCATTCATAGTTACACTAATGGACAATTTTATCTTTGTCTAAAAAGAAAATCTATAAACTATTGTTCCCATTTTTGTGACAGTGTTACTCAGTCATATGAAAGTAATCTTGGGCATGTATTGTATTACCTGTAGATGTCATGGTGAGAAGTAACAAGGTGGTGGGATACAGTGCCTGCCCTGCCATAAGGAGAGAACGGGTGTTGGAGTAGGAGCGCACTGTCTCTGATGTCCAGCAGAGGGCGAAGACCAGCGAGAGAGCCCCTGTGCTTAAGGCCAACAGGAAGGACAGAAGCCCAAAAACTCTCTCTGCTTCCAGGGCTGCATCAGAACAGGCATAAAAACAAAAACAGGTGAATGGACCTTTCGTACAAAAAATGTTTGCTTTGTTGCTGTTAATGTTGTTCACTCTGCATTTGTTGTTGTTTTTGTAAATAACAATTGATGTATCTATGTTAATCTGTTTATGCAAGCAGCATATAGGCAGAACAATTAAGACTCAATAGCACAAAGTACAGTTAACCGCTGCCTCTACTTATATTGATTAATTGATTAATTAATACAATAGAATATTACGCTAAAAAGCCCTGAGTACGTGCATTTGTGAATAAACTGAAACATCATTAGTTTCCTTAACATACAAGTTTTGGTGTTCTGTAAGATTTTTCTAATGCAAAATATGATTGGGAAAAAACGTTACAGAGAATATTAACTGTACATTGTAGCGCTTAAATTTATGAAAGAACAACAAAAGTGCAAGCTAATACATTCCTTGTACCGTCATATACAGTATAATAGTATACAACCAGCCACAACAATATGATCATTTCTGAAATATGTTTTCTAATACATGAGCTATACCATATTCTTATTTTGCCTTTACCAAAGTAATAATGCATCAATGATTGATGCCACGCATAAATTAATTTAACACAGATTATTATTATGGTAAGAGTTCGCAGTGGCGTAGAACTGTGCAATCATAATGAGATGTGTTCATTGTCCAATATGTTGGTTGCTTAATTACATTTAGTAAGTTAAAAAGGCAGTACAATTCAGCAGTGCTTAGAACTACAAATATTTTAATGAACATATGTTAAATGAATACGCCACTGAGAGTGTAAATCAAAAATTAAACATTGGGATATTTGTAAACACAGAAGTGGATATTAATTAATAGTCCAAGTGGTTATGATGTTATGGTTGGTCTACTTTCATTTTTTTTTAAAGTGTTTAATTAGATGTAGCCTGTATCAAAACACAAATTTAAGGCATCAATGTGCGACTGTTTGGAGTTTAACATGTTTGGGGAATCAAGACTAGATAAAACTTAAAAAAAAAAAAATTGTAAGTACCTAAATCAATGTGAGGCTTTCAACTATTCTCAAGCTGGTTCAGTGCATGTTTCCTTTCCACCAAATGTAAGCTTCAGTTGATAAAAAGAATGCATCACTCAGCATAGGAGCAAGCTCAAACTTGTTTACTTCTTCAGAAAAGGCTCTTCTGTTAGCATGTGGTATGACTCCCTAAGCCTGACTAGTGGTATTGCTTATTGTCAGCGCACAAGACAAATGATTACGTTTCACACTGCCTTATATTTAAAACCATCAGACATTTTGGGGACTTCATGCTCACCGTTGAAGATCACACCATCTTTGTCATGGTCTTCCTTTGTGTTATTCCACTCAGTCCAGAGTCCACCACCCTTAAACCAGAATGGTGTCCAGACAGCATAAGACACACACAGGCAACCACTAAGCCCCACACAACACTGTGTGAATCTGAAGCGACTGATTGCGTCATTTAATTCTGGAAACCTCATGTTTACAGTACACTGAGGGGAAACACAAGTGACATTTTCAGGTTAACAGCCTCTCAAACTTCACATTGTTTATCAAATTCTAACATGTATAATGATGTCAGATGATAAATGTACTGCCTTACCTTGGTTCAAAGACAGATCAAAGCATGTCAGCCTTTCTTGAGTGTATCTCTACTGTACAGTATTCGACACCTTGACTCATAAATTATTTTCTTTTTCTTTTTTTGCAGTGCTCATCCCCCAGAACAACCCCTTCGTCATACTCCGCCTACACTGAAGTGGAAACTCCCCCAGCTGTGGCATATTCCTGTGACATCTTTGTGGCCCACCATGTCACAGTGCAAGTGAAAACTAGGGGTGTGCCAAAAAATCGATTCTCGTAAGAATCGTGATTCTCATTTAGTACGATTCAGAATCCATTTTAAATGTCCCCAAATCGATTTTATTTAAATTATGTTATACTGTCTTGCCTTTGTCTGTGTGTGCCTTTATTTGGAGCGCTGTTCATGTTGTACCCGGTTTGGCCACTGAGGGGCAGTGTGGTTCCACGCGGTCTAATACACTGTTAAGTTGTAGCCACATTAGAGTAGAATGAAAAAGTCACAATCAAGTTATTCCAATAAAAGTTATTTTTTTCCAGCGCGGAGCTGTTCTTTTGAGTGATAAAAGTGCTGCGAGTAGCGTGCTAATTAGCATTAGTGAGTCAGACTGGAGTAGATCATTACAATTCCTTGCACAGCTATAGATTGAAGCAAAAATCATTGTCAATTAAATCATTTTGAATAAAAAATTGTTCTTAATCAAAAATCTATTCTGAATTGAATCGCAGACCCACAAATCTGAATCGAATCGTGAGACATTCAAAGATTCCCACCCCTAGTGAAAACAGCACATGTGATAGGCCTATTTGAGGAAGTAGAAGGTTGTGTGATTACTTTAAACACATTCAAAGAAACTTTGCAAATTAAAAAATAGTCAGCCAGCTGTGCACTCATATTTGTGAAAGATAGAGAAACTTGGTTGGTGAGAGAACGGTGAGAAAATCCACCCTTAAGTGTTCAGTGTTCTCACAATTTCTCCCCATTGTCATTCAACAATCACTCTCTTCCCTTTCCATTCATGAGGGAGAACTGCAACAGCCCACACAAGGTTAAAATTAGGCAACTAGACATCATATCTGAAATGCATACAGTTACAGTATGTGTGTTTTTAAATATTCTATAGTTACATGATGAGATGACAAAATGTCAAAATGCAGTAGCAACATGGAAAACATCATTGGCATACCGTCTTTTAATTGATCAATCACAACTTGGAATGATCACAGAATTTTTCTGTTCTAAATTTTCCAACATTTGGAAACTGAAAATTTTTCCAACATTTGAAAACTTTGCTTCTAACGGTATGAGAAAAGTGTAGAGAATGTCTTTTTCTATTCAGGCATGACTGCCAAAGTGCACAAAGTGATATTCAATCATGCTTGGATGGGTTTAATGTGGAATGACAGAGGAGACCTGATCTCAAGCTCATCAAGCAGTTTTGGGAAGAACAACAAACATTGTGAGGCAGTCGCTCTAGTCTTGCATTGGTGAGGTAGATGAGTCAATAACATTTTTGTACGCTGCTATAACTGCAGAGGGGACTCATTCTCTTTAAGTCACTACTTGAATGGTGATGGCTGGTATCTCACAACCTTCATACAGAATACTGTACAATTATATAGCAGTGATTCTTAACCTGGATTCTGAGCAATTGTGGTCCAGCACAACTCGCTATCTAGCAAAACTAAAGGAACACTTCCTTAAGATGCATGGACATGAGGAATACAAGAACACAACACTTTGTGAATTCAAGGTGAAGAGAGCCAGATTCGATGACAAAGCTACTGTCCTTGTTAATTTTGTTCACCAGTAAACCCTATGCCTAAAAACATCATATTTTATTTTCCAATAAAGAAGGTTTGGGTAATCACGCATAAGGAAACTGGTGGGGTTCAGTACTTCCAGCAAGGTTATGAACAACTGCTAGAGCAAAGATTATTTATACATATTTAAATGCAGCCAGGTTCGCATTACAAATGAGAATCTGTTCTTAACTCATTCACTGCCATTGACGGCTATAGACGTCAAAAATTAATTTAAACTATTTCTACTAGTTTTTAAAAAAAAAAATCCACTTTTGCTAAAAAGAGTATGAAAACCTAGAAAAACTTTTTATTGTAAATTTAGAACAGACATACAATTTGTGATTAATCGTTAGTTAACTAGTGAAGTCATGTGATTAATTACAATTTAAAAAAATCGTCTGACGGGCCTAATAAAAAAAAAAGTCTAAAAATAAGGGGTGTTTTATCGTGATTAATCGCATGATAATTTAATATCTGTTATTAATGTACAATAAAAAATAGGTTTTCATAAAAAAATTTAAAAAAAATTGTTAAACTAATAGTAATAGTTCACATGAATTTTTGACGTCTACAGTCGTCAATGGCAGTGAATGAGTTAATTAATAAAAGCAAATTGGATGTTTTGGTTATTTACATTTGGCTTTTAATTCAGCATACAAATATCCCAACTATGGATGGATTGCAATGTGAAATCAGTCTCCCATTAACACTCAACTATAAGGCATCATTTAAGATATAATTTCTGGTCTCAAAGCCACCCAGTTCTTCTTGTCCTCTCAGTGAGAGCTTTTCCACCCCCCCCCCCCCCCAAAAAAAATCAACTGCCTCCTGTTGGGTGTTCATGTTGAGCTTTGTGCCATAAAGATAAAGTGACAAGGGATTCTTAAGTGCTGCCTGCTGTAATTTGGCAGCGACATCTTCGCCTGTGCATCCACAACTTTACTTTCTGGCTTGTGCCAACAGGGCTTTAAACACATCAAGAATCTCTGGGTCCTCCCCTGCAGACCGTTCTGGCGTGTTCTTTTCCAACCAATCAGAGGAGCGGATTTGATGCTTGAGCGTACCAATCAGAGAGTCCAGGCTCTCTGCAGGCTTAGAGGCTTGGCAGTCCAGCAACACAAACTCATCAGGGCCCGGCGAGCTTGTGTCAGGAACAGAACTCGCCTTCTCCTTCAGCTGGTCTGATGACTCGCTCTGGGGGGATGATGTTGAATTTTCAATTGTGGCATTGTCTGAAGGTGCACTGTCCTCTTTCACTGATCTCTTGTTCTCCTCGCTGGCTTCTTTGACAATGAGGGAATCCCTGCTGGTACTGCTTTCTTTGATTTCTTTTAAGGCCTCTCTGATTCTTTTCAGTCCTAAAACAATATAAACAAATCAAATACAAAGCAGGTCAGTAATTGGTATTCAGTTAGCACATAAATTGAGATCAAATTTGTATGAAATTAAGTAATACCAAAGCTATGCACTCATTTATCTCACAGTTAACAAACGTTTGCGTGCTCATTTCATACATTTTCACCAGGAACTCCTTCAGCCTTAAAGCTTAAGATATAAACTTGACAGAGCAGACTCCCGTGGGTAGCTTCTCTCATCATATTTTTCAGTAGTGAAGCAAAAGAAATCACTTGAGCAAAAAAAAAAAAAAAAGCATTTCTCCACCTGTAGAATACATCCTATCCTGAAATGTACACAGTGCAAGTCAACTTGGCAGTACATTCATCTTGTATTAATGTAATGTTGCATTGTTACCTACACATATTCACGGTTCGGAATTTGCAAATTTACAGTTGTGATTTTTTTTTTCTGTTTTAGTATTCAGATCAAAGCAATACATTTATTGATTAGACGCCATCTGGTGGCATTTTGGTGCCAAGGAGTTATGTTGAAGTGAGTTGGTGAACTGCATTTAGACAAAAGTTGTGCTTTGCCACCATCCTGTAGCATCAACACGCAAGTGTAACCCTTACTTATGTTTTGCTTCAATTATTTACTTGCCGGTCACTATTAGTGGATGAGCTTATAGCACCCTATAATGTAATAATTTCCTGAAAATGTAATAACACCTGAAAATGTAATCCAATTAGCCCTTATCTTGATCAAAAATGTGATAATTTCACCAATAATGTAAGAAAAAATCCTGACTGAATATGTAAAAACGTTTTTAATGATAAAGTAATACATTACATTACTGGGGATTTATTATATTTTCAGGTGGATCTTCTTTCTCAAAACTAATAATGTGGAACTTCACAGCTAATGTAATATATATGTTTAGTTTCCGTCCAAAGTTCTACATTTTGTGTTTTGAAAATCGAATACTGTTACATACCCGTACATTCACAGTGAGTGTTAAAATGTTGGTGTTAAATGTTTCAGAGTTGATTTCAGCACTTGAAGTGTATTTTTAACACTGCCTGATTTAAATGGAGGTGAGTGTTGGAGTGATTTGACAGAGTTGAATTATTTAGCGTTAAACCAACCTCTGCACAAAGTTACGGTAATCAAAGTAAGCTCCACCCACTTCGCATCGATTTTTTATTACATTATTGGTCAAATTATTACATTATTGAGTTTTATTACATTTTTTGATCAAATGAAGTGCAAATGTTATTACATTTTTAAGCATTTTTTAATTTTCAAGAAATTATTACATTATAGGGTGCTATTGCCTACAAAATAGAAAAAATAATGCTAGATAATTTGTGAACAATGATATGTACACAGTGGACTGCACTAAATATTACTACTGTATAGCTAATGACGGACCAAGTTGAAGGTGGCGCTGATGGTCAGCAAAGACGATGCGAAACCAGCCAGGAATAGAGCAGGAGAAGGCTTGCCCGCAACTCAATACAACTTTATGTTTGAGGAAGCACCGCCACATCCACAACTCCTCCTCAAATGATGGGGTTCTGAGAAACTAGAAAAACAGACAAGAAAGTGACGTCAAACCTAGCGAATACAATGATTTTAATGACAATGACTTTCCCCCTGCAATGCAATTACCTCCGCACAAATTAGCATTTGATTATCAACCCCAGCATCACAATGTGACCTTGGTCAAGTTACCTTCCTGAAGTCAGCCCAGACATACAAAGCAGCAGGCCTGTCCAGGTAGTCAATGTCCATTGTCTGCAACTCATCTGTCAGGTAGCAGTGAGCGGCTCTCAATCTCCGTCTGTTCTCAGGCAAAAACTCCTTGCTTATCCACTCTACAACATGACAGTGTGAAGCATCATTAGCTTCACAGCAGTAGTGTACATTGTGTGGCAAAGTATTTGTGCAGCATGATTTGCAGCGCAAGCTGAAAGGCACAAATATATCCCTCAGAAGTAAGAGAGGGACACATGTAAAAGCATACATTTTGATCTGAACCATACACGCTGAGCTTTCACAGTCAGGTTTACCAAATTTTACAAAGAGAGCGCCCCCCAATAAAGTGACTCTTTAGTTCGGTAAAGTTTTCCACTGTAATTGTGTTAACTTATTCAAACCCAAAAACGTGTAAATACGTTGTTTTAATACTTTGTCCTTCCCTCCCAAAAACGTGTTTACACGTTTTTTTATGCAGCTTCTGACATGAAGAGGTGGCTAAAAGCAATGGTAGTTATTACCACAAAACAAAACGGCTAGCAGGTGGCAGCAGAGTATAAGAGATCAGCCAGGGCCATGATGCAATAAGCTCTTTTTGACACTGTTTTCACCAGGGATGTGAATATTGATTAAACCTAACTATATTGTAATGCTAATTGCTGCAAAACAGAAACAGATACAAATATACTTTTATTTTTTATTTTTTACTGATGAAAGAAGAGACTAATCTTTCTTTTGGTATGTTCTATGTTTTTTTTTTAAATAGCAATAGGACACAATATTCTGTGGGCCTCACAAAATCTCAAAATCCAGTAAAACAGCCGGGAGCAAAGGGGGTTGCTTCAGTAAAAATGGCGTGAATGAGTTAATTTAGAAGATTTCAAATGCATTGACATTTGATCGCCCATGACAGACTTGAATCATGATCAGAGACACCATTGCCATCTATGAAGCCTTGCATGCTGCATCGGCAAAAAGGCTAAAGGAAATGTATACTAAATGTAAGTCATTTTTTCTTATAATTGGTGCTTTGTAAAAATGAATTTGAATGTATTATTTCTACGTCAAAATATTATTTAAGTTATTCACATATTTTGAATGAATGAATGAATAATTTTTTTTTCGATCAGTCATAAAAGAAAAAATACAACACAGGTCAGTTATAAAAATAAAAAAACATACAGACCGAAAAGGCAGACTGAAGCTCACGCTTATTTTCGCTTACCCATTTAACAAAATCAGACCACGCAAAACGATTAACTCAAATATCACACATAAATGATAAGATGAACAAAAACAAGATCCAAACATCAACTTATATTCTCATATTTTTTACTAACTTTACTTTTAAACAAATGTTTAAAATTAATAATTGTCTGACGCCCTTTTAATTCATCATCAAGGTGATTCCATACCTTCACACTACTTATAGTAATACATTGATCTTTTAATTAGTCCCAGATTTTATTCTTTTAAAATGTTCCTCCTTTGGAGGTCGTGTCTATATTCTTTTATCTTAAACATGTTGTCTTTATGACTAGGGAGCTGTTTATAATACAATTTATACATTATAAGTGCAATTCTATAAAAAAACTAATCCTCAAATTTCAAAGCTCTTAACTTAATAAATAACCCATTTGATGGTTCTCTACTATTTCACTTTGTTATTATCCTTATAGCGCTCTTTTGTTGAATAAATATTGACCTTGTATGTGTGGGATATGCATTCCCCCATATTTCCAAACAATATGTTATATAAGGCAAAACCAAAGAATGATACAAAATATACAAAGCATGATGATTCATACATTATCAATATTACTTGGCTGAGTAATATCATTTGCTAAACTAGGCCCAACAAAAATGATTAAATTAATTTGCTAAGTCAAGTACTGTATCTCCTTTTAAGATAAGGCTAAGTGGCTTTTCCAGTGTTCTTTCTAATTAAACTATTTATTACTTTCCAGGTCTCTCTTAATATTGTTTATGCTCTTTTCCATTAATTTGCTGTAGTAACTCTCTTTTACTTTTCTATCAATTTATTTTGTATATATTTTGTATCTCTTCTATTCTATTACGTAAAAAAATCTTCATATAAAGATTTTTTTAAATTGGATTCTGTAGGGGTTTAGAAATCCATGGCTTGTTTTCTTTCTTCCGAACACTATATGTCTTTAATGGACAGTTTTTTTCATAGCATTCATTAAATATCCTCAAAAATAAATTATAGGCTATATTTGTGTGGTAGTTAGCTATCTAAGGAGTGTTACAGAAATAAGTGTGTGCTGTCCCGAAGAAGAAAAAAAAGTTTTCTATGGTTCAAACTGGAAAGCTTGACTGTCATACAAGTAATTTAAACAAAGTAAAAAAATTTAATGTCTCCTGGAAGGTCACACAAAATTGCCATGTGTGTGCAATAAAGGATAATCTTCCTATGGAGCAAAGTAACATTTAGGTTAAAACTACAACAGCATTGAACTATACCTCTGTCCTGAAGAAGTTGTGCAACCTGGTGTTGAGTTGTCCCAGAAATACCATGTAATGGGCCCAATTGGGCCAAAGCCTCCACGAGGTCTTGGTTCTCAGTATAAAGAGTGCCTATTCTGTTTCCAGCCATTGCAAAGTCCTGGAAAAGGCAAGATGAAGTCAACAAGTAAAACAGCGCTGACAGCAAATCTTGTGCAAGGAAATGCTGAGAATTTACAGTTCTTTCAGGAGTCATAAAAAAAAGTCCCCCACATAGCAACGCACGTACCTTGCTCAGCCCCCACATTATATGTGTCCTCTGTGGGTCGGGCAAACTGAAATAAGGGCACATCATTAGCAGTTAAGAGGCGATCTTCAGCCATAATTATCATGATAAAGGGTGTACATGAGTAATAAGAGGATAGGTTAACATCGTACCTTTCCAGACTGAGGACACTGTGAAATGTTACTGATTCGTCAAACACCGTCAGCATGTACACTTCATCAATGATGGCATGGAGGTCATTTCTGAAACAAGAGACGGATATATTTAACGTAACATAACATATGTCGAGCAAAATGTATAATGATTGTTTTACAACAAAGACAATAAGACATAGAGTAAAGGCATAATAGATTAGTATAAGAGAACTGTAAACTAAGGTTACAGCAGCTGAGTAACTGAGTAAGTTCTGCAGTGGTTGTTGTGCTGGCAGGACCATTTAGGAAACAGCAATTTAGGGCCTATTTCCTGATGACAGTGCTGCACTTGACAATATGCTGATTCTAAAGAAAGATGTTAAAACACCATAAAGAACACTTATATGACAAGAGGCTCTCAACTGTAAAATGTCAAGAGCTGTATATGATGTTTTGGCAAGCTGCAGGACTGCAGAACAGGAGGATTACATGAAATGTCAAGTTATGTAATCTTCCATCCATCTAAACCACTTAGCCTAATTCCAATGGAATTGTTAAAAAAAAAAACTCATAAAACAGGCCTGGACAAAAGTGGTATCCCTAGAAAACCATAAGGACATGTTCAACCTTGCCAAACATATCATGTGAGTTGCTCGCTGTCGACCCCTGATTTACAGAGACTAAGCCTAAAGTAAAAAATAAAAAAAAAGTTTACAAATAAATCTGCCTTTTTATGTTGTTGTTCCAATGCATTTCAGTGGTTGTTAATTATACACGGATTGTTGCTAATCGTGGGCCACCCTGGTTCCTACCCCTGCAAATTGCGGGATTCCACTGTAAAGTTTTAAGCTGTAATATAACCATTCAGCATTAGTCGGCTAGGGGGTTGAACGGGTCTCTAAAGACTCAGTTCCCATCGTCACATTGAAGAGCCGTTCAAAAGACTCGATTCGTTCGTGAACGTCACATCACTCGTGTCCGCAAAAATGCTCCCACACAGTCAGTCAAGCAGAGCGCTTATGTAAAAATACGGTCAATCTAATGTATGAATGGGGCGGCGGGTAACAACTCTAGTGTAGCCCAATATAGCGGAGTAAGAGTAGTGTTTCTTCTTCACACATCTACTCAAGTAAATGTAAAAAGTATTGTGTGGTAAAACTATTCTTAGAAGTCCATTTTTTTCAAAAATGTACTCAAGTAAATGTAACGGAGTAAATGTAACTCATTACTGCCCACCTCTGGTGACCACTGTGTGATTTTCTTTCATAAACAGGGAGGTCCCAACAATTTTGTCTGTCTAGGTCGCATTATTGGTGGGGGGGGAAAAAGTTTTGAAATGAGCGTTCTTATATTTTATCACAAAAACCTGGCACAAAAACCTGGGTGTGTTGACTTTTTATATCCACTGTACATTATCTTTTGTTATATCGTCGCAGCTATGTGAAAAAAACGTATGTCAATTTTTGTCATTTTTTTTTACATGTTTATGTTTTCAGGATGAAATTGAATGCAAACATCCCCAAAGCGTAAAAAAAAAACTGTTTTAAACAAATTTTAGTTTAAAAAAGACAAAAATGGACATGAGTGTTTTTCACATAGCAACAACGATATGCTATGTTATGCCTTACCACAGCACATGTTCACTGAAGGGCAAAACACACCTTTTGGCAAACTCCAAGAAGGAAAGCATCTCCTCTGGAGTGTAGACTTCAGCAAGAGGATTGTGGGGGTTCATCAGTATAATAGCCCGAATGTTCGCCCCCTATTTAAAAAAAATAATAATAATCAAAAGTTGCTCATCAATGAAACAGGATCTTGGGGGATTTTTTTTTTTTTAACTGCTTCCAGAATTTACTTTAGATGGGTTAGCACGTTTTCAGAAATATTGACACATGCATGGATTACCTCTTGCTTTGCCCTTTGCATAGCTTTCTCCAGTTTGCACACGGTGAGGTGAAAAAGTCGACCATCTTCGTCACTATCCTATAAAGGTTTTTCAAAATAAGAATGCAGGTCTCAACACCAAGAGGAAGCTTGCTGAATAACATTAACTTGTGCACCATAAGCTAAAGCACAACATGACTAAGAGTGCTGCTGAATGTAAACAATCAAGGCAGTACAGGGGACCCCCGATGTTTGCAAGGATAGGGACCAAGCCTTACCGCAAACAGGGAACCTTTGTGAATAATTGACGCTCTCTTGTAAAAAATAAAAATAAAAATGCAAATAAGAAATGGTGAACTGGGGTTAGGGGTAATATTTGAATAGGTGAATTTGCAAATGCTGTACCCCGAATATTCGGGGGTCCACTGTATGTCTACTGTTTATATGAAGCAAATAAATCCAAGATGTATGTTTCTACCTCACAGTCGAGCGGAACATGAAACAACTTGACATCACTATACAACTGCAGGTCCTCAGTAATAACACCATAGAAAGGGCTAGGAATGAGAATGGCATCTACAAAAGACACACACAAAAAAACGTTTCTGTTGAGATGCAACTTAGACATGGAACGTGGAAACATTCTCGAAAAAATTAAATATGTAGGGCTGCACAATACAGTTGTGCTTGAAAGTTTACATACACTAGGGGTATGAGCGCACTGTAAGGTGAGACAAAGGCTTAATGCCCATCAAATCCAAAAAACGGTGGCAATTTTTTGATATTTTGAAGTTGACAAATAAAGATGTGCATGTGAATTTTGGTGACAATTCCTAGCATTTTTTTGTGTCATTAAGTGCCATTTAGCGTTTGTACATTTCCAGTTGTGCTCATAAATTTACATACCCCAAGGGTATGTAAATTTTCAAGCACAATGTATATCGAAAAATATTATCATGGCGATAATGACACATGCAATATGTGTATTTCAAAAGCGTGCAATAAATTCATATAGAATTGTATTTTTCGGACTTTGAGCAATCAGATGCTACCTTAAATGTGCATTGCCATCTAATAGGAGTAAAGTACCTCAGGGCATTACTAACACAAAAGTACTATTACTTAATATGAATACGGTGAGC
Source organism: Leptonotus elevatus (assembly GCF_054856555.1). Classification (NCBI taxonomy): domain Eukaryota; kingdom Metazoa; phylum Chordata; class Actinopteri; order Syngnathiformes; family Syngnathidae; genus Leptonotus; species Leptonotus elevatus. The sequence goes on along the minus strand of NC_141242.1, from coordinate 16,482,479 downwards.
CTTCTTATTGATCCGCATGAAAAAAAAATTTCATTAGATAATAAAGATGGCATTTCTTTAGGTATATGTTAATTATTGCAATAAAATCGATAACGCAATACGGTATCATGTTTTTACAATATTGTGCAGCCCTAATATCTATATTTCTTAACGGGGAGCCAAAACGTTGGAAATTTTTTTTAAGCATAAATACATTGGATGCGCTAATATTGGTCACAATACTCTATTATAGCTTTCATGGATAAGAATTAAAGAGAATAATCATTCAATATAAGTAGGTGCAAATTGTTTTAGTACATCCTCCACTCCCAATTATACAGTATAACATTTTTTTTTTCAAATACAAAAACAATGTATGTATTATGTGTACATTTGGGGACCTACCTTTTGGGTCACAAATGACGGCTGCAATGCACGAAAAGAGGGAACTGCATCCATTCATCACCACAACCTGAATAAGAACATAAATTAACAAAGTTATTTCACAGCCAAAAATAACCTGCCGAATGGCAAAATGGCCAATAATCAAGTAATTCAAATTAACTAAATTGGCAACATCAGCGTTATAAATGAGTGTGGCCCTTTTTAAAAATAATTTTTTTTTTAATTAGTTGGAAAATTGCTTAAAATCTGAAAAGCCAGGGGGGGGGGGGGGGGACATGGGGTGTGATTCTGCTCTTTAAAATTACACCAATCACAATTTCCTCATCAGTCTTCAATACAACAAATACTACTCGTTTACTCTGTCAATTTTAGAGGAAACAGCCAATAAGGCATGTTATGTTTTAAGGTACTGTATATCATCAACTAAGAAACCTAAAAAAGCTATATAATAATTATGGTACAACTGGTCGTTGGTGAGATGATAGTCTGGATCCCGAAGTCAGTCGAGGTGACATTGAACAAGGCACAGAACCCAGCCAACATCAAATAAGGGCCCTGTTACCTTCAGTCTGACATGACTATTAACATGTCCGCAAGTCTAGTCTTGTTCTCGGTGTGGTACAACAAAAATAACTTGAATTTCCCATCCGAGAATAAAATTTAAAATTTAACTGGGAGTGGATGCCATTCTGCTTTACGTGTACTGTTGAGGTACTCCTAAACAAGACACAAAACAAAACTGTGTGTGTGTGTGTGTGTGTGTAAAACATTCACTTGCTAGACTAATGATGTTAACTGTCTTTTTTTTTGTCATACAATGTGAGCAAACTATTAAACATTGTATGAAATTACTTGACTACAACAAAATATGATTAAGTTATAATAATGAAACTGTTACCTCGCTATGACAAAGCCGTGCCCTCTATTAACTCATTCACTGCCATTGACGGCTATAAACAGATATGACATTTGTGATTAATCGCGAGTTAACTAGTGAAGTCAGGCGATTAATTACAATTAAAAGATGAAATGGCCTCTTGCCCCTAATTTTTTATCTTTTTTTTTATTCATTTATGGCAGTGAATGAGTTAATGTCATGTGACCGCTGGAAATATGCTGTTGCTCATATGAAATGGCAAAAAAATACATTGACTGCTTAATTTATCACAGCTTTTCAAAACAATCTTAAGGGCTGTTATGCCGGAAGAGGTGAGATCAAAGCAATATATTGGACACGTATGTTAAGTTACTCCAAATGTGATGAAATCCTGGCAAAATTAAACATCTAACCAGTGATTTTGACATAAATTCAACTCACATTGTCAGCTTTCAATAGCTTTGGAGAACGACAGTAGTGAGTTAGAAACTTGGCAACCACCTCTCTCAGGCTGAAAGAATAAGATTAAAAAAATATTATTTGGAATTTGTCCCTTTTTTTCCATTCAAAATAAGAGGCAACCCACTTACAACGCATGTCCCTTCCAGTCACCATACTGCAACAGAGCTGGGTCAACATGTAGCATGTCCGATTGGGTCAACTGCAAGTGGAAAGTGAAATGGTCTTATATTGCATTAAAGTGAATCAAAATAGAAAAACATATCGGATAGAACAACACGCAGCACATATTAAGTACCCTTTTATGAAGAAGATCAAAGCAGAGCCTGTTCTCACTTGTGCCCATATTGATGACACCCTGGGACATTGGGAACAGAGAGACAGCTGTAATCACTTTAGTGGTGATAAAATCCGGAAAAACTGACTCACATTAGGGTTGTCTGTGTCATATCTGTTTGCTCCATAACGAGCAAAGCCTTCCTGGAGGATGCCTTGATGACGTCGAATGTTGTTACCACGTTTGGACAGGTACACGCTGGCCTCAGGAGACCTCGCGCCTCTCACAGTTGCCAAAGCACTCTCCGATGTGCAGGTCTTGACTGATGGGTGCAGTCCCGAGTGTGCATGTGTATGTGGTCGAGATGGGGATGGCGCAGAGGAGGCAGTTGATGTCGCCAGTAAAGTTGACTGCCGATCTACCAGGGGGACGGGGGTGTTAGTGGGCGCTGTTTGCGTGGTTAATGCCCCGGTAAGCATGCTGAACAGGTGCAGCTCGTGCTGACGCTCCTGTTCAGCTCTCCTCTCTTCTCGCTGCTGTCTCCGCTCATCAGCTTGCAACTCCTTCTCGAGACGAGTCTCCTCCCAGGAGAGGAGGCGATCTTCAGCACACTGCTGCCACATGAGGAAGCCTGCAAGGGTTTTGTTGAGGGGGCCCTGACTGCAACACTTTCCACCTCCGTGGCCACATGTGGTTTTGCCTGCCTTACGGCATCTCCTCTGTTTTAATGCTGGAGGGGATCGGAGGCCCTCCCGAGATGTGTCATGTGGCACAGGAACGTCGCCTAACTGGGAAGCAGACGCATCAATGTTCAGGTCAGTCAAACCTGCGGATATGAGAAAAGCATGAGATGAGATGATTGCTGAGTGACATTCCTTCATGCTAAAATACCAAATAAAACTGTGACAACATTTCTACTTCTCAACAGAATGCGAGTGTGAATAGTTATATGCCCTGTAATCTGCCTCTCGCCCAAAAATCAGCTGGGAATCGGACATGATTCAGTTCACCTGGTTGAAACATTTCTTGTTTACTTTTCCCTCAGTAGTGATATCATAATGTTGCCTGCTCACAGTCGTCTGAGTATTGTGCATAACTTGACATATGCACTGACAATTCACACCATTTGGACCACTTGAACAATCTAGTAAGCCAGGGCACCATAAGGGGGGCAAAAGTAGCGATGTTATGTTCAAACCAAACACAAATTGAACTATTCTTGCTATGCGATTGCATATTAAGTCAGTGCAGTTTGCGCAGTTGGGTGCGCATCCGTGCCAGGTGGCGCAGATGCAATACAAGTGGGGGAAAACAAACACACAAAAATGTGCTTCTTTGCACACTCGCTTGTGTTGGGAAATTTGAACTGTAAGACACAAATCGCGTTGTGACAGACAATCGGCATTGAGAATGTATTGGCTTTGTCACACACAAGTCAAACAATGGAGGACAGAATAGTCATTGAGGTCTGTGGGCACCCTGAGCTGTACATCACAGGCAACTTCCAATACTGGGACCATGTCAAAAAGGAGGAGGCTTGGAGAATGATGAGCGAAGAAGTTGGCCTATCTGATAAGTGTATTTGCTTGGTAACAGCTGTTGAACTGTCAAGTGAAGTTTATTTATATAGCCCTTATAAGGAAAGTCAACCCCAAAATTTTCTTTACAATATGTTTTTTTTTTTTTTTTTACAATATGTTCAATGCACCCCCACTAGTCTATTTCTGACTGTTTGTGGAATATGAGCCAAGCAGCATAATGTACCCGTTTTTATCCATCAATGGGGCTGTCTTTTTTTTCTTCAGAATGCCATATTTAGACTAATGGGAGCACATGAAACATATTCTTGTAAAGAACATGAACATTTTGAGGTTGACTTCCCCGCTAATCACAAAAGAGTCTCAAAGGGCTTCACAAACACACAGTTGACAAATATTAATGACATCTGCTAACAACCAATAGCATTTAGCATTAGCCAAAACCTTAGCACCATCCTGACTGGTGATGTTCAAAATATATTTTTGCTGTCACCGGTCGGAGGAAGCTCCTCCTCTTCTCCATTGTGGCATGGCGCGAAAGGAGCAACTGCGTTCGTATCCCGTAATCAAACTAACGAAAAGCATGAGGCGAAATTTCACTTCACTTTTGGTGTGAACGTAGAATAGCAAGGGCTCTTTGAAAACAAGATTACAAAGAGAGAAGTATTATTTAACAATTATAGTGGTTGAATTGTATGTGATATTTTGACTTCATCCCACCAAAATATCCTATAAATTCCTCACAAGAAGGAGTTAAGTTTTCAATGTTGCAAAGTATAACAACAACTATAAACATCTCTAAAGTAGTATCCCAATCAAAATCTTATATTTGTTACTAGAAATAAAGAACTTTATATTCCATTTGGTTAAAATATTGCAAGTGGCAATAATGTTGTGATGCAATGTCTGTTGTAAAAATAATGTACTGCCGGTAATTTGAAAAAACAACAACCTGAAGGGGAACTTCTTGAATGAGCAGAATTGTCCCCTTGACCGTGCGTGTCCTCTGTTCCAAGCAAAGATTGTTCATCTGTTTCCTGTTCATCTCCTGATCTGTAACACAGATCTGGTTGCACAACATCTGTGTTCAAAAGAATTTCCTCACCATCCTCACATTTTACCTCCAGTGGATCGTCAGTTTTGGGGGGCTGACCAAACAGAAACCCACCTGAAGAAGCTGGACCAAAAGAGCTTAGCGAGGAATTCCCCTGCAAGAACGAGTCACTTCCAGCTGGGCTCTGAAACAATTGCTGGGCACCAAACGTTCCACCCAGAGTGGAGTAGGTAGTAGCCGGTCGGTTAGCTAAGACCCGATCCATCACGTCGTAAAATTTCCAAGATCTAAGTTTGTGGTTGTCCTTAATGCGACGATACTCCAGCTTCATCTTTTTAATCTTCTCCCTGCACTGGTCGCCTGTGCGGTACATGCCCTTTTCGCGCAGAATGAGTGCAATGCGGTCAAACACACGCTGGTTGCGCAATGAGCTTTCCAGTTCTAGCTGGACGGACTCGTCGGACCACAGCTGGAGCAGCTCCACGATCTCTAGGTCGGTCCAGTTGCTGCCCCGCTCGTGCCTCCTGCAACGAGGGTCCATTCTTCCTCTGGCTGGTGGTTACGTGACGTTATCTCAAACACTGTGAAAAAGTATCACCAGGATAAACATAATCATCACACAAGAGATGAGACAAGCAGACCAGACAAGTTGACAAGGACTTTTTTTTTATATCACTACTTGTGTCTTGAGTTGACAGAGTTTGTGCACCTTTTTTTAATAGTTTTCTCTCGCTTTTTTTTTTTCCAGTAATGGCTAAACACGTCACTCAATTTCCAAGACAAGAGAAATTAACACACGTTGCTGGTATTTCATAACAATTTGAGTTACACACACAATTTGAACATTTACAGTCTTTGTTTTGATTCCATTTCCAAATGATTCTCAGGTCCAATGATTTTAGGGGGCAAGCCCAAAGTTCCAATTATTTAAGAGTTGTCCAAACTACTGCAATCTATTTGTTTAGCATCCAGCAGCATAGACTAAAATGAATGTTTAGCACCGACAGTGCCGTATTCGGCTTCATTGTACTACAGTGCTTCCTTTCTACCCTGGTGGCAAGGCAGGAAAAGAGAAGAAATTCATTCTCATCTCTCATGTCCTGATGTTCAGCTAAGTAACCACACATGATTCAATAAGGATGTAAGGGCAACTTCGTACGGAATGCTTCTGTTATGGTTTGTAAATGTTGAGATGTGAGTCTGCTGTTGCTCTAAGCCTCCTTTGATTTTTCTGTATTTGGACCTGGAAAGAAAAAGTGTTGACACCACTGGTTTAAAAACACTAGAGGTGTTCTCATCAGTTTTATACTGCCGATTCTGATACAGATCATTCATGAGTGAGATTGCCAATAACGATTCTGATACCAATCACATGCATTAGCTGCACATCTTTCAATTTTAGAACTGTTCACTAACAATTATTGCAATATTCCACGCAGTTTATTAAGACTCGGTAAACATTTCCCAAATAGTTGGCAAACCCTCTTCAAAAAAGTTGGCAAATGACGTATTTTATTGTTTAACTCACCTGATGCAGTGCTGGTCTACACGTAAAAGAGGTGTTGGACCATAAAGACTCCTTTGCATGATATAATTTTGTTGGTTGTGTTGTTGCACGAGCCGACTGGTCATTTATTTTAACAAAATTAAGCCTAATCACTTTGGATCGCGCGTCTCACACACTCGCATGCACGCGCCACTTTATTTACGCTTTACGTCCTAATTATTATCACGCAAAATGGCATATTTTTTCTAAACTTAAGGAAATGCTATTTTCCCAATAACTTTTCAATGGCCTGTAAATGTATTTTCCGTAATTAAATACGTTTTGCACAATCATCATTTCCTTTCTCACCATAAATCAAAACTGCACGTCCTCGAAGTACATTCTCATCTTCTCCTAAAACGAGAAATCTATATTCTTATAGGAGTCGTAACACGGCACGTGACGGACATTTGGAGCTGTTTGTATCATTGTTTACTGTCTACTGTGCGAAAGTGCGACACCGCAACTACAACGAAACTACATCCGGGTCAACTGCACGTGCACGTAGCTTATTCCGGGATAACTATCCCGTGATAACAGAGAAAGGCGTTCACAAACGCTTTCTGGTCCAAGAAATGAACCGGTTCTGTTTTAGAGCGCCCTCTACTACGATGACTGACTGAGTTCAACTGTAGTTTGTATATAAAAACACAAGATGACGCTATCATACTGCAGTACAAATAAGAGCCCTTTTGTTTTTAGCGCGTGTGCACGATTGTTTGATGGCAACAAAAAAGCGCCATGCTAAGGAGTGTTAGATTAAATGTTTTATGCTTTCATTATGTATGTTGGATCAATCAATTAATTTATACGTCTCATTGGAAGGACATCTTCATTATGAATTAACTACATGATTTATTTGATTAATTTCACTTTATGAGGAAATAAGGACAGGGAGAGACTGTCTTTATTATTATTATTATTATTATTATTATTATTATTATTATTATTATTATTATTATTATTAAAAAAAAGGTCAACACAAACATTTCTGCCTCAAAACGGGGGACGCCCGGGGGGAATACCCAGTAATCGATGGAATGATGGATCACAAAATTCTTAAAAACTATTTTGGAAAAAATATACATAGTTATGATTAGGCAAGGTAAAGCAAGCGAGCTTTATTTATATACCACATTTCATACACAAGGCAAGTCAATGTGTTTCAAACAAGCAAAGACAACATCTACCAGCATCATCAAACAGTTAACAATATCCAGAACAGCAAAGCAGAGAAATTAAAAAGAGTTTAGAAAAATTACTAAAAGAACGTGCAATGACAACGTTACAACACATGAACAGAAAACGTTAATGGGACGTTTTTTTTTTTCAATGTTCATTCATTTTAAAAAACAAGATTAATTTCAATATGCACTAAAAAAAAAACTCTATCACATCAGTGTACATTTTCTTATATTATCATAGGTCTATAGCAATCACTAATGGGGGCGCACCACACCTTACAGGAGGCTGACATGTTTTGCTGCCATCTTTCTTCGGATCCCCGAAGGAGAAAAACAAAACAAACGTAATATTGCTTGTAAAGTGTGGTCTCTCTGAGGCATCGTAATGTGCGTTCGAACCTCAGTTGTTGCATTCTATTAGTTCACCACTAGATGACAAAAAAATTACACACTGTCCCTTGAAAAACATTTGAAAGTAAAGTAAGAAAAGAAGAGTAGTTTTCTTAAATAACGAAAAAGGAAACATGATTTTAGAATGTTTAGAAATCCTTAATCAAAGGTACAAGGGGGAAAAAGCAACGTTTTTTTTAACTGGATTTTTACAACATTTACTAGTTACATCCTTATGAATCATTATTGAAATTCATTTATGTGAAGACACAGATCATGTTAATGATTTCTCACAATAATTATTATCAATCGCCTCCGTTTACATTCTGAAATTATCACTTATACAGCATTCCTAGAAAATCACAATGCTCCTGGGGAGCTATTTTTGAACAGGCCATCGGCTACTCATGTGGTCCTTCTGGCCTACTTCTGGTGACCCCTGTTTTAAATAAAATGCCGGAGGAGCTCAACTAGGGCTACACAGATTTCTGATGGAGCTATAAACCCCCAACAACGATACAGCGCCATCCCTGTTCATTCATCCATATATAAACGTGACATAAACGTGCTGGGCAGACTGTGAAAAGACGCTCTAGCCCCGCCCCTCCCAACAATTAAGGTGGCACGATTCAAACACTCGCTCGAGTCTCTTCTTTACACTGTAAGTGTGACGCATTTCCTGGACAAAGGAGCAGGTTTGATGTCATTCGGGCTCAACGCGCTCGCACCCTGACGGCGCATGCAGCTTCCATTTGTCCGTTTTGTCACTCTATTTAACGTATGAGGAGTTCTGTCTTATGAGCAAGCAGTCGTGACTTTATGTCAGAAGAACGGCGTTTAATGGAAGAAATAATTGTTTTCAAAGGTTGAAGTCACCCGGACAGCAAAAAAAAAAAAAAAAAAAAACATGATGGGGATGGCAAGTCGGTTTGGGATGACAAGCTAGCATTCGATATCGCGCAAAGGGGGCGGATAACGTCTTGCGCCGTCAATATAAATGTAAAGTTAAAGGGCAAGTGGCGAGAGAAAGAGTCCCCGCCCGACTGAAGAAGGGATGGGGAGGCATGACGTCTTGGATTTTGACGTGACACGGTACGGGTGGATTTTTGTTGTTGTTGAAACTACGAGTAAAGCGTGTTCCCCGCAGGGTGGGTCGCGTGGCAAAGTGGGCGAGTGCAATTGAAGCGTTAGCAGAAACCTCGCTTCTATTTTAGCCTTAAGTCCGTGTCAGAGCTGCGGACAAGCGCCTCACCAGTTTGCCCAGTCAGGTGAATCCGTTACCAGTCTCGCTGCCAGGCGATGTGATCCAGTGCAGGTGAACCTTATCGTTCTTCTAGGGGACTTGACTGAGCATCACAATGGACCCGCTCTCCCCGGCGCCTCCTCTCTGAAGTTTGTTGGAGGTGAGACTCTTTCTCTCTTGCTATTATAATTATCCTTTTAACCATGATATTTTTCCATTGCACTTCGGCAATTTCAGATTCATGGCTTAAATTTTCACATTGCATCCTCCCTTCTCAGCAACGGTCAGACAGAGAATTCGTTTCCCCTCATAATAATCCACTCCTTGAAATAACCACCTCTTTCATGAATTGCATTTATCTGCGTGTTGTGAAAATAACTGTTATCCAGTATATTAACTGTAGGCTTGATTCGCAGAAAAACAAATATGTTTCTGCAAAAAAAGAAAAACAAATATTTTTGTTGGTAAACGTCTCCTAAAAGTAAGGTCGGAGTAAACAAAACAAACTTAAGATATTATGGCAATTGGCTATTGAAGATTTGCTGCCTCTCCTTTTGGGATAGAAATGTGCTATTGCGAGCCAAGGTCACAATAGCAAGACAAACAGCAATATTTCAAGATTCTGCCCGAACTGTAATTTATGCAGGATAATTGCATTGGAATATACTGAAGTATTTTTTTCTTTTAATTTGATCTATTATTAGATCACATACTGTACCTTACAATGCATACATTATTCATACAGTTGCTATGTATTTATAAAATAAAGGTGCCTTTGTTTTTACAGTATTATTGATTCACCCTTGACATCACCTTATTGCGTGTTGATTACTTAATGAAAATGTTTCAGCAAACCAGAGCTGCATAGAACAATGTAGGAAAACAAGATGTTGTTAGGGTAAGTTCTTACTAGTCACAAGAATGGTGTGAATAGTGTTTTACAAAAACAGACACATTGTGGTGGATCTTACTCATAGTTATTGTTTACTCATGGAACCATTGCTGCGTCCCTAAACCAATGTTTATCTGGAGTTCCCACTGTCATATGCTTTAAAAGCAAAAATGCATGTGATGAAGAGCTATTCCATCTCAGTGTTGTCACTCAATTTCCAGTGCATCTCAGATAAAAGCTCTTTATCTACTGTGCGTCCTGACTGAGCACAATGCAATGCGCTCCATCTGCTCGTATGAATGGGGCTCACCTGTCGAGGTTCTACACAGTCACTGCAACATCCCTGCTGTGCATTCTTTTAGAGGGCAGCACAAAGCACATGGTGGGTGTTGATTTGGCTTGGGTGCAGCCTGAAATAGAACTCGAGTGCTGGTTATGTTGTGCCACCTACTACCTACACCTCTTAAGCCAGCAAGTTCAGTGTTTCCCACTTCATGTTAATACTTGGGCGGGCCGCCCAAGTAAACTGTCCATCACCCAAGTAGATTTCAAGAAAATTTAATAAAAATATATATATATAAAAAAAAAAGTGTTGCGACCAGATATATACCGCATGTAAAATTAGTTCGCCGTCACTCACTTATGGATCATGAGGCTAGAGGAGACGCAAGTAGCAGGACTGAGAACACCCCACCCCTCATCCTAATCATTTTGACTTTGTTTTGGCCATCGGGGCTCATGTGACCATGTCAAAGTGTCCTTAAGCAAAATACGGAGCCCCAAGTTGCTCCCGTTGCTGTGTCATCAGTAGGTGAATGAGGAGACAAGTGTGCTTTGAGTTCCTTGTGAGTGGAAAAGCGCTATAAAAGTGAAAGTCCATTTATATGGAGGCAGGAGTGTAGTAACTCCAATTTCATTTGAGATTGAATGTGATTGGTTAATCTAAAGACAGCCACATCCACATTTTTAAGATGGTGTGCGCACTTGTTGTAACCACAATATTTCAGTTGTTTATTTTACTTCCCCTCTTGAAAATATTCCTCTTTTTTTTCATTTTAGTTGCACAGGTTATAGGTCACATTAATGATGAAAAAAGTTCCGTTCCGTTCCGTCTTCAATTCCGCTTATCCGGGGTCGGGTCGCGGGGGCAGCAGCTTTAGCAGGGAAGCCCAGACTTCCCTCTCCCCAGCCACTTCAGCCAGCTCCTCCGATGGGATCCCAAGGCGTTCCCAAGCCAGCCGTGAGACGTAGTCTCTCCAGCGTGTCCTGGGTCGTCCCCGGGGCCTCCTGCCGGTAGGACATGCCCGGAACACCTCCCCAGGGAGGCGCCCAGGAGGCATCCGAACCAGATGCCCCAGCCACCTCAACTGGTTCCTCTCAACGTGGAGGAGTAGCGGCTCGACGCTGAGTCCCTCCCGAATGACCGAGCTTCTCACCCTATCTCTAAGGGAGAGCCCGGCTACCCTGTGGAGGAAACTCATTTCGGCCGCTTGTATCCGGGATCTTGTTCTTTCGGTCACGACCCACAGCTCGTGACCATAGGTGAGGACAGGAACGTAGATCGACCGGTAAATCGAGAGCTTTGCCTTTCGGCTCAGCTCCTTCTTCACCACAACGTACCGATACAGCGTCCGCATCACTGCAGACGCTGCACCGATCCGTCTGTCGATCTCCCGCTCTAACCTACCCTCACTCGTGAACAAGACCCCAAGATACTTGAACTCCTCCACTTGGGGCAGGACCTCATCCCCGACCCGCAAAGGGCACTCCACCCTTTTCCGACTGAGGACCATGGTCTCGGATTTGGAGGTGGCGATCCTCATCCCAACCGCTTCACACTCGGCTGCAAACCGCTCCAGCGAGAGCTGGAGATCACGGCTTGAAGAAGCCAACAGCACCACATCATCTGCAAAAAGCAGTGATGCAATGTTGAGGCCACCAAACCGGACCCCCTCGACACTCCGGCTGCGCCTAGAAATTCTGTCCATAAAAGTTACGAACAGAATCGGTGACAAAGGGCAACCTTGGCGGAGTCCGACCCTCACAGGAAACGAATTAGACTTACTGCCGGCAATGCGGACCAAACTCTGACATCGGTCGTACAGGGACCGAATAGCCCGTATCAGGGGGCCCGGTACCCCATACTCCCGAAGCACCCCCCACAGGACTCCCCGAGGGACACGGTCAAACGCCTTTTCCAAGTCCACAAAGCACATGTGGACTGGTTGGGCGAACTCCCATGCACCCTCAAGGATCCTGCTGAGGGTGTAGAGCTGGTCCACTGTTCCACGGCCGGGACGAAAACCACACTGCTCCTCCTGAATCCGAGATTCAACTTCCCGACGGATCCTCCTCTGCAGCACCCCGGAATAGACCTTACCTGGGAGGCTGAGGAGTGTGATCCCTCTAAAGTTGGAACACACCCTCCGGTCCCCCTTCTTAAAAAGAGGAACCACCACCCCGGTCTGCCAATCCAGAGGCACTGTCCCTGATGTCCACGCGATGTTGTAGAGACGTGTCAGCCACGACAGTCCCACTACATCCAGAGCCTTTAGGAACTCCGGGCGAACCTCATCCACCCCCGAGGCCCTGCCACCGAGAAGCTTTCCAACCACTTCAGTGACTTCGACCCCAGAGATAGGGGGGCCCACCTCAGAGTCCCCAGACCCTGCTTCCTCAAAGGAAGGCGTGTTGGTGGAATTGAGGAGGTCTTCGACGTATTCTCCCCACCGATTCACGACCTCCCAAGTCGAGGTCAACAGCACCCCATCTCCACTATACACAGTTTTAATGGCGCACTGCTTTCCTCTCCTGAGACGCCGGATGGTGGACCAGAATTTCTTCGAAGCCGTCCGGAAGTCGTTCTCCATGGCCTCACCGAACTCCTCCCATATCCGAGTTTTTGCCTCAGCGACCACCGAAGCCGCATTCCGCTTGGCCAGCCGGTACCTGTCAGCAGCCTCCGGAGTCCCACAGGCCAAAAAGGCCCAATAGGACTCCTTCTTCAGCTTGACGGCATCCCTTACCGCTGGTGTCCACCAGCGGGTTCGAGGATTGCCGCCCCGACAGGCACCAACCACCGTACGGCCACAGCTCCGATCGGCCGCTTCAACAATGGAAGCACGGAACATGGTCCATTCGGACTCAACGTCCCCCGCCTCCCCCGGGACAATGGAGAAGCTCTGCCGGAGGTGGGCGTTGAAACTCTTTCTGACAGGGGATTCTGCCAGACGTTCCCAGCAGACCCTCACAATACGTTTGGGCCTGCCTGGTCGGACCAGCATCTTCCCCCGCCATCGGAGCCAACACACCACCAGGTGGTGATCAGTTGACAGCTCCGCCCCTCTCTTAACCCGAGTGTCCAACACATACGGCCGCAAATCCGATGACACGACTACAAAGTCGATCATCGAACTGCGGCCTAGGGTGTCCTGGTGCCAAGTGCACATATGGACACCCTTGTGCTTGAACATGGTGTTCGTTATGGTCAGTCCGTGACGAGCACAGAAGTCCAACAACAAAACACCGCTTGGGTTTTGATCGGGGGGGCCGTTCCTCCCAATCACGCCCCTCCAGGTCTCACTGTCATTACCCACGTGAGCGTTGAAGTCCCCCAGCAGAACGAGGGAGTCCCCGGGGGGAGCGCTCTCCAGCACACCCTCCAAGGACTCCAGAAAGGGTGGGTACTCTGAGCTGTTGTTCGGTACATAAGCACAAACAACAGTCAGGACCCGTCCCCCCACCCGTAGGCGGAGGGAGGCTGCCCTCTCGTTCACCCACACCTGCCCTGCTCTGCGCCTCTCACCGTGGGCAACTCCAGAGTGGAAGAGGGTCCAGCCCCTCTCGAGAGGATTGGTACCAGAACCCAAGCCGTGTGTGGACGTGAGTCCGACTATATCTAGTCTGAACTTCTCAGCCTCGCACATCAGCTCGGGCTCCTTCCCTGTCAGAGAGGTGACATTCCATGTCCCCAGAACTAGCTTCAGTAGCCGAGGGTCGGACCGCCAAGGCCCCCGCTTTTTGGCTGCCACCCAACTCACTGCGCACCCGACCCCTTTGGCCCCTTCCACCGGTGGTGAGCCCATGGGAAGGGGGACCCATGTTGCCTTTTCGGGCTGTGCCCGGCCGGGCCCCGATGAAAAAAGTATGGAAATAATTTGTCTTGGTCTCATTTTTTTTGTACCATAAAACTTGGCAGTGGTGTGCAAACTTTGTATATCCTCTATAAATGAGTGAATTCTGCCAAGAATGGGCAAATATCCAGCAAGAATTATGACAAAGGCTTCTTAATTACCACTAATCAATGTGAAAGATTTAATCAAATATTACTCCTCTGGGATCAATAAAGGATTAATGATTACGAGTATCTTACATTTTAGCCTGTTGAAATTTAAAACAGCGTGGACCACAGAAAATCCTAGGTGAATTTCCCCTTGAGTGATTTTAATTAGTACTGCAATAAAGTAAAATAAAAAAACAACAAGTATTTAATTAGATTTAATTAAAAAAAAATACTGGTAACTCACAGTTGCCCACCCAATTTGTCTTTTTATAAATAATTAAAGATGTACTTTTTTTAAACTATCACCTCCATTGTATATGTGTTAACTATGCTCTACATATTTACTGCAAATATTGTAAAAGTAATGTTTAAGTTTCACTGATGACCAGTTTTTCATTTGGTGTGAATGCGTAATTCTGACCCAATAGGGACACCATTAAGAAAAAGTTAGTCCTCATAACTTGCTCTGTGTTTTGTCATCTCTAGGCCCACTGTTCTACTTTACCGCCACAAGGGAGTGCAGCTCTAATTTGTCTGTGACGCAGTGATAGACCCACGGATACACTGCCCTGTGTTCTACTTTTCATGGATGCCCAGGTGGCTCTGCTGCACTTATGGACAGTCCTTGTCCTGACAGCAGAACTGAATGGGATTGATACTGCAGAGGTCTACACCAATGCTTGGGCTGTCCAAATTAATGGAGGCCCTGAGGAGGCTGACCGCATCGCAAAGGAACACGGCTTCATCAACCATGGCAATGTGAGTTGGACATACACTGTGCTGTCTCTGTGTGTGCTTGTTCTCAAGAGGTTGCTGTCATATATGATTGCTCCACGTGACATTAACCATATCAGTGTTACAATTCTCTCTGCACCAAAAATGTATTGCCCACTACACTTCTTTTAACGCTCACTTGTTTTCTTTGCTGAATTATGTTGTAGCCTTGAATATTTTTTTCAGGACAGTATTGCCTTGAATTAATTTATGCATGGTAGTTGAAAAGTTGGATCCCATGCACATTTTCTAACCGTTAATCTAAAACCAGTAATAGTGGTCTACAGTCCACAGCAATCCTTTTTGCGAGTGGATTAACACGTTTGTCTGTTAATATACTAGTTGTGGTCCTGAAGCCAGTTGTTTGCTTCAAACTTGTACTAGGACTGCTAGCGCTAACAGCTCCATTTGTGCTCACTGCGACCTGCTTTGCATTTTTTTTAAATGGTACTGGGCACAGATCTGAATAGAAGACCAGCTATGCCAGGGCGCGCTCTAGCAGCCCGCCTCGCCGACATGCCTATGTAGTGGCTACGTTGGTGGGGTTAGTGTTCCCATCAACCACACTACTTTTTTTTTTTTTTTTTTTAAAGCGTTCAGAGTAATAAATTGGTTGAATCCATGCACTTTTCTCAGTCAGACGTTTCCTAGTTTGGCATCATACTTTTTACTAAAAGAGGTCTGGATGGTTGTTGTTCTGGAGCTTTGATTTTCACTTTTATTAACGTCATGAGACATTTTCAACATAAAACAAAAAAAAAAGAAAGTTGCTTATGCCAGAGATGGATATCTTTAAAGATGTACAAGTACATTATTGTCCTGCATTCAAAGGTTGTTCTTGTCAGTGGTTGCTATTGGATTTGCCCATGATTTATTGAAGAGAGCTTCTTGCTGAATACAGTGGTGTTAAATATGCTGCTTGAAGAACAGCCAAGATATTGAGCAACAAAGACACAACAAGCAAACAAGAGCTTCTCATACTATTTCTGTTTTGCCAATATGTCAAATTCATTTCTTTCCTGTCCAGTGTCCACCATTCCATTTTGTCAATTGGGCTATATGCTGTATACCTTTTGCACTGGCATGATGCAGGCATTAGATGCGTCTCACTAGGGACATATTGTCAGGGAAGGCAGGGAAGGCCATGACTCCCATGCATGTAGAGTAATAAAAAAAAAAAGAGTAAAGAAAAAATAAAGCTAATAATGATTACATTAAATTATTTTCCATTTGAGTACTCAGGTCTATGCTTTACATTGATTTTATTTTTCAATCTAATAATGTCAATGATTTCATCATCAAAATAACTTGATGATGAAATGTGTGTGTTTCTTTTTCAAAGTTCAAAGGAATGGTTACTTGAATCTTGGTGCAATATGTTACTCAAGCGACCACGGCACGCACACATTATTTGATGCAGGCAGTTGGCGCATGCCCTCACACATTGTTTAATGCGCTATTTTGGGTTCCTATTTGTATATTGGACTCCAGAAGAGTCAGTGCCTCGCCACTCGCCAGTCATGAACCTCACTGCACCGTCACACACATGCACACTCGGGTTGGGCGATATATTGTTATCGTATCGGTATCTCGATATGAACATTCAAGATATTGTACTTACAACAATTTTATAGACAAATTATACTATTCATTGTTGCGGTGGAGAGTTTGGTGCGCAAAACATTTTTAAAGTTAGAGAATAAAACGTAACATGGCATCTAAAATTGAAGGTAATGGAAAGGAAAGAGTATAATACTGATCAATGATACTGGGCAAAAAGCTCGAGTCATTCATGTCTGGTTACATTTTGTCTTATTTTCAATGTCTACAATTTAATTTCCATCATTTTTTTTCAGAGGCACACAAATAAGTGTTATTATTTTAGTGTCTGGCCACTGAGAGTAGGCGCTACAGCGAGATGATATGTAGAGTATGTGACAGCACAGTGATGGTACAGCAGAGGTTATGTGAGGAAATACATTTGTCAAGGCTTTTTTAGGCTGGGGGATAAGACTGTAAAGGTCTTAGTCATTTTTCTGTCATCCTCACTGGTAGTTCCAGAGGGATGCTGGAGGAAGCTGATGTATAATAAAAGGTAATGGGATTTCTGTCTCTAATGTGATTATAGGATCATCACAAAGCTGATTATTTGTTCACTTTGGTGCCCAGTAATGCCCAAATGTGTCCTTGTGTATGTGTAATTTTGCTTATTATACTTCAGTCTAATTTTGTTGGACTGGTCTTGAGCAAGATCAACTGTGTTTGTAAGTGTTCAGTAGCAGGCATTGTAGAGGGGTAGGATTTGATTGATTTTTGAAATCCCAACAATCTGTATTTGCTTGTTTTATCGTATGGCACCAGTTGACGGACTCTACGTTGGGACCGTTTTATTTGAAGCGAATGAGAAAATAGTTACAGAAAGAAATTAGTGGTTGTTGACAATTACATGTACAGTTATCCACCAGCCAGCTATTTATGATACTAAGTTTATACCATGAGCTCCGGTCCTCATGACACTATCCTGCATGTTTGAGATGTTTCCCTCCTTCAACACACCTGATTCAAATGATCAGCTCATAATGATCCTGATCATACGAATCAGGTGTGTTGGAGGAGGGAAACACCTCAAACCTATAGGAAAGGGGTCCTTGAGGACTGAAATTGGTGACCCCTGCTTTATACTATGAAATTATTTGCTCCCTCCTGATTTCTTTTCTTTTCTTTTTTTTATAGCATATTTATCACACCTAAATGTTTCATATCGCGGAACAATTTTGATATCACACGAAAGCAACCCAAAAACATTGAAAATGGCTATTTTGTTTTGAATCCTTTCTAGAAAGGTAATTGCATTTTTAAAGAGGCGGAGGAGACGGGCTTGAAACAGACCAATCACGCTCGACTTTGCATCTACAAAGTTGTAAAGCGTAGCAGTGTTGATATTTGACTTCAATTTAATCCCACTTGAAATATAAAGCATAAAGTGTGGTAACAGTAATAACCCCGCCACTTATGGCTATATGGTGCATTTGTGACGCATGTCAATAACATGACATCATCTTTAGTCAAGGTCTCCGTCAAATGATGTCATCGAGGAACAATCATCCCATTTCTCCTCCCTCCTTATTTATGTTTACCAACTGTCAAAATATTGCTTTATGTAATACTGGTCCATGGCACCATGTTGGTAATCGCATTACATGACTGACTGACTTCAAGAAATGTGAACACCGTATTAAAAGCATATTTGGTATTGGACCGTACTTTAATATTATGGTACTTGGATTACTTTCCTGAATTCATTTTTAAACATGTAACTACCAACTGTCTCTGAAATGTCTCATTCCTATTTTGCCACATCTTTGTTACGGTAATGTGTTTTTTCTTCCACAATGTGGCTAAAACACTTGGGGTGCATCAAATTGTTGTGTGTTATCTTCCTCTCTTCAGATAACAAATCTTAAACTGGGCAGCTATAGTAAATAGCCATATCTCTGTTTCCTACTCGCCACTGCAATAAAATTGCAATAACGGCAGCAGGCAGCTTGGATTGGATTATGCTGGCAGAAACTCAATAATATTACTCTAAAATCTAATATTTCAACATCAAAATCGAACGATTGGTCTATAAGTCCCTCATTGCTATAAAATTAAGCCAACATATTTTTGCTTTGTGCTGGATGGTTATATTGCCAAGGCTGTAAAACCATTGCCAATTTCTCTCTGACAACCTCTGTTTGATCCACCACCCTAGGTCAATCGCTCATCTTCTTTCCAATTCACTTAAAATGACCTGCATGATCTTGTAGCAATACAAACAAAATTCACACTTGGTCTGTGGTCTCTAGATGTGTCAGATAAATTGTGTCTGGCTGTGTGGGTTGAGTTGATGTTATTGCTCAGAAATGACAGATGCTTGCAACTTGCAATTGACTGCAGAGCTATGTAGGGCAATTTGTGCTTTGGAGAGTTGATTACAGTATTTTCAAAGGTGATTTTTCCCTTAATTTTGTCAGCCTGAATATATCAGATTGTGTCATTTCCTTTATCATCTTTAAGTATGCCATAAGTAGAGCCAGGAGGCATGTCTTTCGTGTGCTTGCGTATTGCCATTCATTTGTTTAACTATTACATGATTTATTTAAAGGAGCACCAAAGTAACTTTCGCAAAGTATCTCTCTCTAGCTTGCTTTCGTCTCCCCAGTCCCCCTCCTCGACAGTCGACACCCCCGTCACAGTCTTGTTTTCTCTCCAGTTTGTTTGTGTTTTGAAATGTTAATATGCAAGTTTCACACACACAGACTCATACTCCACAGTATTATGCAGCTCAACAGCACAATGACTGTACTTGCAGTATCTGTTCTGTATTCCCACAAGACTCTGAAGGAAGAATAAGGGCAGCCTATCCTATCCTATAAAAGCTGTGAAATATTTCTGTCTGTACGAATACATGTAGAACAAGATTAAAACAAATTTAACATTTGTTTAAACTCCACAACACAATGATTTATTTATTTATTTTTATCTACGGTTTGATTTTTAGACATTAAGCTTTTGACATGTGCAATTCGTTTTTTGAATGCAATTACGTTGGAGAGCTGCTCAAGACTTAGTTTAAGAGAGCTACGATTTCCACTTCACACAATGTGGTTTCGCACGGTTTGCTGTGACAATAAAGGATTTAATCTTATCTTGCTTTTATCTGGCTCATGTATTTATCAACCTTTGATTTCTGTTAACCCCTCCGTGTGTCCAAATGATCCTAGGAAATATCTTGCCTGGGGCTTTAAAGACCCCTATGATGATTGAGATAAATTGATCCAGTTTTCTCTTGCCTGGACGCGGGTCATCAGGGCTCCCCTCTAGAGGAGGCCTGTAGGTGGGGCTCAAAGGCGAGCGTTTGGTGGCCGGACCTGTACCAATGGGGCCCGGCCAGGCACAGCCCGAAAAGGTAATGTGAGTAACATTTCCCATGGGCTCACCAACTGTAGGAGGGGCCAGCAAGCTTTGGCTGGCTACTCAAGCGGTGGAAGGTGGAATTGCTTCAATAAGCCACACACAGCGTGGTGAAATAAAAGCAATGTCGGATCATTGCGATCTGTGAGTATCCAGCAAAAGGAGAATGGCGAGCAAGTTGGCATAGGCTGTCTGGTGAGTGTAATATGTTTACATCTGTTGAACTGTCAACCAAGATAGCATTTAGCAGCCAAAGTAACAAACACCGGGCACCAGACTGACTAGCGATGTTCAAACTTTTTTTCTGTCAGCAGCTGCATCCATCGCAGCGATTAGGCGATATGTCGGCCCATCAGGCTTTCCTTGTTCCCCACTCGACCCCATGATCCCCCTTCCCCCCCACCCCAAACAATAATGTTGAACTTGTGCACACTGAATTCTCCCATCAATGAACAACAAACAGTAATCGTCGGATGCTTTTCGCCACCCCTCCACTTTGATGAACATGATATATGATCAGGGCATGTAATTTGTCATCCTCAACCTCCCCAAAACCATATCTCGGGCGGAAATTTGTCCATTCGTCGCCGAGCATCATTGGAGCCAAAATGTGCTTTGTGGAGAAGGAAAAAGGGTTTCTTCAAAAGTTAAAAGTTAAACAAAATTTGTATGCAATAATGTGTTTGTATGACAAACTCATGGGTTAGCTTTGAAGGTATTCAAATGTATCCAATACTTCCAGAAGCATTGAATAAATCTGAACAATGTTTTCTGTTTTGAGCTGAGCCAGTACTGCTGCCTCTCAGCAAAAAAAAACATGTTCTGTAGCTAAATCTTGCATCAGGTCTCTTTGTTAATTAACTGAAAATGTTCAATTGTAGGTGTGAAGGTGTTTACTGTGAAATGCACCACTTTTCTTCTGCCAAGGTTTGCACATTTGCAATACCTGTATTCAGAAAGCTATGGAAAAACTCACAATTTAGTGAAGATGATGAAGATCTAATTAATTTTGTCCCGGGGGTGCCCCATTTATCAATCACTGCGTTGTAGCTGCACTGATGCATTTACAGAACAACTCCAATTAGCTGATTTACTTCAGCTGCAATCAGTAGCAGCCAATTATAATGCAATTATTGTATTTCTTGCATTTATGAAAGCTATTGGTATGACATTATCTAAGAGGCTTGCACCATAGGCCATTATCTGTTTTTAAACTAGATGCGGCTAGAGGCACAGTCTGCTTCTTTAAAACACAACTAGCTGGTGATATGAAGTGCCTTAGGTTGAATGAATGAATTTATGGACCTGTTTGTCACTTGACCTTGAGCCAGAATAATGCAACATGGTGTTGTGAGTAGTTTACCTTTGGCCGTTGCACGAAGCACAGTCTGGTGCAGCTGTGTTGTTTCCTGTTTCAGTATTTCACATTTACGTGCAATAAAACCCATTAGCAAATTAGTGTCCCTAATTAACTTAACTGGTACTGTAATTTCTGGACTATTGAGCACACCTGGATATAAGATGCACCCACTAAATGTAAAAAAAGGGGGACAAAATGTATACATATGCACTATTGCACTCATCTATAAGCCATAGGTGTCGAAGTTGTAACATAGGATTATTTACACAAAAAGGTGTATGTTAATGGAAATGTTTTTATTATTATTATTCTCCTTTTTACCACAATGTGAAACCACAAAATGCGGCTTAAATGTATAAAAGAGTGCTGCGGCTGAGGAAGTTATTATGAGGTTGTTGTTTTTTAACTATAGTATATTTCATAATGTAGACATTTCACAGTGGTATTTTGAATATACTTCATATCCTGTTCACTTACGTGCATTAGTTCTGATGTTTTATTTGTTTTTGTTTTCTGTGCAAGAGTCTGGCAGTCAATTAACTGCCTGGCAGCTTTTTATTATGAAAAATATTTGGCAAATAAATGACCTTTGTCAGTGAGTACAAGCAATGTTTTCTGTTAGCTGTTTTCTGTTTTGTTTTTTTTGTTTGTTTTTTGGTGGAAAATGATGATGCTAATCAATCCACCTGAAACTTCGACAGCCTATTTGCAGATAATAAGTTGTCATTTGGCATTACTCAACTCCTACAATAGGACATGCATATTCAGACTTTATATTGCAACTGCATATTTAACAATAAAACTATTTAAATATGCAATAAAAATAGGATATACAGTACCTAGATGGTGCTTTCCTCATTCACTCACTCACACAATGGTATTGATGTACTGCCATTAAAGCAGTGGTTCATAAGCTTGTTGGAGATACAGTACTGAACCCCACAAGTTTTATACTCCATGATTCAAATTCAAACAACCACATCAAAAGTTAAGAGACCACACTTGTTTCTTCAGTTTCCTGTTCATTTTAAATGCCCAGTACAACTAAAGGTACATATGTTTTCACCAATATGTGAATAATTTAAAGTACCACTCCGGCCGCCATTTCTCACTCATAAACTCTATGTATTTTTCTCAGCAGGAAAATGATATTGGCTTACCCAGGCATTTTCCAAAGGTTTTCTTGATACTAACCAAAATCACTTCAGTTAGTCACACTCACTTGAAAAGTGTATCAAGTGAGTGTGACTAGTGGCAGCAGACATTAAATTAAATAAGACGTTTACAAAAACATAGCAGTCTCTCAATTTCGCCATGGCTATATTTTATTTGTGCATAAAATGAAACACACATCAGTAGCAGTCAGAGGTCATGGATCTTACAGTAGAACAATGACTCAGAAAACACGTAAAAAAAGACCCAAAATGGCTTAAGACAAAGCGCTTGATCGTTCTGGATGGGCTCTTTAAAATTACTGTGGCGTTTCAAACTGCATCACTTGCCTTAAAAACTTGCAAATTGAACATTAGTCATGAGAAGAGTAGTGTAGGCACTAGGCATAGAATAGCTTATGTACTTTAGTCAGCAATTGTTATCTCATGAATGTATCTATTATGGGAGATTTTACAAATGTTTGAAGTGTTTTTTTGTTGTTGTTGTTTTTTGAAAATTCTACCGAGATGTCTCCTTGCCACTTTGCTATGTAGTCTTTCTGATCGGCCAGCAAAGCAAGTGAAAGTGCATGGTGGAGCCCAGAAAGTAGCATTGCTGAGCTCCATTGGAGCAAAACGTAGAACAAGCATGGCGCCTTCCCTTCGCGATAGAGGAATCCTCGGCTGGTTGACGGTATGCAGACCTAGACGCCACCTTTAATCGCGAGTCCCCCAGCAATCTCTTCCATGCTGTTTGGCTCCAATAAATTAAACATAACTCGTCAAATTCTTTACCGATTTTAACAGATTGGTTTGTTAGAAATATCTGACACGCAGTTGTGATACCAGATGTGTGGGTAATTTAGAATAGAGCTTTCATAAGATAAAATGTCTTGTTTTTGTTGCTACCACATTGATGAGCAGTGGGGAGTTGATTGAAACATAATTAAAATCTTTGCAAACAAATGTTGAAATTAAGATAAAAATTTAAATATAGGCTAATCTTTTTGGGGTTCATATTTTCATATCCAATTCTAGAAGAGTTAGTGCCTCACTAGTCATGAAACTCACCGCACGTTACTGACTCTGGAGCAGTGCCCCGAGGCAAACCCCCACCTTGAGCTACGTGACACAGCACGCTGTTCTGTCGTCACACCCACTGAAATGCATTCGTCCTCAGAGTACTGCGCCCTGCTAAGTGCAGTGTAAAAAGGCCTCTACAGACACGCGCATGCATGCGCACGTTGCATGTGTCTTGTACTCCGCTGTAGCCCTGGGACTGACACACTGAATCCCCAGTGTTCCATTGAACCCAGGTTAAGAGCCACTGCAGTAAAGAAAACCAACTCGCTAATGCATGCGTGCATGCGCACACACGCACACACTCCCTCCTTATTTAAGATCATCCTCAACTTGAATAAAGAAGTATGGTGTTAGGAACAAATCCTGCTCAGAGAGACAGAGATGAATGCAGCGTACTTTGAGAGTGTTTGTTCCCATTTCATTTACCTTGTGAATCATTTGAGCGCACAGTCTAGGCACCATGCAGCATGACAAGCTTTATCTAAAATTTAAATGTCTCAAGGCTCCTCTGAATATTGACATAATAAATACATGAAAGAGTAGGGTAGTTTATCCAGAATACTTTACACCAAATGCTATTGGTGGAAATGCTACTTATGAATGAGTAGTTTTTTCAATTAAATAAAGAGAACTTGATTATCAGAGATTATATTAATAACTTTACAATCGAACATCATTTGTCTGAACTGGGGGAGAAAAGTGGAATAAGGTATGGAATGTAGAAAGGGCCAAATACACTAAAGCTCTTTACATGCAAAATTAAAATGGATAGACATTTGTCTGATTTTCTAGTAGCAAAATTCATTGTTCTATCCATCAAGAAAATTATTCTTTGCGCCCTCGAACATCCAATCACAAAGTAATAGAGCCTTTGTGTTTTTGGTTTTGACTGGTAAAAAGTCAGAAAAAAACTTTTAATTATGTAAAATAAAATAACTAGCTATAGTATGTGTGTTATTTATTAAATTTTAACATAATTTAATTCCAAATTGCTTTAATCACTCAGCGTAAGTAACGTTAACTTCCGGCCATGCACAGCCAATCACAGATGCAACTAGCAGACAGGTGCGTTTTTTTTGGAACTAACACGGAAATACAGACGCGCAAAACTTTTGCTAAATGAGGATAGGAGACACATTACGATCATATCGAATGTTGAGTTATTCCCGCGACACGATTACTTAGAAAGTCAATAAAGTTTGTGTAGATAGGGGGAATGTCCACTGGAGCCAAAACAAACGGCTTCAAGCCAAGCCAAAAAGGAGCCGGCAGCAGGAACAGAATGTGGAGCCAGCTGGTAAGTAGGTGCATCGAGTTGTTGACAGCGATTGAACCAAGATAGCAATAGTATTAAATATTAGTTTCAGCAAACCCCCGTCCACCTGAAAAACGGGCATTTTTTTCATTAATGTCAGAGACGATGTTGTAAACATAAACATTACATGTTAAATATACATTACATGCTTCTTCTTTTCTTTTTTTTATCTTGACAGTGCATATATATATATATATAAATATACAAGTTGTTTATATTTCCTCATCTTCTGATTGAATTGAAGAATGAGTATCATTTTGACCCCAAAATATTTGATTGCGTAAAATGTTATTTTTCGTTAAATATACAGTAGATAAACAAACTATTTACATATACATATTGCTCCATCTTCTGATTGAATTGGTGTTAGGAAAATAATGGAAATATATATATATATATATATATATATATATATAAATAATAATAATTATTATTATTTTGTATTTATCCCCCCCATTATTCTCTGATCGGTGATTGGCTCCAAACAGTGTGCAAAGCCTAATCAAAATACTGTGTTGTGACTAGTAGGGGCGCATAGAACATATTGGGAAGAAAAGGTTTGACTTGATTTCCCCATTAATGAACGAAATTATCATTTATAAACTGCATTTTATATTTACTTGTTTTTTTGTGAAATATTAAAATTGGATTGATGATCCAAAACATTTAAGTGTGATAAATGTGCACCAAAACAAATCAGAAATTAGGATGGTACACCCTGAAACAGCCATTTTATTGTCGTTTTATCTTGAGTATTTTTCAACAGCAATTTACTCCCATTAGATCATTACATAGGGTAGCCAACCTTAAGTAATGAGTTTCATTTATGAATGAACATACATGAATGGAAAAATATACTCTGATCATCTGGAAGTTATAGATAAATATGATGGGTTTTTTTTCATATCAACAGTATGAATACTCAACTCTTGAATAGTCACCGATAATTGATACCAAGTATTAATACCACTAGTACTTTGAGACATAAAATTTCTCCCCCAAAAAACAATGACAGATCATTTTAAAGAAAGACCTTAAAATTGCATGAAATGAAGGCTATTTTCTATTCTTCTAAATTAGAATTTCTTGTTCTTAACCCTAAAACGGCCAAAAGTCGTGAGCACCGATACATTGAAATAAGGTCTGTTATCAGCCCGATACCTGGTACGGGTACTTGAGCATCCCGAGTACTGTATTTGGCATGGTATGTTGTCCATGTTATTGTGTTGCACAGGGCTTGCCATTGTGTTGTTGCTGTAGAGCTCACACATGCCCACTTTGTACCATATATCTTGTTAGAGGGATGCCAGATTATAAATGAAATCTAACCCTCTAGCTATTTGTAGGATATTATACAATTACCTGTCAAAATATGTCGACAGAACTAGCATGAGCCATCCGCCATTTGTGTTGCATTACTGTAATGGAATCTATCGGCCGATCTGTGTCATCTATCAGAAGAAAACATGCACAGTTCTATATATGTAATGCATCCAGTATGTTAATCCGCTGCTATGTTTTTCTAGAAATGTTTAACAGTATGCTCCCATTCTGAGAATAATACAGGTCCGAAAAGACCTACAGTATGTACTCATTTTAAGAGGCATTTATTTTTAAATGGTCTTTATTATATTCAGAACTCATTACTGTCATTCCATCCCTCCCCAAATACCAAGCCATCTGTGCGAACAAAGTCAAGGCTAGTATGGCTCCTGTGTTAGTGCAATGCCAATATTTAAAATGTGATTTGCACATTCCTGTCTCCCTTAGGGGCCAATGCACTATCTGAAAAAAAATAATGAAACGTGAGCTGATATTTCTTGCAGCCATTGCCAATGTAGCACACCCTGGTTTATAAGGGGCCATCTCTTTTTCCATATCTTTATCTTTATCCTGTGCTTTATGATTATCCCTATCTTTGAAACCAGCTGCTACTACTGTATTGTACTTGTAAGTGGGAATGTCCGAGTCTGAGTCCCTTTATTTTGACACACAGTACACACTTAATGCAATGTTGGTATTGGCTGCAATGCATTAAAAGGGATAAAAAAAAAAGAAGAAGAGTGCATCTCTTCTAACATCTAACAACTACACATTGTAAAATGTACGTACAGCTGCATGTTGAGTACATGTTTGTGAGGGACGTAGCTTTGATCAGTGGAGCGGGATGTAGGGAAATGAGGCTACATTAAATAAAATGAGGCTACATTCAAATATTTTTGCAACTTGAACATTGGAAACGGTATTTTTCATTGTTCAATATGACAGCAGAATGACATTATATTATCGCAGATATAGATCATAATAAAGAGATATGCGGGTGTGGTACAAATGCTACTTTTTTTTTCTTCTAGTGGGTTTGCTTTTTGGTGCTGTATGTTTAAAAGTGCTGACAGCCTCCATTTTTCTGAGCTAAGCCCTTGAAGTGAAGGTCAGAATACTGAGATGAGCCTGTTTTACATATTTCCTTTCCGTGTTCCATCCCTGCTGCAATACACCCACAGTCTTCCTGCCTCCAATCCTGCATCCACAGATAGATGAGCTGATATAAGTCTATGAAAAATCTATCAATCTTTGAGTGATAGTCACATTGATTGTCTTCATGTACTGTACTAACAAATATCAGTCTGCTCCTTTACATGCTGTATGTTCCATTCTAACAGCTCACACTCTAACTTTTGGCAGATGCAGGCAATAGAAATATTTTTTGCATGATGGACCCACACGTAGGCTTTACAGTGTTCATGTTAATGACATTGTTAATGCGGTCTGGAGGCATACACTTAGGGTGCACTTGTACCCAGGTTGCACTTGTACCTAAACATGGCAAATATTTCTGAATATTTCAGAAAATCTTAACCTTAACCTTAAAACAATCCATACTGACCTGAGCTATCAAATTAGCTAGCTGCATAGTCACCACAACAACAAACAGTGACTCCAGTAAGAGTGGATGTGAGGGATATGCAGTCAACGACTGTTTGTTCGGTGCAAAAATGTTAAGCTCGTCGACAGTAACTGTTCCCTGCCATTGGAATGACTGTTAGATGGAGGATCATCTACTTACCTCTTGAGTTTACCATAGTCATGATAACTGTCATATACGCACCACTCGATGCTGATGCTATTTTAGACATAGAGGAGTTGCATAAAGCCATAAGAAGCCAGTAGAACTCATATCCTGATGCAGAGCAAATAATTGCTGCGGATGTCTATTACACTGGAAATATGTGCTGCATATCATGAAAACAAAATTAATAGATAGTAGGCTAGATGTCTTAAATCTAGGAATCGGCACAGGGAGAGAGGAGACAGAGAATAGGAATTTGGGTTTGGTGGTGGCACCTTATATTGAAGAAAATTGGGTGGACAAATAATTATGTACATGTAAACAGTGAAAATCCCGTTCTTCACACACATCACCTCCAGTGCTAATCACGCTGGTTTATGGCTGGTGCGAATGTTTGGTGGTGGTCGGAGGGGCCGTAGGCGCAGACTGGCAGCCATGCTTCCGTCAGTTTGCCGCCGAGCAGCTGTGGCTATTTATGTAGTTTACCGGCACCAGAGTATGAACATGTGAGTGTGTGAATAATGTCTCCATTGTGAAGCGGCTCTGAATGTCCAGAAAATTATTATTATTAGTAGTAGTAGTAGTAGTAGTAGTAGTAGTAGTAGTATTATAAAAATGAATGCCCATTCAGTGTAAATATAAAATTCTCAATCACCATGTATACCAGGGGTGGCGAAGTCTGGTCCTCGAGAGCCCCTATCCAGGCTGTTTTGGATGTCTCCCTGTTCCAGCACACCTGAATCAAATGATCAGCTCATCAGCTAGCTGCGCAGACGCCTGATAACAATCTTGATCATTTGAGTCGCGTGTTGGGAGGAGTCGAGGGAAATATCTAAAACAAGCTGGATAGGGGTTCTCAAGGACTGGACTTGGGCACCCCTGATGAATACAATTATTTCATTATTCATTCAAATACATAAATTTAAATATCCAAGGCATAAGTTTAAATATCTAATAAATCATCAATGTCTTAAGTTTGAGACACAAAGTTTCTTTGTCCCAAATTATTCAGCACAGTTCAGTTCAATTGCACAAGGTGGAACAGCAGTTCATACGACCCACAAGGTTGTGTTTTTTAATTGTCCAGAGAGAAGTGTGCAACGTACCTTAATATTTTCTTTAGCTGACACACTCAAAATAGTGACGGGATTTCTAGGTTGAAAGCGTGAATCTCTCTCCTTCATTGTTATTTTAGTGGTTGAAACGTGACGTCACATGGCACATACGTCACTTCTCGGACAGGAATGCTAATTGTGAAGTCCCAGAATGCTTCACTTCAAGCTGGAAATGCTGTTAGCGAAGACCGTCACAGAAAAACATGTAATCCCTATTCAAGTGTTGTCAAAGAGACAAATAATGGCACTGCCACTTGTCAGTGAAAGGTCATGGTCAATGACATTCCTGTGATCTACTTGCCAACATTGATAATATGTATGCCATGTTTTGGATTTCCCCAGTTTTTTTATGGGGATTTTTTTTTTTTTTACCACCATTTCCCCATTTTTCATGAAAAATGTATTGAATTTTTATGAGCATTTTTTGAAGATTTTTTTTTTGTTTGTCAAAAAAAAGTTGCCCATCCCTGATATAAAATGGAGGGCTTTGTAAAGTAACTGTAACCTAGTAACTTAGAGAAGTAACGCATTAGATTTGTCGTTCCTATTAAAAAAAAATTATGTTACTCAAAAATATCCAGTGTTTACAGTAATGACTTATCTGCATCTACTAACGCATTACTGGCATCACTGCTTGAGAACTACTGGCAAACTTTCTAAGCATACTACTCTCAAATAAATTAAGCAAGTTTGTGAACTAGTGTGTGGATGATTGTGTTGAATAAACGAAAAGAGGCTCGAGTGGTGACATACTTGTTCTGATAACTCTTCCAGAGGAAGTATATGATGCCATAGAAGTTACTTTAATTTAAAAACTAGACAATACCATAAACGGCATGGCAATCTTCACTGTTACAGTAGTACCAAATAATTTTTTGCTGGCTGTCAAATCAAAAGACATAAGAACCACCATGCTGTCGTTATTTGGGGAGATTTATAAAAAAATGAGAGAGAGAGAGAGAGAGAGAGAGCGAGAGAGAGAGAGAGAGAGAGACTGATCAGTCAGTTATTTTGTCTCGTCATTTGTCTTCAGACATGTTATTTGTGTTCATTAAAGTTGTTATAGTATACAGTACCTTGTTTTAGTATTATAACCTTGGGAGATCATTAAATTTGTCATTGAATGGCGGTCAGGCATGCAGAGAATGTCAACGCACTTCTCCACTCCCTGGCAAGCTCCCTGGTGGTGGGAAAATGCATGTATCCAATTATTTTATTCATGTATTTGAAATGTACCATTTTATATAAACCCCTGCCACCTCAGCTAACTAGTACAATTCACCTAAGTGGTCAAACTTGAAAGACCATGTGCAACAGAAGAGCCACAAATAAATGATAGCTTACTTGACTGTCTATGGTCGGACTGGGATATAGGCGACAGGTAAAATGGACTTGTCTAGCAGTGGGTACTGGACATGAGTGCATCGAGTTGTAGAGGTGGCCCCACATACACGCATACCCAACTCGCAGTGGAGCAGTATTTCAATTGTGTTTTATCCGATTTAATCAGAGTTGAAACTACATTGTTATTGTTGTAGTGATTACATAATTTATATTCAGTGTATGTACAGTAATTCATTTCAGTTCAGGGTGTTTTTATTCAGGGTTTCCCAAACAACTCATTAATTAATCATTAGTAGATTTTTCCTCCTTCTGATTAAAAGTTGCAGAATTATATATATGTTTAAACTATTTATAGCCATAATATTGACGTGACCTACATGTATTTATTGTATGTATATTTAAACAATGAAGAGTTAGTGAATAAAAACTCCAAATTCAGCCACTGATCTGTGTCTCTACTATTCTTTTGATATAACTTCACATAAAATCGTTTAAAAAAAAAAAGAAGCAAGTCCCCCGATGAATGCAGCTGAGGCAAGAAGTCTGCAGTTAGAACCAGTATGTAAACAAATAATTACCCTTCATTTGAAAACACCCAATTAGCCTTGATTTTAGACCAGTGAAATGAAGTTCTTCCCCCATGTACCTCCAAGGAGTTTCAGCTGTAATTGGTCTAAAGATTGCAGCATGTGTTTAATTGTGTGCGTATAAAGCCTGAAAGCCTGAAAATGCCATACATTTTGTGTAAATGCCCTATAGAAACACATGGCAGCAAATAAAAGGCAAATGAGAAGCTGACAGTTTGGTAATTGGGGAGCCCCCACAATGCGTGATATTTCCATCACAGTGATACAACAGTTGGTGCTTTGCATTGTCTGTCAAGGTTGGGTGCTTCGTATATAGACTACAATTTTACAACAGTTGTTATTGAATTTTTCCTGTGTTTGTAGCCAGCAATTGCAAGTAAAAGTCAACCGGATGTTTACCGTCCAGGTTAGGCACCGTCCACAAATTACATTTCCAGGGTGACCAATGTAAATGGTGACTTGACTGGTAACTTGAGCACCTGTAACGCGCAACTTACAGACTAGCTTCTACTTGCTATGGGCCGGCTAAATGTGTCCTCCTTATTGGCTACAGTTTCATCTTCACTGTCGGCTGGACACAAATCTTTGGCGAGTGCCCCGTGGCTGTCCTGCTTTTGAAGAAGTGCTTCTTTGCTCTAGGGTGTAATTCCCCCTTTGATGTCCGCCGTGGGATGCAATATTTCCTTGTGAGTCTCTTTATAGCCATTGGCAGCTATGTTACGTCACACGCCGCTACTGTACTTAATACAAACATATTCAAAAAAGCACTAACCTGGCAATAGCCAGATTGATAATTGTGATTCACTCAAGGGAGTTTATCAATCTGGAACTTCACTCAACAGATCTGTTTGGGAAAGGAGGGATTTGTTGTACAATACTTCGAGCTGATGGGACGATGTGGCATCTTGTGCACGTTGGTTTTGACCAATCATGGCAACGGATGAAAATGTCGTCTTCGATCTTGGGAAAAAAAAGCGCGAACATCTTTACCAGATAAAAAAAGCCTCACGCTGTTCAATATTCCACAAGGTAACGGTGAGTAATTCTGTGAGAACAGAATTAATTGCAGCGTCCGTTTGGTTATGTTAGGTTTGTTTGTTTCCCCCGGCGTCGTCACAACTGCATGTCCTGCCCTAAACAACGCCTGATTGGTCTGACCTAAAAAAGGTCAGTTGCGAACGTATCAGCGGGAGCAGTACAAGATGTAGTATTTGTGAACGAATACCGCGGGAATTTAGCATTCCTGGCAAGGTTAAAAAGTACAATAAAAAATCATAATTGCTCAACATAAATTAAAAAAAAAATTCTGGGAAGCGTTGAAATGAACCATTTCACAGAATAGCTGGATAGTTTTGGATAAACTTTGTGTTACCTCAATATTAGCATGATCATTTTGACACCCCTAATATATATACAGTTATCAAGATTCAAAGCACGATTGTAAAATACCTTGAGGCATGAAGACATAAAGGTGGAGAGAGAACTAAATAATTCAACTGAGAAACCTGAACTTAAAATAGTAACTTCTGAAACTGTCCAGTGAGTAGTTAAGAGTGAAGCTCTAATGCAAACTCATTACACCGGCAAACACACCAATGCCATCCCCCAAAACACACACTTACACCCCCCACCACCCCACTTAAGATTAGTGACACAATCAAACCTCAATTTCCTTGGACTCATACAGTCTTGTTCTAAAGGAATTCATCGGCAGTAGAAATATACTGTATATTTTTTTCCACAGCAGCACCATCCTAGTGCAGCACAAATTAGCCCTCTGCCTCATTGCTATCAACATTAATGTCGATCTCATTAATTTCATGGTTCGCACCTCTGCCTTGCATTATTCATTAGGTGGTTTCCTTTTATGAGTCTTTTTTTTGTTCTTTTAAGACTCAAGTATGTAGCCTGTGTAAAATTTTAACCAACTAGTGAGGGTTTTTACTTCAGCGCTTGGAACTTATAAAATCGCTTTCATTCCGTTGAATATGTAAGGGAGTTCTCCAGAAATGTCCACACCGTATGTAATGATATCTTTAGTCAAACATCAGTGTACTGCTACTGTGTAAGATGAAACACAGTTAGCTCCATCAATAGCCTATGGTGTACAGATGAATTGTATAAAGGTACTTCTATAGCCAGTGCTTTGAATCCCATCAGATTAATGTAATATTATTTTTAACACACTCTTACTGATTTATTGCAACATACCATATACAGCACTTATCGTACTTTTTCGGGATGATGCTATCACTCTTGATTGCAACATAACAAACGAGAGAGATACATAATCTCTTTCTGTCTTATCTTTAAGTAACTGATACTCATTGTTTTTCTTTTTCTTTTTTTTTAACTTCATATTTGAAAGTACCACAAAAATATTAGACGTCGCTGGAATTAAATTCATTACTACATTGAAATCAGTAATGCATATTACATGCATTCATTTCAGTTTTCCCTTTTATAGGAAAAGTGCAATTCCATGGGTGTGCCAATTAGATTTGTGTGTGCTTCGAAGGTAAATTATGACTTGTTACATTGTAAATTAATCAGGGTTATTTATTTTTGTATGATTTGTTGTCAAGTCAAAATGTTTAATTCAAATCAAACTGGATAGCTGGCGACCTTTTCTCAATGCTTCCAGTCTGGTCAGCCAGACTGGAGCCCCAAGAGGGCCTTCCTTCCTGTTCTCTACTCTTCTTTCTCTCCCCACACATCCATCCTTTCTAGTGTGCCTGTCAAATGTAGCATCTCACTCCTCTCTTCCCTCTTTTCCTCATTCCTCCTCTGCCTCTCCTCTTCTGCTCCACTGGGCAGGGAAGGTGAGTCAGTCCCCAGTGGCAACTCTGTACATATTGCAATGTTTCCTCATGTAATGGAGTCTGGTCTCTTCTGAATCCCTTTACTTTTGCTTTATTATTTTTGGTATACTGTTGCAACCTAATATTTGTAATGTACCATCATTTCTGGAGTAAAATACTCTTTTTTTTTTCTTTTTGGATACAAATTTCATTCATAATTGATGCTGCGTACTAGACAAAGGCACAAGGAAAATGAAGGGAAAAAAAGTCACCTTGTGTATATGTCTACGTGTAGCCTACCTGGGCTTTGTAAAAGGGTGTACTCCAATGTGATGTGTAGTCCGCTCATTAATTTCTTCCCGCCCACCCATTAGTTTCTTCAAGCTCGCACATTAGTTCCTTCCAGCTGACGGATCCGTTTTGAAATGAGTAAATATAGTGCGTCCACAACACCTGAATTCGACTATAACCTTATCGTGCAAATAGCATTACCAACGTTCAGGTATTATATACAGCACTGACTGCCTACCTTTGTTATTAAGGGTGTCACCTCGTGCCTTCACCATAGTAATTTACTGTAATACCTAAAGTAAAAAAAAAAAAAACGCTACTAGAAACAATAAACATTAAAGAGGTACAACACAGTCAAGTGTTTGTTGTTACTGTAACAAAGCTAGACTTGGGCGGCGACCGACATCCAGCGATGACTATTTGTCGTTTGTTTCTGTGGGGGAGCGCGCACGTTGGCAGGCGACATGCGTGACTACCCATCCTGCCATGTAGGAACCGATGAAATGCTGTGTGCTGCAGTCCCCTCCCCTCAAACCTCCAACTGGTTTTCCGAGAGAATCTTGGATGTATTATGGGTAGACTCAAGGATTCTTAACTTATCACTGCCTCCAGCGAGTGTCTCGTAACCGGACGCTTATCGTGCAGGCAGGCCATGTTTACCAGATACTTTGTCAAATATTCCCCACAATGTTAATTGTGGGGAATATTGTGAGTAATATTGTGGGTAATATCTGTTTAATTCACCGTAAACATGTATCGGGAGATTAGCAGGTGAAGTGACTGATCGAGAACCATACGACGGATAGGTATGAAATTTCCAATGTGAATTGGGAATGTTGGCAAGTATGACATTGTACAACCCCAATTCAAAAAAAGTTGGGACGCTACAAATTGTGAACAAAAACTGAATGCAATTATGTGGAAGTGCCAAATTTCAATATTTTGTTCAGAATAGAACATAAGACGACAGGTCAAAAGTTTAAACCGAGAAAATTTATAATTTTAAGAGAAAAAAGGTGTTTACCAGTGAAAAATTGCAAAAAGGTTGAAGTAATCATCTACAGGGCATAACATCATCCAAAGATTCAGAGAATCTGGAACAATCTCTGTGTGTAAGGGTCAAGGCCAAAAAAATCCTGCCACAAACAGAAATGCTTACTGTAAGGGAAATCACAGAAAGGGCTCAGCAATACTTCCAGAAAACATTGTGGGTGAAGACAATCCAACGTGCCAGCCGCCCGTTGCCAGATGAAACTCGACAGTACAAAGAAGAAGCCATTTCTAAAGCAGACCAAGAAGCGCAGGCGTTTCTCTGGGCCAGGGGTTATTTCAAATGGAGTGTGGCAAAGTGGAAACCTGTTTTGTGGTCAGACGAATCACGATTCGAAGTTTTTTGTGGAAAACTGTGGCACTATATCATACTGACTAAAGAGGACAAGGACAACCCAAGTTGTTATCAGCACGCAGTTTATAAGCCTGCGTCTGTGATGGTATAGGGTTGCATGAGTGCGTGTGGCATTGGCAGATTCCACATCTGGAAAGGCATCGTCAATGCAGAAAGGTATATTCAGATTGGAGAACAACATATGCTCATATCCAGGCATCATCACTTTCAGAGAAGATCTTGCATTTCTCAACACGATAATGCCAGGCATCATGGCTGCGTAGGAAAAGGATCCGGGTATTGAAATGGCCAGCCTGCAGTCTACTTCTTTCACTTATAGAGCACATTTGGCGCATCATAAAGGGGAAGGTGCAACAAAGAAAGCCCAATACAGTTGAACAGTTAGAGAGACGCGTGTTAGACAAGAATGGGACAGCATTCCTATTTCTAAACTTGAAAAACATGTCTCCTCTATCCCTAGACGTTAGCAGACTGTTGTAAGAAGAAGAGGGGATGCCTCACAGTGGTGAAAGTGGCCTTTGTTGACACCATGGAATTTAAAATCAACATAGTTTTTCTTTAAAATAATAAATTTTCTCAGCCCCCATGGGGCCTAAGACTGGCGAAAAGTTACTAAACCACGCACACTGCATGACATATCAGAATGATCAGTTAGGTTTGGCCCCATCGCTGGGTGGTAGCAGGGATTGGCTTCATCTTCTGCCGTGATCCACAACAGAGGTGAAATGGATAGCTGGAAGGATGCCCCAAATCTGTAAATTAGGCTCTAAATGTATATGTTGTAGAGCAACAGACATGTTTCTCTGCAAGAAAAAAAAACAGCTTATCTATCTCTCTTTTTGTATTTGTTTAGGTTTTTGGAGATTATTATCACTTCAGACATCACGCTGTGGAGAAGAGAGCTTTTTCTAGACACCCGGAGCTGCACATCAGACTGCACCAAGATGCACAAGTAAGACTTCCACGCAATCACAGCTAATTACTGAGGCCTGCAGTCAATTAGCATGTGAATCATCGGAAGGGAAAACTGAAGTTGATATGAAGGACAGCTAATTATAATCAGTGTTTGGCAAGTAACACTGATATTTATATCCCCCACCCAATTTCCCATGTGATTATTATTAAAATATGTTTAATGTAACATTTTAGCCTTGGAAATCTTAACCAAAATTAAAAATGAAATGTAGCATTAGCCAAAAATGGAAGCGTAACTGCTTTTAACTTCCTTCTTGCATGCTAAGTAACTTAATTGTGTTATGTTTTTACATATGACAGCAATAATGAAAGTACAGCTTTAATTCTTGTTCATTAGGACAGTTAATTTACAATGTGCTTTAAGCTCCTCCATCAACTCTACCTAATTAATTTTCCATCAGGGAGCTCACCTACATCATTATCAAGAAGTTGCTACAGCGAAACAAAATGTTTGGAAGTAACACAGATTTTGTTGTAGGTGAAAAAATGCTCATTACCCAATACAATGGAAAGAAATTCAACTCAGTTTCTCTTCTCAAAGTCAGTGAAAGTTACAGTGGAAGCCGGAAAGATAAATTATAAATGGGAACCAGTGTATATGACCGGTTCTAGCTAAATTGTTTTCATGAGTCGAATTTTTTTTTTCATAATATACGTATTCAAATTCTACCCTTACAGTAAAATCCTGTGAATAAGACATTTTTTGCATATTAAATGATCCAAAATTCACCCACTGTATGATACACAGGTTCATAAAAAAAACAATAACAACATTTTATAGACATTTACCGATACCTAGTTGTTGTTTAAACAGATGTACTTTCATTCCAACATGATACTGCATGTCTAATGTTACACATTTTTACAATAATAGATATGTGCAATTTCTGGAAAGCTGAATGTTGGTACTTGAATGCGTGTGGAATGCTTAATTTCTAATAATGTGAAATTACATTGAATATAATTGATATTAATTAATTGGATTAATTAGACAATGATTATTATATGAAATAGAACTTGTAAAAGCACATTTTTCTCAATCTCTTTTGTGTTTTAGGATCATTTCAGTTAGAAGTAGTTTATTTAACCACTACACTTGAACCTCAAGCTACTATGAAGATGTGGATTCAAACGAAAGTTTGTTCTTAGGATGCCCACCTCCCACAGATAACAGTGTCAGCACCAGACTAACACTCAAGCGAAAATCACTACAACATACTGTTAGCGAGTGGGTTGATGTTTGTCTGCATATTTTTGTGAGTGAGAGTCAAGTCAAGTCAGGTCGAGTCAATTGTATTTGAATGGCATCAATTTACAACCGAAATGAACCCAAGGCACTTTTACACATTGAGCAGGTCAAGAATCACAGTCCTCATACATTATAAGAAAATTAACTGAACCCAACAGTGAAGGGTCAGATTAAAAAAAATAAATTGATCATCTTGAACTGGTCCCAGCGTAGCTGTTATAAAAGGCAACAGAAACAATTGATTTGTTTGGATTAGAAAATGCTAAGCTTGTTTCGTGTATTTCTTCTCTCCAAGCTGTCCGCACTTTTATGTGCTTCTTAGTGTCTTATGCTAACATGTAGGTATTATTATCATCATAAGTGTATAATCAGACAGTAGGAAATGATCCCATGATTTTTGCTAAGCTTTGTTTGCGCTCAAACCTACACACGTTTCAGGGGTGCATGAACAATAGCGAAGGCCACGGCCACCCCACGCGCCCCCCGGCGGCCACCCCCCTGGATCCTGGATATTCAACAATATTGTCAATGCCTACTAAATAATTGATCTCAGCTCCTGAAGCAGATAGAAACAAAACATTTCAGAGCTTACACATGTGGCATTCACACAAACCTAAATGTATTATTATAAACCTTCAATATATATATATATTTTTTTTAATTAACAAACAACTGTGTCGCATTTGCGCATGTGTTTTTAGACACGGTTGTCATGTTGCCTATTTGAATGTCAGCCTATGTCAGTGCTATGTTTGGCCATGAAAAGGCATACCGGTAATTTGCTAGTTTTTGTTATTTATTTGTATGTTTAATGTTCAGTGTTTTGAACAAATAAATGTGTGTAAAATTAGACACAAAAAGAAGTAATTTGATGTATCAATCTTGTACAGTAGGTACAAACTGATATTTTAAAAGTACACAATAAAACAATTAATAAATAAGAACTACAGAAAACAATATAACAAACCAAGGGTTCTTTTTAACCTGTATTTCTTGTACAAAATGGTCCATATATATTATAATTGCATTCAATTATTAAATCAAATACACTTATAAAAAGCTGTAAAAATATCTACTTACTTCTCTGGTTGTTTGGTTGCTGATTTTTAGCTTCTGTCTGAAGTTGTGCTTGTATCATACCCAATCTATTCTTGGATGCTAGACCTCACATGTATAAATATTGTAATAAATAAATAAATAAATGTACTAACATCTTATTTTTATCCACAAAGCAGATCCGCAGAGACCTGATTCCATTTCTGATTATACCAATTTTACACTGCTATGACACATTTCTGAACTGTGTCACTGGGGAGACAGTTTTGGGGAGTTTTAAGTCACTTTAACCATGCATGTATTGTAAAGGCAGCTAAAAAGAAAGAGCACACTTCATACTGCTGTCCACAAAATGTTATTTCGACATATTGAAACATCCTCCTTGTCATGAACATCGATCATCACGCGCAATTACAAACACAATTACACACATTGCAACTCTGGAGCAAATTTTCTATCAGATCAATAAATAAATAAAGAGAGCATTTGCTTAGTAGACCAGCAGTATAATTATATAGGAAAGGATGATTCTGACATTGGTTGCTGAACCCCCGGCCCCCACTCGCCCACACACGCACACACAACCATCATTAAAGTAAGAAGCAAATCTTTTGAAGCTCGCTGGCTGAAAAGTAGGGGAGCTCTTTTCTGGTTTTACTGAAGAAAAATGTGTGGCAACATTCACTCCCAACACTACAATACACAACGCTGGCCTCCTGTGATGCACTGGCGACTCATGAGATTATGGCATTACATATGATAGAAGTTTAAACTCTACAAATTGATTTGGGAAATATGGTTCACAAAAAAATTTGGTCCCAAAAACCTTTGGTGTGCTCCAACTTCAAGGTTCCAGAATAACCGTAAAATAAAAATAAAAAATAATATACACTGCCACCAAGATGTACAAATGCTTAATTCGTTTTTTCTACCAGCCTCAGCAAGCAATGAGTTTCAATCTAAAATTATTTAAATGGCATCCCATTCGACAAATGCACTTTTGCTTGCATGTAATTTTTCCAAGATAACTTTGTAATGTGCCCTGTGGTCACTGGTGCCAAGAGGTCACTTACACAAAATTAAGAAAATTAAATGTTAATTTGTTCTGAAACAAAGTTGATGTCCTCATTCTGTAAACCAATTTTTCATTTGAAGTTTGTGGAAAATGTATTGCCATTCAGACAGCTCATTCTGTAGGACAAAGTTACCATGAAGCAAGAAAACGAAGGTTAAAAATATTACATTGATACGAAGAAATTCAATGGAGACAAATCTTGTGAATTTTTTTTTCTCTAAGAATCTAACTGGCATTAAAGAACATACCTGTAAATACAATTGTCACGGTGAGTTACTTCACACAAAGCACAGCTTTTATGCGGTTGCTGGTATATAACCAGTGTGATTGATTTATTTTCTGGAACTCAGTCATGCCTTTTCCACTAACGCTTTTCATTCCATCCCTTCATTTAGCGGTTGCCGTGCTCTCCCAAATTTGAAAAGCATCGGATCAATTGTACCTAAAGAAAATTAATTTGTGTGCGATAACTGCTGCTGTCCTCTCCACCTATAATTCCCTAATAAATCTTTGGCTTTAAACAAATGGCTCAGTCATCCCAGGAGAACTTGCTGCTTGTCTGAAGCATTCTTAAATTTACCACGACTGAAAGAAAAACAGCAAATGTGTTGCAAACTGTGCAAGCATTCAGTTCAACTGAGGCAAGACCAAATTTAGCGCCCAATATTTGAATCCTAGTAAAGGATTGCAATCTTATTAAGTCATGCAACACACACACCAACAGTGTGCAATCTGTCAGAGTTAGCACGCAATTTAGCTCATGCTATTTGTAAGCTAGGCCCTTTGCACACAGCTGGGGCTGTGTATGTCCACAGTAAATGTTAGATGGCTATTGCAATAACTTCTGACATTAGAGTCCAATAATGTCAAAAATGATGAGTGTCTGTGCTTGTGTATTTCTGCACACCTCAGGTTGTATGGGCAGAGCAGCAAGTGGTGAAGAAGAGGAAGAGGAGGGATGTCTTTGAGCAACCAACAGACCCTGATTTCCCCAAGCAGTGGTACCTGGTGTGTAATGAAATATAATTTATCTTCATATTCAGATTTAGGAATTCTACACACAATGGCCCCACAAATAGTGAGTTCACTCTCTAATGAGCGTCTGAATGGGTGTACCTGTTTTCTACAACTTTTGGTCAAGGGCTATGTATGTAGTGCACTGTTACAAATTTGCTAACTTTTTTGTTCAGTCTGGTTCATTTTTATTGGATCTTTTCTCCTGTTTCTACATTTCATGTCAAGACTATGCCTTCAATGCTTCAATGACTCATACGCCCTTTTATGTCTAATATGTGTTTGATAATTTATGTGTGAACACGCGCAAAAAAAAAGACATCAGCAAGTGAGCAAACACTTTTCCCTAATACTGTAAGAATTTATTATTTGTTCCACCCCAATGGAAATACATATAAAAAATAATAATTGAGGCAATAAATTGGATTTTAGCAGGCCAGTGGTGTAAATCTTGCTTAAAAGTGTTGAAACATGTCTAATTATCTTCTGTCTTCTCCAGTCCGCTCTGACTCATCAAGACTTAAATACCAAAGTAGCTTGGGCTCAGGGCTACACTGGAAAAGGTATTGTGGTTACTATCCTGGATGACGGCATTGAAAAAGACCACCCGGATCTCATCAGCAATTATGTTAGTAACGTTGCATCATTAAGAAACCCAAAAAAACATCCTGAGTATGACCTTGGTTCCTGGTCTCTTAGGACCCCGAGGCCAGCTATGATGTCAATGATGGAGATAATGACCCCCAACCAAGATACACTCAACGTAATGAGAACAGGTAAGTTGTGCAGTGAATTCATCAATTTAGCAAGGAATTGGTTTTTATCTGCCCCTAAGTGAGGAAAGTAAAGTAGTGCATTCAAAAATGGTAATAAATAGAAAAATGTTGCCAGATGATGTGCATCTGGGAATTACACTGATTACGATAAAGTTTGAAAGTGCTGCTTGGCCTACATTCTGAGAAAATACAAATTTTCTTCGCTTTCACACAATTTAAAGCTTTTTGTAACATCGAGACCCAGCTCAGCCAACCTCACAGCCATTTTGTTGCTCACTTTTCACCTGTCATAAATTATTTGTGCATGTTGCGCCTTAAGCCTTTGATGATTGCAGACATAATTGTTTGCTATGCTTCAATGTGCATGAAGCTCCAGCAAGGAGTGGAACCAGTCTCACTCTTTCTTGTAATGTAATGCTGCTGTGACTTAGTTGCGGTGTGAGGTTATGCACTGATGTTGGATGAGAAGGCCTGGCTCTCAGTCTCCACTCTAATCGGGTTGACGCCAGAACTCTGTGCAGGCCAGTCAAGTTCATCCACACCAAAATTTGTCATCCATGTCTTTATGGATGGCTTGTCATGGTGGAAGAGGAAGGGGCCAACTTCAAAGTGTTCCCACAAAGTTGGTAGTGTGGAATCTCTTGTTATACTGAATGTTTCATCATGTTCAGTGTCATTTGGATGAATTAGAGCGGAGACTGAGAGCCAGCAGGTGTTCTCCTCCATTATCAGGTATGTGACCTCACAAATGCGCTTCTGGAAGAATAGTCAAAAATAGTCAAAAATTCTCATAAACACACTCCTAAACCTAGTGGATAGCCTACCGAGAAGAGTTGAAGCTAAAAAATGTGGACCAATGTCACTTAAAGGAACTAAAGTATTTTGTCTCATTTTTCCCTCAAAAAATTTCTTTATGTTTTTTCTAATCAGGATAATGAAACTAGCTTATATTTTCTATTTTATCTTTTTATTTTTGCGAAATCAGTAAATAAGTAACTACTGTTATAAACGCCTTTTTCTGCTCTGCCGTATGAACACGCCTACCTCCCCAATGCATGTTTTAATGGGAGTCAGCAGCGGAACCGGACACAATTGGTCCATTCAAAATCATTGCAGGTGCATCACTTATAACGTCCAACATCAGCAATCAATTGGCACCAAATTGTATGTGGACATCTCTACTTCAACCTCTGAAAATATTGCAATGCTAAGCCTGACCATGTCTTACTTGAATGAGGAAGTGAGCACCTTACCTTCAGTTTCTGTCCTCATGCCAAATCTGTTTTTTTAAACTTGTTCACTCCCAGCCATTTTCCCTGAAGCAACCTCCTTCGCTCCCAACTGTTTTACTGGATTTTGACTGATTTTGCAAGGCCCACAGAATATTGTGTTTTATTGCTATAAAAAAGTATCTTCTTTCATCAGGAAAAAAACAATATTTCTATCTATTGCCGTTTTTCAGCAATTACTAATTTAATATAGCTAAGTTTCGTCATTATTCACAAATCTATTTAGAATTGTGAGTAATTGAGCTTGTTTGCAACAAACCTGGTTGATCTCTTATACTCTGCTGCCACCTGTTGGCCGTTTGTGTAATAACTAGCATTTCTTCAACTGTTCTTTGCAGTTGAGAGGCTTCTGTATGCGCTAGCATAAAAAAAAAACATAAAAACGAATATATCCGTCTTTGGGACACTTAAAACATTTAAAATAGAACAGGATACTTAAGAGTCGAAAAAGGCTCCAGTCGGAGGACCAGAATTGTGGTTGAGTGCA
This sequence comes from Leptonotus elevatus, assembly GCF_054856555.1. NCBI lineage: Eukaryota > Metazoa > Chordata > Actinopteri > Syngnathiformes > Syngnathidae > Leptonotus > Leptonotus elevatus. Next base: position 16,439,180 of record NC_141242.1, on the reverse strand, counting down.
CCCCAGTACATAGTGTCAGTTGGCCGGCTCTGACAAATGCTACGTTCCAGCTAGGAGGACGCACACCTCACACTGCTTCTTGGCCAGCCTAGGTCGTGAGGATACTGCGTGCCCACACTCCACACTGGTACTTGAGCAGCCTTGAGTCATGAGGAAGTCACACCTTTAGATGCCTTAGGCTAAACCTCCTGGGGGCCTTCACATCTGCACAGCAAGAAATGTTCTAAATCCGTCTGTTTTCTTGGAAGAGTGCAGCTTTATTTGTTGTTTATAATTGTGTTAATATCAATTGCAAAGAAAAAATGCAAAAAAATGCATCTACAAGGTTTTTCAGTCATTGTGCGATTGCAGACACGTAGATAAAACAGATAACTTCTCATTGCAGCTTTTGTCTTTAAGGCATGTACATGCTGGCTTGTTTTTTGACCTTTTAAATGTAATGTGAGCTTTTTTCTTTTGACATGAAAGCACCTGCAATTTTAATAAAGAGTCTTGCGTCTTGTCGTTGCCGTGAGGTTTAAGAGTTATGCAGAGAACCCAGCAATTTTTTTCGGTGTAAAAGTACATTCATATCATACTGTCCCACTGACAGAACAAAGCACCACTGGAGGGGAGTACTCACCGCCTCTGATTTAGCTCCCCATGGAGCCAAACCATCACCTTGAAAAGATGCACATACGCTGTTTTAAATCAGACATTTTCACTCACATATACTCTATTAGCGAGCCGGTTAAAGTGCGCTCACTATGTGTTAAGTATGAGCGTTGAATTAAAAGCACCATGTTGACCATAGTGAGCAGCTGTGATGTTTGTAAAAAAAAAATAAAAATGAAAAAGATTCAGAGTAACATAGCATGTGAGTAATATCAACAACTCCCCTGCAATCAGATTTTATGAGATAATTCAGAGGGGGTAGGGAGGTGGGTGTTTTTCAAGCTGCCAGTTTGATTAAAACGATGACACAAAGGTTGTTTTCCTTGTTTGTAATTAACATGTCAGCCTCTGTGCTTCGTGAGTTGGCAGTTTCAATGGATATTTTGGATTGGAATGGAGACAGGCTACACTGAAGGCTGGTTTTTGTTAGTCCTAGTTGGTAACCTCTATGCTCTCAATCTCAAGGTTGACATTTTTTTCATCATCTTTGTATTGTCAGTGTGATATTGATTGTACTGCATGTAGTCAACCTATAGCACTTGATTACAGGACTGAGTTCATCCCAGTGGTTCCTCTACATTCATTTAGAAGTGGCTACATGCCGCTTGTAAATCCCAGCTGCTACTCCTTCAAATTAGCGATTCACCCAAATTTTAGCCACAGAAAAATTTTAGCCACAGAAAAATTTCAAGCAAAAATGCTTTTTTGGTTGTCGGCCGAAAGACAATTAAAACCGAAACAGGATGTTTCCTCCTGGAGTTTCACCGCGTGAGTACCGCACGCAGCTGCTTCATTCGTGCACACCGCAGTCTGGGAGGTGTGTCGCTTGGTAGAACAACTATTGTGCAGCATTTCAGAGCGTCGATAAATGAGAGCGCCGCCAAGTACTTCCTCTTCTTTCCTTCAGTGTTCATTTGAAATTACGTGTCCCTCAAGCCTTTGCATTTTTCGGTGGCAATCAGGTGGCCAGTTGTTGTGCTGAATACTTAGCTGATGCTAAGCACTATTGCTAGGTTGGTGGTTTAACAGCTGTAAACAAGTAAATGTACTTACCATGTACAGTATTGATAGCTGGCCGTGTTTCAGCGCTCCGGGTAAAGTATTAGGGTAATGCTATATGCATTGTTCAGACATTTATTTTCTTTAGTGTTGTACTACACAAAAATGACAAACATCCAGATTGTTTTCATATTCACGAGTGTCAATATCATGCATTAGTTATTTTTAAGTACAAGCCCCATAAAAATGATGTATTTTCTCTCCTACCTCAGTGCTGCCCGAGTGATAAAATTGATTGATTCAGATAGTAAAACATCTGTCACGGTTTTATCTTAGGCGGCCATGAGTAGCCTTGTTGCTTGTATAACTGCCGCTGAAGGAATCAAACCTGGGCCCTATGGTCATAGGCCAAACGCCCTTGAGCATTATTTATGTTTATAAGTATCATTCTGGCTTTCTTATGTTCTATTGCAATCTTTAAATACAGGAGTGTGTATGTGTGTCCTAAAACAGTTAAGCCCTGAATTAAAAGCAAAGAAAGAAAAAATATATATAATCTTTTCTTTAGCATGCTGGAAAAAGGAACTTTGTGGTTGGTATAACAATATTGTGAGCTCCAATTTAATCCTTTGGACAGACCTGTCTTTAGCCGTAACTGAGCAGAAAACCGGCTAAACCATTGGGTCGGCACCATTGAATAGACCTCCCATGGAAGCATAGTGAAATCAAAAGCGATACCAAGAGACAGATCCCTACAATAAGCCAAGCATGACAAAGCTACCAGCTACATTTGGTCATGCATTCATGCTTCCTACTCACAGTCAAAACCCAACACAAACAAGGGTATACTTGTGGCCGTCCTTATAACACCTTCAAAGTAGCAGTTAAACGCACTGCATATAAATGCTATCGTTTGAGCTTCACCCACTGGAACTAATGGGCTCTCTTGTGGCACACGTTTAAATCAATACGTTTGAATATAATGACCTGGGGAAAAAAAACATTGCTGAAGACTTTAATTTGGTCACTTAGAGATTTGGACGTTGACGTCACACGTCCGAAAATGGGCATTAGCGCAGCAATTTTGGCAGCATAGAAAATGCGTCTGCCACTTTAAATAAACAGCAAACGCCACACTTTAACAATGATTGACAGCTGTTGTGGACAAGCTGCCTCAACGAGAAGAGGCAAAAAAGGATTGAGCATTCTCCAGGCTACCAAAAGAGGAACCTATACATAGCTAATGGAGCACTTTGTACATGATGGCTGAATCAGCAGATGCTAACTATTATCTGTAAATAATCTGTTTCGTTTTGTTTGTGCTGGTACGGTTTGATAGATACTACACAGTTAAATTTAATAACTGACCAACACCATAAAGAAGACTTTTTACGGTATAAATGGCCGCGGCTCAATTAGCAGCTGCTAAGTTGCTAAAGTTCCTAAATAACATTGCAAGACTTGCGTGAAACTGCTAACTTTGATGGCATTTTGACCACACATAAAGGGGAAATAAGTCTGGATTGTACAAACTTGGAAAGCCTTTGTTTGATCAGATTTAAGAGGCGGTAATTCCACGTAGCAGCGTCGCCGAGTTGAAAAAAACCCACTCCTGATACGTCATTGGCAAATACGTCATCGGCAATCCAACCTGTCCACCTCGCGCATGTATTTCATGCCCTTTTCAACAAAGTGACTGGCAATGCTCTTGGGCGGAAAGTTGACGGATAAACACTAGTTTTAGCACTCCATGCCATTGTAAGTCCATTAACACTGCGCCGCTACTTTCCTGCCACAGGGGGGCGTGTTCAGAGAAATAGTCACGTGACGTCCGGATCTCTATTCCATCAGATTGTTTGGTTAAATCTTGTGTAGCTTTTGGGAAAATCAATACTTAATAACAAATTCCTGATGGAGTAAATTAATAATTGTATGTCTCTGAAATAATATATAATAATAATAATAATTTTTGGGTGCTCATGTTTTTACCTACCCGCCAACCTCATGAATTAACTTCGACTTACAGCACATCTGGGCAAAGTAGGGCCTGTGGGCCACATCAGGCCTTGCAGCCTTTATAAAGTCAAAATAAAACATCAAGTATGTGCTGCTTATATTTCGATGTGCACACTTGTCAGCAGTGAGTGCAATCGAACAATAGCAGCGACCGGTCTTCAGTATTGCCAGTTTCTCACTGGTGTTTATGCCAGAGCCTGCAGGCCAGTGAAAATTTGAACACGGGCTACAATTGGCCCCCTTGGACTTACTTAAACTGACTTGACTCAACTTGCTTCAAATTTGGTGGCGACTCAACTTGATTTGCTAGAGGTTTTTTTTTTTTTTTATCAATTAATGTATTTATTTTTCCACAGTAACTGAGCATTGCATAGTGTTCTGTTCTGTTTTACTGTAGTCATATGTTCCTCTGTCTGAACATCATTAATACCATTAACTTGGCAATAACCAGATTGTGATTCACTCGAGTTCTTCACATTATCAATCTGGAACTTCACTCGGCAGATACGTTTGGGAAAGGAGGGACTTGCTGTTTAATACTTTGAGCTGATTAGACGATGCGGCATCTTGTGCACTTTTGTTTTAACCAATCAGGGAAACGTATGAAAATGTCGTCTTCGGTCTCGTCTTGGGGAGAAAAAAAAAGCACAAACATCTTTACCAGACAATGCACAAAGAACCTCTCGCTGTTCAACATTCAACAAGGAAATGGTGAATAATTCTGCAAGAACAGAGTTAATTACAGCATTCATTCGTCTGTTAGGTTTGTTTCCCACCGCCATTGGCGCTTCTTGGTTTCGTCCCACCCTAAACAACACTTGATTGGTCCGACCTAAAAAAGATCATTTGCGAACCTATCAGCGGGAGCAGTACAAGATATATTCTCGTAGTATTTGTGAATACCGTGAGAATTCAGCTTGCTGGCAAGCTTTTAATACCATTCGGATGTCTTTAAAAAGACAAAAAGATAGACAGGGATTGAATTATACACATAGCCGACCAAAACTAGACTTTACGCCGATCTGATTGGCTTCTTGATCGTGATCGGACGATATTTGGCATTTTATGCATGATCATGATCGCTTTAATGTCATAATTTGTGCAATTGATCAATGACGTCATTGATCAAACCCGCAAAATATGACATTACAGCAAAAACAACCTAGCTCACTCCGGAATCGTTCTATGTCGTTCTGTGCTAGTGTATATGTGAGTCTGAAAGCCTTGGGGGACGTGGGGGGAGCGGGGGCTGTGGGTTGGTGGGGTGCCTAGCGGGCCTGCTGCGTTGGGTTGGGGGCGCGGGCCGTGTTGGGGTGGTGGGTGCTCCTGGCACCTGGATTTGCTCTCCAGCCGGTGGCCCCTGCGGGGCCTGGGGGTTGCCCCTTGGCGCTGCCGTGGCCTGGGGGGCCCTGAGGTGTTGTGCTTTCTCTGTCCTCTTTGGTGGAGGTTTTCATGCATGCCAGATCCACCACACCAGCATCTATCGAAATTCAAACACAATCTGCTTCCTCCCCTGGTCGTTGAATCGGTGGAGGCTGATGTCTGTGGATCTTACTCTGCTTTATCTATCCTTCCTTCCTTTCCTCAGTCTCTCCTTTGGTCTCTTGAGGTCTCCCTAATTTGTTGGAATTTAGATGTTTCTGGGGTTGGTGAAAGACTCTGGTCGGTGCTGGATTTCACTTTCCTTTCCTTTCTTTGATCCTTCCTCGGGTCTCCTGACAACCTCACGACTCTAGCTGGATTCTGAAGTATTCGGTTTAGGGGAACGGTATGGGATTATTAATAGGTTTTAGGTGAACTAATGAGTACACACTCACACGCACGCACACATGCACACACACGCTCATGCACATACTCACCCACATACAAAATAAAAATAAAAAATTAAATAATTTTAAAAAGAGCAATGATGATGACATGTCAAATCGGTAAAATTACCGAATGAACAATACTGAGCTCTTAAGAAAAAAAAATATGAAGGAACCGCCAAGTCACCGTTAACTGCTTTGGATGTAGACAAAACAAGGCAACTGGCAGTAAAATCTCTAGACAGCAATTGTAGCATTTAATTGCACAAATGATGTATTACATCCTATATTTTGTGCCATGATGCTTGTGTAAGGAAGACATATCCGACTGTCCATGAATAATGAGCCCTATCAGAACATTAGTTTGACGGTTTAATGGTCACTTTTACACACGGTGAATACTTATTGACTGGCTGGCTGTAGTGTAATAAATGTGATGAATGATTTATTAGGAAGCAGCATTGTTTTTCTGTGTAGTACTTTTTGTATTACTGTATTGTTTTATGTTGGGTGCTTTATGAGCACTATTTACTAAGACCCCAAACAGTAGGCACTAAATTGTACGTTCACTCACAAACAGATTAAGTTTGCTAGAAGTGCAAAAAAGCGATTGAGGCCCCCGTATTTAAAAGAGGGTTTTATGTTTTAGGTAGCTCTGATAGGTTTCAGCATTGGGAGAGCACATCAAGCACAAAATGAAGTAGGAATTGGAAGTTAATGGAAGAGGCAAACAAAAAGAAATATTTCGCTCCATTTTCCCTGAAGCAACCCCCTTCGCTCCCGGCTGGTTTACTGGATGTTGACTGATTTTGCAAGGCCCACAGAATATTGTGTTCTATTGCTATGAAAACATAGAACCTAAGATTAGAGTATTTTCCTTCATCAGTAAAATATATTTCTATATGTTTCCGTTTTGCAGCAATTAGCATTAGAATATAGCTAAGTTTCATCATTATTCACAAATCAGTTTAAAACACTGGGGGAAAGAGCTTTTTTTGCAACATGGCCCTGGTTGATCTCTTATACTCGGCTGCCACCTGCTGGCAGTTTTTTTGTAATAACTACCATTGTTTTAAGCGTCCTCTTCAGGTCAGAGGCTGCATCAAAACCTACTGTATGCTCTAGCATAACAAAAAGACATTTGAAAAAAACAACGTATAAATATGTTTTTGTGACCATGGCAATGTTTAAAATAGAATCTTTTTTATACGTTTTTGGGAGCAAATGAGTTAAAAATCTAAATTATTTTGCGAGGTTACTTTACAGGTACATTCATTTTATTAAAAATGGGTATTATTTTGCAAGGTAACAATTTCCACACAGAGAGAAACACCTCTGTTGTTTACCTCAGACTTATCTTGAGACCTGTATGTTTTAGCCTTGATAGTTACGAAGTCCGCTTTTCTGCATATTTTAATGTTATGAATACTGTATATCCTTCCAATGCATATTGTAGACCCTTTTGCCTCAATCTGGATGATATCGCCCTTGTATTGCTTCACACTCACTCACTGACATGCTCTGGTACGTTCATTTACATTATAAGTGTCCAGAAGGGCACCAACTGAGGGGGGCGGAGCTTTTGTGAAAAGTCGATTCAGTTCATTTTAGTCTTCAGTAAACCCTACACCTATTTTATGTCTTGAATTTGAAAACAAATAAAACGATTTTATTTTATTTTTCAATACTGTAAAGGAGGGTTTGGTGAATGCACATAAAAAAACTGGTGGGGTTCAGTATCTCCAACAAGGCTAAGAACCACTGCCTTAGACCAAACAGAAGCTCCAAAATTGCATTGCTAAATATGCATGTGTTTACAGAGGCGGCAAAGATCTATTCCTATCCCTTCTTATTTTGCTCGCCCCTCCTCATAATGTTTATGCACAGAAATGTTGTATTCTCTGTTTTTCAGAGCAGATATTTGAAGCCACAAAAACAGCCTGATGAATCTGTGTGTGTGCATGTACTCCTTCCAGAATGCACAAAATTAACTGCCCGCCAATATTGACTATTTGGCAGGCACAATCCTGGATACGCCCGGTTCGTAGATTAGCTTCCACATCTGTTTGCGAAAGCAATCAAGTTTGCACCCGTTTTTGCATGGACAATCCTTTAGTAAATCAGGCCCTGTCTGTGTTTGGAAATATGACGTGTGAAGAAGTAGTGGGAGCAATAAGAGGGTGACACATCACTCTGTGTTCCAAAGCTTAATCAGGAGTCACGCTTGAGGCATCTCTGTGTTCTTGACCCTGTGAAGTGACTTTGTCCACTGACTGACTCATCATCAGGGTCTGGCAGAACAAAAAGTGTTGTTGTTTTTTTCTGACATAGTAGCAATGTGGCTATTAATTAGCTTGGTTTTGATACTGTTAAGACGGCACATTTCAAATACAGCTGCCATTTTACATCACAAATCAAAAAACAGTTGTATGATGTTAAAGGAATGTATTTTCAGTAACATGAGTTTGGATTGACATTTGTTCACCAGTCTTTAGTAGCTTAACATTTCAAAAGACAGTAACAATAGATGACAGATGCAAGGGTATTATTACGTGTTATGCATCGTAACTGAAAGTCTGCCAAGATTTCTCATTACAGTATATCTTACAGACTTGGTTTGCGATTATAGCATGTATTTAACAGATGGAGTATGCATTTGTGACATGTTGGTGTATTTTTGATAGAGTATGCATTTGTGACATGTTGGTGTATTTTTCATCAGTGACATTGTGTCTCAGCACCTGCATTAAGATTTTATTCAGTGAATGATTCATGTGCTATGTTTCAGTTCAGATTTGGCAGGTCTGTATCTGTCAGTGGTGAACAGTCAGGGCCAGAAAGTACTTCTCTACTGACCTTAATACAACCAGAAGCACTAAACGACCTGAATTCTAATATTTGTTCCATTAACGTCAAACTTTTTCTGTCCTCTGGTTTGATAGAGCAAACCAAGTTTGATTAGCAAAGCACATCTACAGCGAGCTGCACACATGAATACATTTATTAATTAGCACTGGAGAGTAAGATGTACATGGAACATTTGCATGTTGTCATACTACTTTTATGTACGGTATATAATATTTATAGTCACGATAATTGCAAAATTTGTGATGGTATTTGTTTATTTTCAGTTTAATGTGTTCATGTGACCTGGGAAGCACAATAAATATTTCACTTAGAGGGTCCTCATTCTAAAATATAGTTCTGTTCCTATGGCGGTAGTTTGAAGGACAAGTTTGTTGTAAAACTTCTTCTAAAATGACGTGTGGGTCATTTGATCAGCAGCAGTAGTGTGTTTTGATAACAAAAATGTCGACACACAGGGAGCAATTAAATATCAGCCAATAATTGGCCTGTTTCAGTTCCATCTCTCTAAGCAACTGATCTCATTTTATGCTGCACATGATTTCAGTCTGCAAATCAACAGAGAACAGTGAGATAGTTGGTGTGCAGCCTTGTCGCCTGCAGCTCTGAGGCCCGTGGCACACCAAGCAACGAGATCGACAGCGAAGAAAATACAGTAGAGTCTGCACACACTAATTTGGCCCTCCCACCGTCTCGCTACAATGGGAAAAACTCTGACCTCTGGTTTTCTTATTGATGAACAACATTTTATGGCATCAAATATTCTGTTGTTGTACTGTATTTTATTTTACTTTTTTATTAAGCCAAAAACAACATTACGCGATAGTCGAAGAAGGTGATGATTGCCCTGGTCACTGTAGATATATTCCAATAATACAAAAGAGAAGAGACAAGTGACAAATAAAGGGAGAGTTTGGATTTTTGAGAGGCTGTTCATACTCGTGCATTTCCTGCAAGAGACTTTCCATGCTTCGCCTTTTCAGCCATGGTTACCTATGAAATGATAAATATTAATGTGGACATTACTCTTGTAGCCAATTTTTCAAAGACATGCTAGCCCTTTTGACTCCATAATGGCTCTTATTTTTTTACCTTCACTCACAAAACCTTTTTGTTGAAAAACCTTTTGCATTCAGTGTTTCCAGTTTTTATGAAAAGCTGTAATTGCCTAATTTTGTGTATTTTTCAGTCAGAGAAAAAGCTCGGATTTTTGCCAACTCATCGATATTGTGCTGTTTGGTTGAGGTTATCCGTGTTGGTCTACCTATGTTGCTTTGGGTTGTAGTAGGAGCGGTCATACTGCACGTGCATGTGTAGGGATGGCAGTGCTGTAGATAGTGCAGCAGTTGGTGAGTTGGGCTGCCCTATAACTGCACTGTAGGATGGAAATTTCTTATATCTCTTTGCCAGGGTTATTATTATATACTTAGTTGTTGTTGTTTTTTTATCTAGCTAGTTTTTTTTTTTATCTAGCTAGTTTTTAATTAGTTTTCGGAGCAGATCTGTTAGTTTTTTTTTTCTTTTTTTTTTTAAAGCTTCATTTTTTATTTTTTTATTTTACTAGTTTTAGTATTAGTATTTTCCTTGTGTGCACAACTAATAAAAGGTATTTGGCTACATTTATTTTATCAATATCATGATAATACTGGTGATACATGTTTTATTTGGATTACTGTTGATATGAAGTTAGCCACGTTAGCCATCGCTAGTTACCGTATCTGCTTATTTTGCATAGTATTGTAGTGGCAAATCAAATCAAAACTTAACTTTCCCAAGAAAAGTTTAGGTCAGAGGTCACTGAAGTCATCCATCTATATCCTAGAGCACTCATCCAGTCGAGGTGGCTTGAGCTTATTTCCACTGTTTTCAGACAACAACTTCTGTTTCACACCCACAAACCATCCAGAATGTTACTTTGTGTGCAGGGGGGGGAAAAAACTACAGCTTTGATTCCATCTTTCTGGGTGGTGATCTTGTGTACTGAATCCACAGTGCCTTCTATGTGCATTCTAGATAAAGACATCTCAATGGCACTCAATGCCCTGCTCTGAAAATCTTTTATGGATCTTGCTTTGTGCACTGGAGCACATCATGTTGGAACAGAAAGGGTCTTCCCCAAGAGTGCGTTGCACAAAAATCCTGTCATAGAAAAAAGATCCAGCACTAGGCGCTTTGTTACTCAGTGCGATTTTACACCGTATACCAGCATCCTGGAATCAGAAAATTGAATACCAGTATATAATAAGTCATCACCAGTGTCTGGTGTGGCCTATAAAATACTTTATGGACAGCCACGTTGCTTTTAATGCAGCATGTAGAAGAAGTGTGTGTTGGGCATGAAACGCCTGTCCTGCTTTTCCAACATTCAGCATTGGATATCTCAGAAGCTCTTATTCTTGCATTCCGTATCAGTCCCATTTATGCAAAACAGTGAACTGTAAAATTGTAGGATTGTCCAAAACGTCATGCTAACAAATAATTAAGATGAATAATAATCCAGTCGTCATTGTTTCATTGATGAATCTGCATTTGAAAACATTTGAGCACTTGGTGTATATACATTATAAAACGTGTAGTATAAATATAGGAAAGCATACTTAAGTGTCCGATTAAAAGCACGCCATATTCTTATATTTAATAATAAATGCAGTTTTAGTTTGCGGTGCATTCATCCGTAACGTGAATGGGTTTGGCATAAAAATCTATTCGTCTCTGCATGCTTTTTTTCCCGATTTCCCCTTGGTTTTGCTGGCTCTCTAAAAACCTATTACAGTTTGATGGAGCATACAACAGAGAACAAGTTGTATGCCTGAATCTGCTCATTATGGTACACCTCTAATTGCAAATGCTGTTAGATGCAAAGGATGTTGTACTCTAGATCCTCTTGGTCTCCTCAAATAAAAAGATAATCAATTAGAGGAATTTCAGGCTTTCTGGGCTTCACAACTAACACTCTGGTTTTCCAATCTCAATTCAAGGCTAATGGACCTTAATTGTTCAGTATTCCATTGAAAACATCGTTTGTGAATTGCCACTCATGGACGTTCATTTCTGCCCTCTTCTTAGACACGGAACTCGATGTGCAGGAGAGGTTGCAGCTGCAGCTAACAATGGTGTGTGTGGCGTTGGTGTAGCCTATAATGCTAAAATTGGAGGTGAGTTCATCGTAATAACAAGGATTTTTAGATGTTCTCTCATTTATCTTGTCTTCTTTCAGGTATTGTCACGCAAGGTCTACTGTAAATCAAACTTCAAAGAATAATAGGATAGTACAAATATGAGCAGACTTCAACAATAGTGTGATGCGTATATAAAGTACAGAGCATTATATGCAATTTCATCAGGTCAACAGAAGGTAAGATACAAGCAGATAGGCGCAGTCGCAGTTAAAAAGTCAGGTTTCTTTGTACTGATCTGGGCATTGGTGGAGTATGCACGATGTAGAAAAATCTTTAACATGAACATTTTAAAGTCCGCAATGCACCCTTAAATTGATATGGGCAGCTGTGCGGTGTGAGCGTGTTTTCTCCAATTGCACCCCACATTTCCAAAAACAGGCGATTTTGCAAAGGTATGATGTGAGTGTGAATGGTTGTCAGTCTACGTCTGCCTTGTAAATGTCTGGAAACCAATTCAGGGTGCACCCTGCTTCTCACCAAAGTCAATTCGATACAAAAGGATAAGTGGTGCAAAAAAAAAAAAGGATGCATGAAAGGATGAATATTGGGCTGAGTAGCTAGCGAGACAAAAAAATAAATAAATACAAGTTATGATGGTTTGACCTTGGAGGCATGTTTTCCCCAGAAAGTTTTGGTTGAACTCCAATTTGACCTTTGGGTTGCTTGACTTTAGACTTTTTTAATGTATTCAAAATGTTTTATTCATTTTTTTGTAGATGCTTCTAAAAAAGTCCTGTAATGGATTGAAGGAGATTTGTAGTACATGTTGGCATCAAATGATGTGTTAATTTGCATGATAGAAGCCAGCCGTATGCTGCATGCCGGCCCTGAGGAGCTTGAATCAGCCCCATTCCAGATGTTACTCAAAACTCTCCTTCTTTGTCTTCATTACCATTTGTTTCCCCATGGAGCAACATATTGGCCTTGTTTTTCAGGAATTCATCCTCTATGAATTTGTTCATGTCCTTTGAGCTTGCTAACGAGCTGCTGTGTTTTGCTACGGTATGTTCACGAGTGCAATAAGGGACACTTTAATGGTTGCATCCTTGCTGAGCAATGATAAGTGATAAGCGCTTAACGCTGCAGTTGACATTATTGGCTCAATTAATGTTTGCTCCTGCATCTTTTTTCCCCCTAGAAACACACATTCATCTGCGGTACTACACCCGTCTTCTGATTTAGTGACGTTCCTGGGGACTGACACAGCAGTGTTTGTGTCACTGAGCTGCAGGAAGTAAACAAATTGTAACAACAGTAATTATGCTTCGTGCTGCTGCAACCCAGTCTGCACATAATGATGACCAAGTAAACATCTTTTCTGTGTCTTTCTTTGCTACTTGGCATTCAAACTTTGCAAGCCAAATTTCCCACCTGCAGTGAGACTACTTATTTGTGTGCACAGCCCTGCCGCAGGGACTCAGCGGGTTGTCTGGAATCGATTATTGAAGTTGTAATGTGGATGTCAGTCTTGTCTCAGGTCGCTGTTCTAGTCCCCGTAATAGACTTCATTTGAAGCTGGTTCATTTCACACCTCTCCACTGCTATTAATGTTCACTGGACTGATCTGAGGCTGCTCACATCAAACGGCCAGTCAGTGGCGTGTTGAGGTGTGATTAAATGTGTCGTTTTGCTTCTACCCTGTGGGCACAGCATTCTGGTGCAGACTCTCTGAACTCTTAGGTTGTTTTTCAGTTGGCTGTCCGTCAGATCATCATTTATGAGCTCATTTATGCGCTCATTAAAATTGTGAATTCTTTTTTTCCATCCCACTGTGTGTTCCTGTTCTTACAGGCAGTCATGGGGGCTTTCTTCCTCATTTTTTAACATCTCTTCTTTCTGAAGGTGTAATTTATGCTGCTGTTCGTTATCCTCTCTCACATGTTTAACCGCTGGGCTGCTCTGTGTGTGCATTCATCAGGAGTCCGTATGTTGGATGGGGAGGTGACAGATGTGGTGGAGGCCCACTCTCTTGGTCTCAACCCCCAGTACATCCACATATACAGTGCCAGCTGGGGTCCAGAAGATGATGGCAAATCGCTGGACGGCCCTGCTAAGCTAGCCAAGGAGGCTTTCCAGCAGGGAATCACCAAGGTCAGTCAGACAACATAACCTCCGGCTTGGAGGTCTTTTTCATATGTTTTAAAGATGTGTGGAACAACAAGTATAATGTTTGTTCTCTGGACTATGCAGGCTAGCTATGTAAATATTAGGGATGTTCGATACCAGTTGTTTGTTTGTTTTTCAGAACAATACCATTTGAGTATTCAACTCTAGAGTAAAATCAAATTTAAAGAAAAAAGCAATGACATAATTATAAAAAAAGACCAATATATCCCATTATAGCATTTTCCCTAAAATTGCATTAAATTAACTCCAAAGCCATATTCACTGAAGCAACCCCCTTCGCTGGTTTACTGTATTTTGACTGATTTTGCAAGGTCCACATAATATCCTGTTCTATTGCTATAAAAACATGGAACCTACCAAAAGAAAGATTAGTCTCTTCTTTCATCGGGGAAAAAAAAGTAGATTTGTATCTGTTTTCGTTTTGCAGCAATTAGCATTAGAATATAGCTAAGTTTCATCATTATTCACAAACCTGTTGAAAACACTGGCATAAAGAGCTTGTTGCAACATGACCCTGGCTGATCTCTTATACGTGATGGCCGTGGCTTAGGGTGTAGAGCCGGTTGTCCAGGATCCGGAAGGTTTATTGTTGGTTTGATCCCCGCTCTCCCCGACTCATGCGTCGTTGTGTCCTTGGGCAAGGCGCTTCACACACATTGCCTTCAGTGCTGATCACACTGGTGTATGGAAGGTGCTAATGTTTGGTGGTTGTTGGAGGGGCCGTAGGCGCACACTGGCAACCACACATCCGTCAGCCTGCCCCAGGGCAGCTGTGGCTACTTAAGTAGTTTACCGCCACCAGAATGTGAGTGTGTGAGCGCACGAATAATGCACCCATTGTGAAGCATCTTTCAGTGTCCAAAAAAGCTTTATATAAATCTAATGCATTGTTATTATACTCTGCTGCCACCTGCAAAACTTCAAAACCTTCTGTATGTTCTAGCATTAAAAAAACTTATACATTTTTGGGAGTGAAGGACAAAGTATTGAAAAACGTATTTTATACTTTTTAGTGTTTGAATTAGTTTTTCTATTCTTCTAGTTTTTAGTTCCTGATCGTAAAACGGCCATAAGAGGACGCGCCGTTGTGCGTACCGATACCTTGAAATAAAGTCTGGTATCCACCCGATACGATACCTGGTATCGGTACTCGCCCATTCCTAGTCAATATCGTGATATCAAATGGGTTACATCAGACCTGTGGGATCCAGTGTAATCCAGCAATAAATTCAACAAGGAAATAAACCTGACACTGTACAGAGCTGTGTGCTCATGTTGCCCAATAACAAGATGCGCATACAGCTTTAAACTTTTTCTGTATTTTTAAAATTGAGCGTGTTGTATTCTTCTATCCTGTTTATTGTATCACACAGAATAAACGATTCTGTGGTGACCAATCATCAGATGGTAGTGTATATATAATAAGGCTGGCTGTTTGACTGAATTTCTTTGATTGCATGGATGTGGGCATCAGGTGGTTATCGGTCTTCTTCAGGCCACAAACTGCTTGTGACTGCGTCGACGGCGCCACTGCAAGTTGCTTCTAAGCAGTGCAGTCAATCAAAGAAGAGCGCTATCAAATTAACTGTATAGGAAACACACACACACATACACACATGTTAAAAATAAATAATAATATATATATATATATATATATATATATATATATATATATATATATATATATATATATATATATATATATATAATTTATTTTTTACAGTGTGCAATAACTTGACTAATTGGTTATAATAACCACATCACACCTGTCCACAGTCTCTGAGCAGACGTAGCAAAGTTTTTATGAAGTCAAAATAAAATGCAAACTGTGCTGTGCTTTTATTGTTTTTGTAAATAGTTATTTTATTCTGATGTGCAATGGCAGTACAAACGAGGAATAGCAACTTCAATGATGCCAACTTTTAGTAGCTTAAAGGGGAAGTCAACCCAAATGTTCTATGCAGCGCCACTACTCTAAATATGAAATTCTGGTTAATGTTGCGTTAGTGGAATATGAGTTAATCAGCAAAATCTGGCAGTTTTTATGGATATCAGAAGGCAGCCATTTGCTGTCGAGTGAAAACGACATCAATGTTGCTCAGGTCTCAGGTAACGACCAATCACAGCTCAGCTTCAGAAAACAGGTGAGCTGTGATTGGTCATTGCCTGAGCCCTGAGCAACTGTAATGTCCTCTTCAGTCAACAGCAAGTCGCAAAATGGCCGGCCCTTGAGATGGATAAAAACGACTTGATTTTGCTGCTTAACTCATATTCCACAAATGTAATATTAATCAGAATGTCATGTTTAGACTAATGAGGTCACATATAACATATTATTGTCAAGAAATGTTTATGGTTGACATCCACTTAAAAAAAAAAAAAAAAGTGAAAAAAAAAGTGTATCAACAGTCTCCTGTAAATTCAATATGACTGTTAAGCGTTTATGATTTTGTTTCCTAATTAGAGTATTACAAGACGTATGTTTCCCCATTTGGTTCTTGAACAATTAATCCACACATTTATCTTCTCCCGGTTGGACTACTGTAACTCCCTCTACACCTGCCTAAGTCAGTCTTCTGTGAAACGCTTTTAGCTCATCCAAAGTACAGAAGAACCAGCCATTACCCATTACCCCTGTTCTTGCATCCCGCCATTGGCATCCAATAAAATTTAGAATCAACTACCAGATCCTGCACTACATTTATCTACCCGCGCACGCACTGCTATGTAACTGCGTTTTAAAAAGTGCCATATAAATAAGTTTAACAAGCGCTATCTTAATTAAACAATACAATTCACCGCTTTATATAAAGACATTAAATTCATGCTGAACACAATTGTGGTTCGCCTGGTGTTGCCCTCGACAACCATTTTCTCACATGGCCCCTCTGGAAAATGAATTATCCGTCCTTGCACTATAGCATAATGTATCCGCACAATTACTACTGCAAAAAAAAGTGCCTAAAATGGTCGTGTTTTTTTGTTCTCTCCCCAATTTTTGACAGTGAAAATGTCACAAAATTGCATACCTGACCTGGTCCTCAACTGCGCATGGTAGCTTTGTGTCCGATGACTAGTCCTTGAAAGTTGTAAGGGAAACTAATATATTTTTGGGCCATTTGCAAGAACTGAAGAGTGCAGGCAAATTCGCTCATGCGAAATGAAGCATGCCCCAAAGAGCAGCATCCATTCATGCAGAACAATAGATGGATTCGAGCACTGCTGCAGTAATTGGAATATAAACAAACTAAATGATATGCGGAGATGCATGTTGACAACAGCTGAAAAGTGTTGAGTGACGACAAGCGTATTTAACTCATTCACTGCCAGCGACGGCTTTAGACGTCAAAAATTCATTTAAACTTTTTCTATTAGCTTACCATTTTTTTCCACTTTTGTTAACAAGAGAATGAAAACCTAGAAAAAAGTACTGCTCTATACTGCGGCCCCCAACCGATGGCACCCCCACACGCCCCCCCCCACCCACAAGTTGTGTGGTGTATTAAAATTGGAGGGGAGTTGTAGGGTGAAGACGGTGTTTCCACCCTACCCCACCCCCCAAAGTGTGTTATGTGCCCTATATGTCTATAAAAGTGTATTGTGCAAACCTAGTGTAGTGAGTTAAGAGGAGTGACCAGCGGGGCCCTCCCCAACCGGGCGGGGGCAGGAGGCGCACCGGCCCACCAAGACCCCACCCACCCCACCAGGACCCCGGCGGGCATATGGGACCCGTCCGGCGGGGCGATAGGGCTCGCCCCCCGGATACTGGGTCCCGCCCGAGGTGTCAGGACGCCCACCGGAGCGGGGCGGGCACGACACCAAACCCCAGCCACCCCCGCCGGCCCTCATAGCACCGAGACCCGGGCCATGGATGGAGCCCCCGGCCCAGGGGAGGGGAAGGAAGGCGTACCGGGGAGGGGGAAGGGAGGAGGGAAGGGGACGACAAGAAGGGCAGGGGGCAGCGGCAGGGACGCAAGGAGAGGGGGAGAGGAGGAGGAAGGGTGACGAGGGAGAGGGGACAGGGAGGCGGAGGACGGGCGGGGAGAGGCGAGGAGGGAGCGCTTTTGGTAGCTTTGACGGATTTCACCATGGAGAGACATCAACATCAAAGCACAGAATGAAGTTTGTAGTGATGTAATTTAGTGACAGAAAAGAAAGCTATCATCCGATCCTGTATCATCCTGTATCCGCCCATATCGCTGCCATTGACGGCTATAGACGTCAAAAATTCATTTGAACTGTTTCTATTAGTTTAACATTTGTTTCCACTTTTGTTAACAAGAGTATGAAAACCTAGGGAGAAATTTGTGATTAATCGTGCGTTAACTATTGAAGTCATGAGATTAATTACAATTAATTAGTTTGGTTTTAGTTTTAATTGTAATTAATCGCATGACTTCAATAGTTAACTCATGAATAATCACAAAAATTCAGTCAAAATTCATTTTAGCTATTTCTATTAGTTTTACATTTTTTTCCACTTTTATTAACAAGTGTATGAAAACCTAGAAACATTTTTATTTGTACATTTAGAATAGGTATAAAATTTGTGATTAATAGTGAGTTAACTAGTGAAGTAATGCGATTAATTTATTTATTTATTTGCCTGACGCTTCTAATTTAAGTCCTTTTTTAAAATTACGTCAGGCGATTAACATTTTTAATTGTAATCAATTGCATGACTTCAATAGTTAACTCACGATCAATCACAAATTTTATATCTGTTCTAAATGAACAATAAAAACAAATCTAGGTTTTCATACTCTTTCATACCCCCCCCCCCCCCCCCCTCTCGAAAAACTGTCTGTGAGAAGCCAGAACCAGAACTCGAGCCAGAAGGAAATGGAATGAAAGACGAAAGGTGTTTTGTTACAGGGGACTGTGACTGGCTCCGAGTCAGCCCTTAGATCATTCAGAAGCTCCAAAATGGCATTGCTGAGCAGACAATATGTAATGACTTTTTTTGTTTTGGGCATTTAGAAAAAATGTTTGCCCAAGCAGAAAAGTTCTCCCCGCCACCTCTCATTTTCCCGGAGCAACGCTGGCACTTCTGTGAGTGCTGGTTTGTGCAAAATCACAATTTATCTCAGGATTGATCAATCACAATGAGCATGCTAAATTCTTCCATTTGCATGTACTCCTTCCAGAACGTGTGAAATAAATTGCATAGCAATATTGCTGGTTTGGCAGACACAATCGTGCGGACACTTGGTTAGAAGAGAAGCTTTCCACATTTGTTTGTGTGAGCAATCAAGTTTGTGCGAGCACAAACCTTTAATAAATCATACCGGGCTTTTTCCGTCCACTCTACTTTAACTGTGCAAGTGTATAATATTTCAAAATGTCCACAGACTGTATTATATGTTTCTATTCTACTATTTTTAAAGGGCTGTTGCATTTCACCCCACCACTTGTTTGGATTTTATAGGGCTGCACTGCATTAATCCTGTCCTGTACATTTTCAACCACACTGTATTTGCGCTTCTTTTATTATAAACCAAGGCAATGATGTGTTTTAACGTTGTCCATCTGCTGTTGAGGGATTTTGTGTGTGTGCGCAGAGCAGAACACAGGTCAGTTAATAGCCCAACAGTAACATTTTGTGTTTGACGTCTGAACTTGGGCCAAACGTTTTATTTTGACATTTTACATTTCAACTTTCTTTGATTGTAAAGTTACGACAGTTTTTTTGGGGTCATTTATTTAATTGTTAATACATCTACATTTGAACAACATTTATCTCCACAAGAATTAGGGTTGGGTTTTAAAAAAATCAAATAATCGATATCAAATAGATTTTTCCTTTTCGAGCCTGATACCGATTCATAAAACCATGATCTCCTTTTCCCATAAATTTATAAGAAAATACTATTTCAAAAGCTGAGTTTTTTTTTTACTGTTTTCTTGACATTTGCTGTTCACTTGAATTTAAAAGTATTTTCTTACATTTATGAAAAACCTGACTTGTAATTTAAGACAATTTGAATCGTTTTAATTAATTTTTACAATTATTGAATAAGAATTATGAAAATATTTTCATCTCATCCTTGTTGATGCCAATGTTTGTGTCACACTTAAGTGATTAAAACACTAAATGATTTAACCAGTTATATCCTCCGCAAAATTGCATGTGGAATTCAATGTTTGGGGAGTTTGTGGAGTTAAATCGAATTGAATCAGGGAAATATCAAAATTAAATAGAAATTAACTCTTGTGAATTGAAATCGAATCGATTGAGGCAATTAGAATCGATACCCTGTCCTAACAAGAATGTCAAAATATTGGAATATTTAGAAATGGTATGATCCAGTGCATTTCTCCACCACTGGAAAGTAGAATAATAGCCTGTCATTGTAAACTACTTTTTTGTTAACTGAGTATCACTTTGCTATTGTCTCATCAAAACTAAGCATTGTTTATCTTTGTAAAGTTTTTAATTTTAGAGCTCTTGTATTGAATCCTACTAGATTGGTTATAATGTTGTTGCCAGTCAATGGATGTGTATTTTTTACATTAAATGTATAAACAAATAGCCAGCGATTCTATGCTACCTCGTGTCTTCAGTGCTTGGTATAAATTTGATTGTATGGTCAACTGCCATCATATAATAGAGATGAGCAGATAAGATTGTCTTAAAAAGAAGACCGTCCTGTAGTACATACCTCCAAGCAAAAAGGACATTTTCACAGAGGTTATTTCAAAGTTGTTGAGTGCTGACAGCAGATGGGCCCGTTCCCTCTCTTTTATTCCATCATGGCCAAAAGGGACAAAGCTGGTATAGAGACCTGCAGCTATTACAAGGCTGCATCTGGAGAGAAAACAGGTCATCAGTGTATGAAAGGGCAACATCACTCTGTGCTTTTAGAGTGGGACATTTCAAAAATGGATTCTGAAACGGGGGCGTAGGCAAACATTTTTCAGTGCGGGGGCCAGGGGGATAAAACATCTCGCTGGCCAAAGGTGTGAGGTGTCCTTAACATATGCAGAACCTTGCTCAACATACAAGCAGAATCTAGTCGACGTAAAATGCAACATCAATACTATTTTATTTGCCTTTATCCCTCGCACTGATTTTTGCATTTGCTAGCTAAAAGCCATTGGTATGATTGTCACCGGCAACTTTTTGCATGCTGTGATTGATGGCCCATTTACTTAAATCAAATCAAAAACCACAATAAATCACCGCCATGAAAGCAACGATGTTGATTCACTTGACTGTAAGAATCAAATTGTTTTTCATAAAGATAGTCCCCTTTAGACTGCATTGAGATCACTTGTTCTTTAAATGTGTAGTTAACACCAACGAATTGCGGCAGAGTATCGAGGCATCTCAGGGTACCGCATCCACGTGTAAATGGAATGAGAGTCACAGGTATTCAAATGATCACCCGGCTGGGGGTGGCCAGAGAGTGCCATGGCCATCCCTGGTCATCACGTAGCTCCGCCCTTGTTCTGAAAATCAAAAATAGCCAGTGCGCGAAGGCAACAAAATCAGTCAAGATTATTTGATCTGTTGTAGCTCAGATTGAGATCAAATTCATGGTGTGTCTTCAAAATTATAATAAAATAAAACAATAATATTGCACTGATTGAAATGACCAACATAATCCAGCACGGTGACCGACTTGTAGCACATCCGCTTCGCAGTGCAGAGGTCTAAATTGTTCATAGGTGTGTTTGTGAGTGTTTGTCTGTGTGTGCAATGCGATTGGCTCGTGACCAGTTCTCGGTCTACCCCGCCTACCACCCGGAGACAGTTGGGATGGGTTTCAGCAAGTGGTTCAGAAAATGGGTGGATGGAAGTACATGATTTGTTACTTCGGTCATATTCTTATTACGAGACATAAATCACCTCACGACTGTTAGCCTGCTTGTTAAGTGTACACTTAATGAGATTGAATGGGGTGATCTACTGTTTGTGCTTTAGGAGATTGGAGCAAAGCGGGCTCATTGGCAGCCATCGTTTGCCATTGATAGGGCTGCTCGATTATGGAGAAAAAATAATAATCACGATTATTTTGGCAATAATTGAAATCACGATTATTCAAACGATTATTTATTTTTGTATTTAAAATAATAAGACCAATTTTTTTTTAAATTGAAACACTAATTATGTAAGTTCCTTACCAAACACAATTTATAATAATATATATTTATAATAATACATATTTATTTATGTTGGCAGAAATGTAATTTAATTTGGAGTGCAGCTTATATACTGTGCAGTCGGACGCTCATTTATTTTTGGGTACATTATTTTACACATTTAAAAATATTAAGACCAATTAAAAAAAAAAATAGAAACACTATAATTATGTAAGTTCCTTTTGGACCAAACGGAATTATATATATTTATAATAATATGTTTTTATTTTTTTATTTATGTTGGCAAAAACTTGAAGTTGGAGTGCAGCATGCGCACTGTGCAGTAGGATGATCATTTATTTATGTATTTATTTATTTATTTATGTATTTGGTATAAATGTTTAAATGTAAAAAATAATTAAGATTCTTTGAAACACTATAATTATGCACATTTCTTTTGGATGAAACGAAATGTATTAAATTAGTTATTTTAAATTTTAAAAAAAGGTGCAAATGTATGCATTTCAACAACTCAAAAAGCCCTACCTCTAGTAGATTTGGTATCCACCCCCCCCCCCCTTTCTTTTTAACACGTTGCCTTCCATGAGAAAATACAAAGAGTTATACTGAGAGACGTCGTGTACAGTAACAAGACATTTGAGCAGTGGGACATAATCCGCTGTCTCTCTGCATTACTGTTGCGCATTTGGAATTAAGTGTCCATTCTTTCTTTACCTCAGGGACGCGGTGGACTGGGCTCCATTTTTGTGTGGGCCTCAGGAAACGGCGGCAGGGAGCAGGACAACTGCAACTGCGACGGCTACACCAACAGCATCTACACTTTGTCCATCAGCAGCACCACACAATCTGGAAATGTGCCGTGGTACAGCGAGCCTTGCTCGTCCACCCTCGCCACCACCTTCAGCTCCGGAAACCCTGGGGAAAAACAGATAGTAGGTAGACACAAATACACTCCATACACCCACGCTGGAATGAAAGGAAACAAGAAAACAGTTGAAATGTCAGCGCATTGATGCGTTGTATTTCAAGTTGTAAGCTTACATCCGAAATCAATCCTTTTTTAACATTGACACGCATTAGGGGAATCTCCCCGCTGTCAGAAACGGAGTGACTGATGTGTAACACACAGGAAGCAAAGCTGACAATGACTGAGAATGCGCAACATGCCCCCTTGAAGCTACTTGTCAGGAAACGCTTGCCTCAGGGACAAGGAACCGATGACTATCAATCCTTTCCAAGGAGAGACATGCGGCAGGCGGCCAAAACAAATAGATGCTGCCTTTTGTTTCTTTTTGTGCTGGTAGCATTACGTTTCTCTTCGCCAGAGATCACAATGTTTTTATTCTTGAAAAATGACAGTAGTAGCTAGCGATGCACCGAATCTACAGCCACTGAAAATTGTCAACCAAAAATGGCAAAAATATGCATTTTTGGCATTCGGCCGAAATAAAATTCAAGCCGAAAGAATATGGTCGAAAGAGGATGTTGTGGTGATGCAAGCAAAAAAAAATCAAAGATGCTGCAAGCAAGTGCCTGTTTGAATTACACACCAAACACGGGAGTGAGTGTCCGCCTTGCTGCTCGCTGCCGTTTGTGAGCACCGGCAGCTTCATTGTGCACACCGGAGAACGAGAGGGTCGCTTGTTAAACTATGTCAAAGAAGAGAGTGCTGTCGAGTACTGTACTACAGGTGAGTCACTCGTTCTCCTGCAGCGCCTTCCTTTTTTTCTTTGATGAGAGCCCCTCGAGCGCTTCCACTTTTTCACTTGCATTCTTTCTGGTGGCCGTGCTGAATACTTTAGCTAATGTTAGCACTATTGCTATCAACAGTTTTATTAAACAAGTAAACACTTACCACTATCTCCGGGTGATCTGTACAGGACGCCGTGTGTGACTTTGCAGTCCATTCCCAAAGCCGATTGGCTGGTGCGAAGACATTTATTTATTTTTTAAAAGGTTGGTGAATATGTTAATGTGTCGATTTTAAATGTGCCGCACCCTGTCCCGCTCCAAATAGCCTACAAATGCGTCACCGAACCGCACGCATCCGTGCCCGCCGGTGCGAAGTACTGTACATTGGCTATAAAGTGCAATTGCACCGCCAGAAAATGCTCAGTTGCTCTCCCCTCGTTTGGTGTTTAACGTACCATTCGCCAACATGTCTCTGATGTCTGTGCATTTCAATTTATATTGTGCTTTGTTAAAATGCCCGTGCCAAAATATTTTATAATAATTTTATAATTTTAATGAATTATAATAAATGCAATGATAATAAAAAATTGGTTTCTTTTTTTTCCCGCTGTTTCGGTTTTCGGCTAAGCATTACTGATTTTCGGTTTTCGGTTTCGGCCCAAAAATGTCATTTTGGTGCATCACCTTAATTCATTCGGTGCTCCTGACAGACCTCGACACCATCACGCGTTTCGCGTGTCCAGCACTCGTGAAACGCTTGTCGAAGGACGACTTCTAGTTCACCACCGCTTTTCGTGCAGAAAGTCCGGATATTGGTTTGCACGGTCATTTAATTTGCCGTGATTCCATCCATCCATTTTCCAAACCGTCTTAGCTTTTAGCATTTTCTCTGCGGTCAATGTCAAACGTCTGAAACAGGATGTATTGTGTAGCTTTCTTCTTCGTGAGTTCAGCTTCGACGTGAGCGCTTTCCTTTACTGTCCGCGAAGCTATTTTGAATGAAATAACCCAAAACTGAAGTGAAACGAGAATTTTTCAAATGTATTTGTTGCGGGAAAGTTGCCGTGTTTAGACAAAGTTGCGTGTAAGTGCGATTTTGCAGGATTTTTTTTTAGTTACTCGACAACACACTAAATTTGTGGATAATAATTAACTCGTTTGCTCCCAAAAACGTATAAATAAGTTATATTGTAAATGTTTTAAGTGTCCCAAAGACGTATTTATATGTTTTTGTTTTGTTTTTATGGTAGAGCATAGAGGTGATGCAGCCTCTGAACTGCTGAGAACAGTTGAGGAAATGGTAGTTATTACAAAAACGGCCAGCAGGTGGCAGCATCAACCAGGGCCATGTTGAAAAAAGCTCACCCACAGTTCTAAACAGATTAGCTAACAATTTAGCTATATTCTAATGCTAATTTCTGCAAAATGGAAACATATAGAAATATACTTCATGATGAAAGAAGAGACTCTAATCTTTCTTTTGGTAGGTTCCATTTTTTTATGGCAATAGAACACAATATTTTGTGGGCCTTGTGAAATCAGGCAAAATCCAGTAAAACAGCTGGGAGCGAACAGAGTTGCTTCAGTGAACGAATTAATTTGTTGTTACCAATTAGGTGGAATTGGACAATTTCCCCGCGACACACCAGACAGTATCTCACAGCACACTAGTGTGCTGCGGCACAGTGGTTGATAAACACTGATTTATCAGATCCTAAAAGTTATCTCGAATAAGCTATTTGTTCCTTTGGCAGGTTGCATGGAAGGTTCCAAAGCTCAACGGTTCCATTGTATCCTCGTCTAAATAAATCACTTCTATTCTTGAATGGTATAATAGCTGTTGTTTGTGCGTGGCTCAAGATAATGAGCTTGACAACGCTTTATGTGTGAATTAACTGTGACCAGTGAAAACACGTTAATCACATAAATATTAAAAAGTGTGTCCAAGGTTTGGACTGGCAGTGTATTGTATTATATAAAATACATCACAACAAGCAGTTTGTTTGTGAAGCATGAGCATTTTGGTTAATTAAACAAAATGTATTATTTATTTAACCTTTATTTATCGAGGCAAGGCATTTGCAACGCCGACCTGCCTGCAAGCAGAAGAGTAAAAGAATATTGTCTTCTGGCATTTTTTTTTTTTGCATTATCATCTGTATGCACTGCATAACTTTTCCCAATAACAAAGCAAAAACTTGTCTTTTTTACCCACATTGCCTTCACTGTCTGTAGCTGTATCATTCCATTGCTAGACACGAGACTGAAAAACAAGCTGACGCTTCCATTTTCTTTCCCGTAACTCATAAAAGGATCTCCTTTGTCTCCCTGGCCCTCAATGTCTAACACTCAACATCCTTCACTGGGAATTTCCATCACACTTAAGTGGAATACTCGAAGTGTAAAATTAAATGTGTCTCTCCATTTCCCCATCCGTCTGGAAGGTGACAACAGACCTCAGGCAGAAGTGCACCGACTCGCACACAGGAACGTCGGCTTCGGCGCCACTGGCCGCCGGGATCATTGCTCTGGCACTGGAGGCCAAGTGAGTTAACTCATTCTTCCTCTGCAAGCATGAAGCCAGCCCTCTGGCAAATCTAATGTTTAATGTTATTTAGTATGGTTCACTGCAGGCTGAGAGGTAGATGTGAATATTTGTGTGCACACGGCGTCGACCCAGTTGTTCCCCCAGCAAACGGATCTTTTTATAATCACTTCATTGGACAGACAAATTAGTGACTTTATCCCTCACAGACATCAGAATATCTTACAAGCTGATAGTGACATCTTAAACTAGAGATTACCTCCCGTTATTGCTCAAATTGCTGTCAGCGATTCTAACGCGTTTCATCACGGGCTTGTCGTTTGTCACATCTTGTGCATATTAAGTTTCCCCTATCTACATAATGCTTCTCGTTCCCATTGTAGTAATTAGCTGGCAGGATTTTAGCTGAAACCCTGAAAAAAACTCACTAGGGCTGTTTTAGTGCAGACGCAGCAGCGGTGATACGGAGAAAATAGAATGATGCCATTTTGACTGTGCTACTTTGCGCTTTCTTGTCGGGGGAAAAAATTGCCCAATTAACAATGAAGAACCGTCCTCATCCAATTAATGTCACATTTTAACATTCTAACCGTAAGAATGTTGTCAGCCAAATTTGAGATGCCAAATGTATCTTCATCTAATGTTTAAGCAAGAACACGCCTGATATCAAAAAGCATCTGACATGGCTGAAGTGGTAGATCATTTGTGTAATTTCGTTTTGAGCGTTCTACCACTCACTGATCTTATCCAAACTGAAATCAATTTTTGTTCTTATGGCTGACCAGTAATCATGTCAACATCAAAATGTATCTGAACTGGGGCGGCGCCAGGCCTCGTCAAAGATCACACCCATCATGTTTTCCCTGATGTTTGTGTGAGCCGGGTTGAAAGGCCAAGAAGGCATTTTTCAAACCCGGCGACGACAGACTGTCATCTGTGACAGTGCTCTAGTTTATCGCGCTGTAATCTCATCTATAAATTTGCCCTACATGTCAGATGGATTCATTCAAAAGGAAGCGTTTTGGCTTTCTGCTGTTCCGTTACTCCGTCATTTGCTCCTGCACTACTGTCTGAGGTGACATTGAAATAATGGGGGGGACCCTTGTCCATATGAGATGTGCCCATAGTGTTGCTATTGTAATAGCCTTTTCATTTAACTACTTTGTTTTACAGAACATCAAGTATAGTTAATACAGAGTAAAGGCTTCCTTTTTGACCACCTTACATCTCAGTCATTCCTAAGACGTCTCGACACATTCAACCTTGATATTGTATCAACTCTTTTATTGTGTTTACTGAGCTTTAATGCCAGTGTTAAAACCATACAGCCAAACTGTATAATTGTCATGGTTAACTGGCATTGTCCTCAGGCTCTTGTCTTTATCTTGCTTTAGTACTCTAAAAACATTCCCTCTTTCCTTTGTAACGCGCTGAATTATATTTCACCAAGGGCTACAGACTTCTGCTTCATCACACTGCTTCTTTTGTGTTGCTGTATAGTCAGAGGTCAGCGAAAGCCTGGCAGCTCATAATAAATGACGAGAACTAAATTACTTTTACTGATGCGTGGCATGAAGATGAAGTAGTCTCTTTCCCACATCTCGGCAGTATGAACCTGACCTGGAGGGACATGCAGCACCTGGTGGTGAGAACGGCCCGACCCAAACGTCTCAGCGCAGGAGACTGGAAGACCAATGGAGTTGGACGCAGAGGTAGTACTGACCGACCGACTGACTGACTGCACTTATTTGTGTAGCCCAAGCTCCGTTTTGCATCATTTACTATCCTCCTCTCGTAACAGTACAGGTACAATTGGTCACAATAATGGTGGGGAAAGATTTGAAACGATTTGTCTTGGTGTTTGGAGACTTTTTACAGTCTATATGTTACTGTCACAGATGATGATAGGCTGAGTATTCTCAGAGTTTTATCTGTAGAGTCAAGACAAGAAAATCCCTGAACTTGTAGTTTTTTTCCTGCTAAATCACCATTAATGGTTAAAAGGGTGTTTATTGCAGTTTATTTGTGCCTCTGATATTTCAATAGAAACTAAGCATGCACTTGTAATTAATTACTTAAATAGACCGAAATAATTTGGTTTTGTAGAGGAAAATAACCTGCACAATTATTATTCTGTTCTGACTAACTGATAGATCAGGGGTGGCCAAGTTTGGTCCTCGAGAGCCACTATCCAGGCTGTTTTCCATGTTTCTCTCCAGTAACACACCTGATTCATGATCAGGATCATCAGGCTTCTGCAAAGCTTGCTGATGAGCTGATTATTAGATTCTGCTGCGCTGAAGGAGGGAGGAGACAGTCCTCCAATAAATACGACCACGTAGGTCGTTTTGAAAAGGTGCCAAATTACGACCGAGTGTTGCGTATTTTAGTTTGGCGACGTCTATTAGCCATGTTAAATAGCGCAAAAATACAAAAGCGAAACTCGAACCCGGTCTGTCAGATAAGTGCTTATCTGAATGAGCTATTTGGCCAATGATTGAACCCTAACCCTTGTGTTGTTAACAAACATGTTTTCTAGCAGTGGTCAACGTGTGCCTTTTTCTGACCCCAACTATTAGTCTGACAGCGAATAGACATACATGTCAACACACACACACACATTAAAAACACACAGATCATTACCAGCCTGTTAGCTCAGTAAGATAATCGTTTATTTTCCGGCCAGTCAACACGGGTTCGATTCCCATTGCTTTTTTTCGCTGTTTAACATGGCTGATAGAACATGGCCGAAAGAGGTCGCTAAACCACAATATGTGGTGGTATTTTGGTAAAACGACCAATATGGTCGTTTTTGTTGGAGGACTTGTTGGGAGAGAGACATGGAAAACGGGCTGGATAGTGACACTCGAGGACCGAACTTGGCCACTCCTGCGATAGATTTTACTGTCCAACGTCATCTATTCTCTTGTGTTTCTTATCTTTTACTAAATTAACTTCTAAACACACACATACATGCACATGCAGTTTTATTCTGTTGCTGCCAAAAACATGTTAGCTAGCTCGTGCTCTGTTAGCTGTTGATGTTTGCTGACTGATTTGTTAATTAGCTGAGGTCATAATTACCTGTATACATATACAGTAGTTCAAATAGTACCTCTGGTGGTCAGTGTGAAAATAAATAAATAAAAATACCATCCACACATTTATCTATCCAGCTTGTTGTCATTAGCTGACTCGGGTAACCCTAAATCCCACAGTGAGCCACTCATACGGATACGGACTCCTGGATGCTGGAGCAATGGTGGCTTTAGCGCAAAACTGGACCAGAGTGGGGCCACAGCACCAGTGTGTTCACGCAATGCTCACAGAACCAAGGTGAGCGTTGAACACATCAGTCACCATTTTGCCCCTCAGCAGTGGCACGTTGATTTGTGTAGACACGCACCATTAAGCCGTCTTGTCAAATCTGCAGAGACATCGGGAGCAGGCTGATGTTCAGTAAGAGCGTGGATGCCTGCTGGGGACGGCCTGAATACGTCAGCTCTGTGGAGCACGTTCAGGCTCATCTCACTCTGCTCCACAACCAGAGAGGCAAGCTGGCTATTCATCTCGTCAGTCCACTGGGCACGCGCTCTACCCTCTTGTTTCCCAGGTACACAATCAAACACTCTGCGCACTGGTCAGTCCAGGGTTCTTTTTCATTCCGAATGGAACTGATGCATTTCACAACAAACAGCTATCTAAGTGAATGGGTTGGGTTTTTTTAGATGGTAAGATAAGATAGTAAGTAATAAAATTAGGTGTGACAGGCGATTACAATTTTTAATCGTAATTAATTGGATGACTTCAATAGTTAACTCGCGATTAATCGCAAATTTTATATCTGTTATGAAATGTACAATAAAGTCGTTTTCATACTCTTTAACATAAAAGTGAAACAATTTAAAACTAATAGAAATATATATATTTTAGTCATTGATACAGTCGTTTCATAAAAATTCCTAAAATTTAGTTAACATTAAAAAGATGTACTGTACGGTAATAAACGAGTGTGATTTGTGTTGACTGTTGAGGTAATTATCTGCCACTAGATGGCATAATTGTATTTGTAAGACATTGGTGACAACTCAGTGCATTTTTTCATATTAGGAGCCATCTTTAACGAAGTAACGTGTGAAATTTTGCACATTTTTAAAATTGTATAATACAAATACACAAAAATATGCATTATTATTAAATGTATTACTGCCGAATTTGGACTTGGATGTGAATTCCCCCAGTACAGGCTTTCCAAGTAAGGGCGGTCATTAATTGTGCGTTAAAAAAAATGTGTGGTGTTAGAGGAACTTTAAATGAACTCAAAATGATCGCACTAATTTTGACACCCCTAAATGAAATATATTAAAATACAATCTTTTAATGAAGTTTTATGTATTAACATATAACATAAACTACTTGTAAGTCGTTTTGAGACACAGTATATGATATCATTTACATACAATATGTAAAGTTTATGGCATAGCACAGACCCTTGGGGAACCCCACAAGTGATCTTCAACAGTTTTGTTGGTATGTTGTTGAACTGCAAATAATGATATTTCTTACCCAAATAACTTTTCATCCATTGACATCCTAAACTTCTCATGTCATATCTCTCTTATTCATTAATATGATATGATCTATCGTATCAAATGCTTCTGTTAATCTATGAAAATCCCAACCATAAATTCTTTATTATCTATATTAGTAATGAAGGTTTGGAGAATGTTAATAACCACTCAACGGAATGCAACGTGTATATGCATGTGTATTTGCATATGGTGACCTTTTGTCAGGCAGGACTCGATAATTTGAATACATATTGGAAAGAGTAAGAAAAGTTTCATTAGATGTAATGTTAATAAAGGTCTAAATTTATGTGGCTTATTTTGGTTTCATCGCTCTCTATCTCGCTCTCCTGTTTTTCATTCTGATGCAGACAAAAGTAACACGATTGCTATTCTTGCAGACCCAACGACTTCTCCACTGAGGGCTTCAACGACTGGGCCTTCATGACCACCCACTCGTGGGATGAGGATCCTCAAGGGGAATGGACTTTGGAAATAGAAAATGTTGCCGCTAATAACCATGACTACGGTAAGCCTAATTGCCGTCCATTGTCAATTAGCTGCATCACAGCGCGACGTTCGAACCTGCCTTTGTGGACCGGCCATGCATGGGCTTTTTTTTTTTTCCTCTCCAGGTACTCTTACCTCCTCTCACATTCCAAAAACATGCGTGGCAGCGTAATTCAATCTGAGTGGTTGTTTTGTCTTAACATATATGCTCCATGACTGATTGGTGACCAATTCGGGAGATGTCTCCTCTTTCACCAGAAGTCAGCTCACACCCTGAAAAAAAAAAACGGTAGAAAATAGAGTACGATTGGATGAAACACTTCACAACAGTAGAACACGTATATCTCCCAAGGTTGAACTGTTAAGAGAAGGGAGGAAAAAAATACTGTGAAATGTTGAACCCCCCCTTAACTCTATCTGCGGTGTGCTATGGCAACAAGCCAGTAAAAAGCAACGGGTGGACTTCGTTGTGAAGTCGCACACAAATTCAAGACAAAACCTCTCTCCTGCTAACAGCCATTAAATCTTGTAATTAAAACACAAAATAAATCAGAATAATTAACAAGGTTGTCTAAAACTATTTTTCATATCATATGTGTTATATAGAGGACAAATTTGGATGACGGGGCTGTACCATGTTTTTGTCTGGATTTGCAGCTCAACTAAACGGGCGATTGGTCACCACGTGCCGCCTATCAACAAAGTGTTGTTGAACTAATTTTTTGCATAATCCTGGAAAATATTAGCCTCAAAGTAGACATTATTATGTATGTACACGGAGTACAAATCTCTCAGCAACACATTATGATAATTGAGGCAGCAAGAAGTTTTGTATTCGACTCTTATTTGTATTGACTGAAACATATCTACCGACTGACCTTTTTTGCCTCCTGAGATGGAACACATGATAATATTATTTCCTGCCTCATTGGGCGATTGTTGTCTTGTTTTCTCATGCTCGTCAGATCTTCTATTTTTCATGTCGCTTTTGTGTATATCACAGTTAATCAGCACCACCTTTCCAAGCTTGCCGCCTACCGTTTTCTTATGTAGAAATAAAGATTGTGCCTTTCCTTGCATGTCAGGCAATAACAACCGCAGCCGTGTTGCATTATGCCAACGTGTTGTTATCTTCCCGACTGGGATATTGTCTGTTGAAGGGCAGTCAGTGGGTTATTATCTGCAACAATGCCCAACCTTTTCGTCCACCTACAAAAGTAAGGAATATGGAATTATGGCACGAAGACACAGAGTGTGGCTGCATGATATTTCTGACAATATGTCAAATTGAAAATGGCCACATTTTGCCACCTGCCCTGAAATATGTTCTCATCCGCCATAGGAACCTTTTTAAAATTCCTCCTTTTCAGAGGAAATAATCCAGCACTATCACGTAACACATATTTACTTCCTCCTCTGTGTCCTGATTACACATTTCACAACACATTTTGTTTTGCATCAAAAAATGGCACTGACTAAAAGAAGAGCCCACCTTATTTCCACAGAATTTATCAACAGCAGCAATATTCCACCCCAGCGTGTGAAATTATGCTTTATGTGTGCCAATCGTTTTATTTATTTATACATTTGACACTGATACTACAGCCCAAAAGAGCCTCAGTGCCGTTTACTGAGAGCGGCTGGGCGTGACAGCAATATGATTTTTCTGGCCTCAAACAGTTGCAAGGAGCTCAAGCTGTGTTCAGAATAATAGCATAGAATAATCGGTGAGAAAAGCTCAAAATCCTTGAAATAGCTTTTACGTCCGCACGCCCAAATCCATTGGGAACGCTGCACACTTATTCCAAATCAAAACATGAAAGGAAATGCATCAAATGTGTTATTCCTTTTCAAACGTGGCAGTCTGCATTTTTCTTCACGAGCTTAACATTTGCTAAACTAAAACATAAATGAAGACTGTGCTTCGTTATATGTGCTAACCAAACACAGCAGTAAGCTAGCTGCTCTTGTTTCTTACATCATACAATTATGCTATATTCACATTAGTAAATCAGTTTGGACTAATTCATTTCAAAAGCGTTTCCTGGTTGTGATTGAATCACTTTGGTTATTACACACATAATACATTGATGTTGCAGTAAATGTGTTGAATCAACATGATTCTTTTAAACAATCTTAACACAATTTCAATATTTGGATGTGACGAGCAATAAGCAAGTGAGAGAGAAAATAATGTCAGATAAACACAAAATTATTGTGTGGGAACGATGTACACATTCAAATTAAGTAAATTCAGAGGGGTTTTTTCTTTTTTTCCCCCAGTGATATAGACCGATTATTGGCTGGTTCAATTATCGTTTTTTTTTTTTACGAATCTGAAAGTCGATAAAGCTGGTAACTCACTAAGCGGTGAATGCTTGCAAACGTAGCTAATTTAGGGTTTTCATCAGGATTTGTAAGATGTTAACTGACAGCTTTTACTTGTCGCAAAGACATTTCGATTCAAACATATTCTCACCATTTTTCACTGCCTGCGAAGATCTTTTAAAACCTTTTACAAACCCTGACAAAAATAAATAAATTAGCGACATTGGCATGCATTTATTACTCAGTGAGATACAGGGAACTTTCCATTTATGGATTTATTAACATTTTATAAAAAAATAATATATATATATATATATATATATATATATATATATATATATATATATATATATATATATATATATATATATATATATATATATGCTGACGCTGAGAACTCCCTACACTTTTTTTTTTTTTAAGAAAGAAAGAAATTCTGTTAAAATTTTTGAAAACTTTATTTACAATAGAAAACTTTAGGGAACTATTTACTTGCTTAGGTTTCAATTTAGCTGACGATTTTTTGTTATCATTTTAAACAAAGATGTGAATTATTTTTATGTTTAAAATTAAAAGATTTTTTGTTATGCTAATATTTTGTCTTTTACTGAAAATGAATATCGACTTGAAAAATCGCTTATCGTTCTCTTTGATTACAAAACGATAGCCTTAAGGAATGGCAAGACCATCATCCAGTTAAATCAATCAATCAAAACTCTTGTTTTTTGAGTTGAAACCAACAATTACCTTGCTTTTTCTTCACTTTCTTTGGCGGAGTACAAGTTGCAATGTTCTCAGTGCAGTTTTGAAATATTAATACTATGAACGCAACTACTTGTTTACTCTCTGAGACGTTTTAAAATTCTCTCATCAGTATCCTCCCTCTACTCTCTTTCAGGAGTGCTGAGTCAGTTCACTCTGACTCTGTGGGGGACGGGTTCCAGTGTGGTCAGCCCCTTGTCGTCGGACTTCCCTCGGCCCTCCAACAACAGCTGCAAGACGTTTGATGCCCAGCAGATCTGCATCGGTGAGATGTTTACACACGGGCCATCATGCACGCTCTAAAAACTGTTGGGTTAAAAAAACAAAAAAACAACAACTATGGGTCAAAAATGGACCAATCCTCTACTTGGGTCAATTTGACCCAACTTTCAAGAAAGTTTTTTTTTGTGTGTAAAACAACTCGTAAATATTGGTCAGATCCTCATTTTGTATAAAACAACCCAGAAAGTTGGGTCAAATTGACCCATTAAGTGGACCGGTCCATTTTTGATCCATAATTGGGTTACTTTTGACCCAACTGTTTTTAGAGTGTAGAAGGGAGAAGCAACTGCCTATGTGGGCTAGATGGCAGGAAAATGGCCGCACTCTCTCTAGCATGCTCGTTTAAATTCCAACAAACTAAAATAATATTATAAATACAATTTTAATTCTGTTAATACTGATATTACTATTTTTCTCAGGATCAGGAATGTTTTTTTTTGTTTGATTTGATCCAACGTTAACAAATATATGAATTGATCAATAACATAATTCATATTATTGATATATATATATATCATTTTCTATCAAATAATAACTGGCCTTCTAGAGCCCTTACTGATCAGAGCCCAGATAGCTTTCATATTATTTTTATTTTCTAGTAGTTTAGTATAATTTGATTTTTTACACATCCTCATGTTGCTCAGTAATTTATTCTTATATTTCTTATATTTACTTTCTGCTTCTTTAGTTTTTATATTGTATGCAGTGCTGCTCAAAAGTTTGTGTCAATTTAACGTTGCCCAATGAGATGTAATCTCTTTGGGTCTGGTAATTCTGGGATGAATATCAAGGCTGACAATTAATTGTATGGAGGAATTCTCCTGGATTCTGCTATTTTGATTATTTTTTATATATATATCAAAATACACTATGTTCAGTTCCCATTTGCCCAAAATATAAACCAGCCCATGAATTTGGGTCCGTTGGACTCACTCAGGAACAACACTGGTCATCTTAGTGAACACCTTTTTGCCACTTGAGCAATCACGTAACTGAAACTCCACAGCGAGCAGCAGCTTGCTACTCAAAAAACTTCAAGTCAAGACTAGAAATAATAAGTAAAAGTGGATAATTTCTCACCTCATCATCTGCAATCAGAAAGTTATTCACAAGCTATCCTATGTATTAAATACTATCTCATTTTTCAAGGCGGTTACACTCCAGACCATCCCCCTAATAGACAAAGTCAGCAAACTAGCATCCAAATATGCATGGCATTATTTACACTAAAAACTGAAGAAATGACACTTTGACACAATGAAAAGTTATCTGTGTTCATTTATTGTGCCCTCAAAATTACTCAATTTATAGCCATTAATCACAAACCCCTTGGCAACAAAAGTGAGTACACCCCTAAGTGAAAATTTCCAAATTGAACATTTTCCCTCCCCGGTGTCATGTGACTCACACTCCAAAAAGAGAATTGTTTAACTAATTTAAGATTACAAATTGAATTGTTGACAAACTTTTTAAAAAAAATTGCTTCATTTGGTAACACACAATTGAATTAAGTTTGTTTGTAAAATATTCACGTACTATAAATTAATCCAAAGTGACTCCAATCCAAAGTATTAAATTCAATGAACTCATTATTTGAACTTTTCTAACAGGGCCATATTCAATTCAAAGGAGATGTGGAGATGGGACGACCAATGACAATGCATGATTTTTTTTTTAAATAATTGCATAAATCCCATTGATAAAACATCTGCGTGTGTGTTTTTTTTGTCTCGTTCATGCCACAGAATGCAGCCCAGGCTTCTCCCTCTTCCTCCAAGGTTGCGTCAAGTTGTGCCCGCCCGGTTTCACGTCAGGGCCGCAACTCCTCAATCTGTCTCTGGAGAACTGGGTGGACTTGTCTTCAGTGCAAGCCTGCCTGCCGTGCCACCCCAGCTGTCTCACCTGCTCTGCCACGGGGCCCGCCGACTGTCTGTCCTGCCCCACTCACAGCCGCCTGGTCCTCACCTCCTGCCTGCACCAGAACCAACAAGTCCAGCGCAAATCTCCTGTTGCTGGCGGAGATCCCGAAGGAGAGAATCCAGCGGCGGATGACCACGATAAAAGCGGAGGCGGTGGGGACCCGCCTGACCCTGGCTCGTCTTCTCCGCTTCCCGCCGTCGTGGCGGTGCTCAGCTGTGCCTTCATCCTGACGGCCTTTGCTGGAGTTTTTCTCACACTGCAACTGCGCTCGGGCAGAGCTTCTTCTGGCCGCAGGACCAAACTGCCCGACAGACGCGTGGGCTTCGGTTTCGGCCTGGGTCGAGGACAGAAGAGGGAGGCTCGCATATGTTACAAGGGGATCCCCACTGTGTGGGGAGACGAGGACATGACCGCCTACGAGTCTGAATCAGACAGCGAGGAAGTGGACAGTCGCAGCGAAAGGACAGCTTTCATCAAGACGCAGAGCGTCATCTAGCCGACGCCTGCTGTCGTGATGGGCTTTCTGGTCCCAAGATACAGGGGTCCTCGGTTTACGACACAATTCCAGAACCCAAATTTGTCAATCACAACATGTTGTAGTTTATCACTAACCTATGCTGTTCTGGTAGCAAGATGGGAAATACAGTCTGAAAAACACTTTGAGGCCATAAGTACAGGGTGTTCCTAAACATTTGATATCAATTGAAATATGAAAGTCTGCTCCGGTGTAACAGAACAGTTTAACCCTTTAAAGCGTCTGAGGACAGATGAACCCCCGGGTTAAAGTGTCCTAGGACAGATTAACTCTTGAGGGTTACAGTGTCCTAGGACAGACTAACCCCCGGATTAAATTGTCCTAGGATAGATTAACTCCTGAGGGTTAAAGTGTCCTAGGACAGATTAACTCTTGAGGGTTACAATGTCCTAGGACAGACTAATCCCCGGGTTAAATTGTCCTAGGACACTGTAACCCTCAGGAGTTAATCTGTCCGAGGACACTTTAACCCTCAGGAGTTAATCTGTTTTAGGACACTTTAACTCCCGGGTTGAAGTGTCGGGAGGGTTCATCTCTCCTGTTTCACCTTGTTGTCTTTTACATTACAAGTGACTATATAATGAAATTGAGATTTGAAATGGATAGAGCTTTTATAACCAAGTTTAATAGTATTTTTTTTTACACATGCTGTCATGAGATAATTTGTGGCTAGAATTGGCTGTTAGATTTCGAAACCAAACTCGAACACCATATTTAAAACGTGATAACTGAATGGTGCCTTCTTTTATTGTTACACTACTGCTCAAACTGATTTGTTCGTACCCTGGAAGACATCCTTTGTCAGGAACTGAGGACCCACTGTCACAATTTCAGACACCACGCCAATGCCAACATGTTAAGATATCATTTGGAACTTGCGGGGGAGCTAGCAAAACGTTGGCCTTACTAAATGCATCCCTTTTTTTTTATTGCGTATTTATTAACATCTGTTTATTACTTCTTTCATTATGAAATCAGTAATCACATATTTATATCACGGCAAGATGGATTAAGGAGATAGGCCACAGGTTATCAGGCCAGATCTTGCCCACCACCTTTATGTGGCCTGCCAAAGCTTGCCGCAGGTTTTGGTTGAGGTTGAACATGTTAGGTAAGGCACAAAAAGTGTAACCGCTTT
Source organism: Leptonotus elevatus (assembly GCF_054856555.1). Taxonomy (NCBI): domain Eukaryota; kingdom Metazoa; phylum Chordata; class Actinopteri; order Syngnathiformes; family Syngnathidae; genus Leptonotus; species Leptonotus elevatus. The sequence goes on along the minus strand of NC_141242.1, from coordinate 16,401,146 downwards.
GTGCTCCAGCCAAAGACTGTAAACAAACAAGTGCAGCTCATTTTCTGGCTAGTGGATGACATGGTCTGTTGATGATAAAAGTAATGAAGCAGAAACAAGTTCGACACCCCTGCTCGAGCTTCTGTTTCACGACGGGACAAATACGGAGCGGTAAGCGCCACAACTGATGTTTAAGTATTTATAAATATTGCCACGTTTGTTTGCTATCTCACAGCAACACAGTCTTCACACAGTCAGATAATTGGAGGTGTGATATACAAAATGCTTGTCAGGCGGCGACGGTTGTTTCCAACCCAACGTACACCGTACGCGGTCGGCCCTCCCAAGACGGCTTATGTCACTGCCAGTTATACAGAACAGCCACCTGGAACAAGAGCGTGGGCTTAACTGAATAAGCCAAAACATTTTCTCCATATTTGCTGACGATTCAAGTGTTGTGGCGACGGTCGTCCGGTAACCAGAAGGTCGGCTGTTCGATCCCCGCTCACCCCAAGTCATGTGTCGTTGTGTCCTTGGGCAAGGCACTTCACACACATTGCCTCCAGTGCTACTCACACTGGTGTACGGAAGGTGCCAATGTTTGGTGGTGGTCGGAGGGGCCGTAGGCGCACACTGGCAGCCACGCTTCCGTCAGCCTGCCCCGGGGCAGCTGTGGCTACCTAAGTAGCTTACCGCCACCACAGTGTGAATGTGTGAGCGCATGAATAATGTATCCAATGTAAAGCGTCTTTGAGTGTCCAGAAAAGCGCTATATTAACTCATTCACTGCCATTGACGGCTATAGACGTAAAAAAAATTTTTTAACTATTTCTATTAGTTTAACATTTTTTTCCCCACTTTTGTTAACTAGAGTATGAAAACCTAGAATTTTTTTAATTGCACATTTAGAACAGATACAATTTGTGATTAATCATGAGTTAATTAGTGAAGTCATGTGATTAATTACAATTTTAAAAAATAATAATTGTAATTAATCACATGACTTAAATAGTAAAAACATGTTAAACTAATAGAAATAGATCAAATGAATTTTTGTTGTCTATAGCCGTCAATGGCAGTGAATGAGTTAATCTGATGCAATATTATTATTTAAGATATTTTTGCTCTGTTTTCCAGCCTTTTCAAGCGATATTGATTTAGTACCAGAACATCTTAATTACATTTCGGGAGCAGCGAACATTTTGTTGTTTTTGCTTTGATTACCTTGTATAACTATCAAGGCTGGCAACACTGAAAATAAAAAAGGGTATAAATAAAAGAAAAAAATCGTATTTACCAGAATCCATTCCATTTCTATACAGCACCGGACACAGGTGAGCTTGTACCTATTCTAGTCTCCACCCCGGACTGTCATCAGCCAATCGCAGGGCACATGTAACTCAACATTCACACCTACACACACTTAACAGTTTTCAATAAACCTAACATGAAACTTTTAGAATGTGGGAGCATGCAAACACAACACAGGAAGGACTCGAACCCTGAACATCAGAACTGTGAGGCAGATGTGCTTAACACGTGGTTACCGTGCAGCACCTCTTTTCAAATTAAAACTATTATTGTTAGGTTACAACAAAAATATGACTTTTTTTTTTCTTAGGTCCTGTTTCACTCCTTCGTACAGCGGAGCGTACATCGACTTAATCAGATTACACTGATTAATATCAAACGAAATCTTGTATTTTATACATTTGCTGTATTGCTTTTCTATTGACCTTGTAGTGGATAATATTGTGGAGATCAGTTTCATGCTGGAATAAAATGGCTTTGGTGTTTGCAAAGACCCGTCTGCCTTTTCTCTATTCACACACACACACACTTTTAGCATTGCTAATTGCATTTGCTCTCCAAGCAAGCAGATGGCTGCTAACTTCTCCCTGGTCATGTTTCAGCTTCACCACAAAGCACCAGCACTTGGACAGCTGTTTGAGCATTTATTTGGTTAGCATTATCCAGTTTACGGTCCATGTACTAGTATGCAATTTGTCCTCACTCGTTGTTTCTGTGAAAATGGCTTGGAATTCATTTCAACCCTCCCAGCCCCACTTTCATTACCACATAATGACTTACTCTCCACTAGTGACTCATTATTAACCCTTCAGAGATAACTCACTACACAAACTATCGCCTCCATTTCACACTCGAAAGGTAAATGTGTGCCTGGAGCGTCTCATTGATTTCTAAAAGCTTGAAATTCTTTCATCTTCATACGCGAGCCTCCATAGAGCTCAATTGGCACTTCATCCGAATCAATCCGTTGTCTACGCTTGGCTGCGAAAGATTGAGATTCACCAAACGCCGCATCACAGCAAGTTGCTGAAGACACAGTTGGTGGCAACAGCTTGAAATAAAATGTAGAGTGCGCGTCTTGGCAAGCACTTGGCCTCCACCCCGTAGCTCCATCCTTGCTCACAGACGGGCCTCGAGCAGCCCTGCTGCCAAACTCACTTTCTTTACACTTACAACTGTTTTTATGGCGCAGCAACACGAGGTGTTTACAGTAGTGTGGAAAAAGTGTTTTCCTCTTTTCAGATCCCCCCCCTCGCTTAAATGTTTCCCAATTCCCATCATCAAAGAAATGTAAATGTCTTGTTTTTTACATTTGAAACAAATTGTAGAAGGGGGCAAATACTATTTCATGGCGCTGTATTTCCAATATCAACAAAAGATGCTCTAGCTTCTTTTCTTCTGCTTTGTGTCCCTCTCCGCCAGAAGGCCAAGAGAGTAAAGTGGACAGCGTTGAGCTGACTCAATGCCGCCCCCTGCAGACACATTCGTCAATAAGCCAGTTCATGAGACGAAAACTTCAAGTGTTTGGCCAGACATTTTAGGAATTTGCCCCCGCCCACGTACTTTTTTTTTTTTATATAGAATTATTTTATTATTGGCAGATGACTCCCAATAATTTAAACCAGTAAAAAAATAAAACAATAGGCTAATTAATTATTCAATAATCAAAACAAAAAACAGATCGATTTTATTTCCACTTGTGTTAGCTCACAGCAGAAGCGATTCTAGGAAGTTTAGGATGGCGGGGTGCCGTGTTCGTGTTTGTAATTACTAGTGGTGTTACACGTGCACGAGTCTTCAAAGTGTGTATCGTGTAATGAACACAACTCCCAATTTGTGGCATGCAATCTGACTCGAATTAACATGTTCCACATACCGCGGTTCTTCTTCTTGCAGCTGCATCACGTGCTAGACTTGACAGCCGCGACTCCCAGTGGTAACACTAATCATAACACCCCCCTTTCTTTGAGATGATGAATCACCAATTGAGCATTCTGAGTCACAAGTCAAAATGTAGGGCCTACATGTTTGTACTACCGATGATTGAAGGTGTTGTGACTTGGGAGTGTGATTCCAAGCGATTCTGAGTAAGCGTTGAACACAAGGGTTGCCTGTAGAGTCTTCCAGAGACTACAGCAATTGCACCAAAGTATCCATCCTTTGTTATAACTGTAAATTATGTTGGGGCAACTTTACTGTTCCTTTCGTATTCCAATCCGCATCTTCGATCCTAACTTGGTCATTGTTTGCCAGTGGAGAGTGTAGCCTGATTTAGCTGAAACATCATAAAATGTCATTTGTGTATGTGTATGTGTGCGTGCGCGCGCGCGTGGGGGGTGGGGTGTTTTTTTTTTTTTTAGCTTGTTCTCAATTCTTGAAAGTTTCTTGTGTGTTGGGTGGGATGCCCTTTGTTTTCTATTTCGCAGGTCAGGCCTTAGAGATAGCTTTCTTTAGTCCATCAACAAAACTCGCTCATGTTTATTAGCCCATTTAAAGTCAGTCTGTGTGAATGCAAATAGTTTTAGCGGCAAGGTGGGAATAAATTTGCCGATTAAATTTACCCTTCCCATAATGCACAACACACCCACTATGTTGGTCTATATTACGGAAGAGGATTAGGGCCAGTCAAGGGGGAGGGGTTGGTACTAGGATTCTCTATTCTCAGAGAATTTTGACTTTAATCTCAGAATTCAGATTTTAATCTCAGAATTCAGATTTTAATCTCAAAATTCTCACTTTAAAGTGAGAATTCTCACAGTAATCTCAGAGTTCTGATTTTTATCTCAGAATTCCCACTTTAAAGTGAGAATTTTCACGTCATCACTTTAATCTCAGAATTCTGATTTACTATCAGAATTTTGACTTTAATCTCAGGATTCTCACTTTGTGATGTAGAGCTAAGAATTGTAGGGGGAAGTCCTATAGTCAGAATTCTGAGATTAAAGTCAGAATTCTCAAGTGAAAATTCTGAGAATGAAGTGACAATTCTCACTTTAAAGTATTTAAAGAATTCTGAGAATAAAGTGAGAATTATCACTTTATTCCGAATTCTGAGATTAGTCAGAATTGTGGCTTTAAAATCTGAATTCTGATAATAAAGTGGGAATCCTGAAAAATGTATCTCCTCTTCACTGGCCCTAATCCTCCCCCATAGGTCTTGGCATGTTTAGTATTTCTTTTATTTTGTCTTGATCTGCGATTTCACTGCAACTCACACTTTTTCTATTATTGAGTTTCAGTCCATACTTTTGTATGCACTCCATCACTTTTAAAGTCTCTGGTTATGCTCTCGGAGAGTCAAGCCCCGAATAATATCATCATCAAAGTAAATCGTGACTCCAAGCCTTCAATGATTTGTTCCATTGCTCTGGAATATTTCTCATGCATGTTTTTGGAATGTGGGAGGAATATACAACTACACACAGTAAGGCTTTGAATTTCCAATCTCTACACTAGTCTGTGTGGCAGAAGTGGAATCATCACATTTCCCTTTCAAATTAGTTTGGAAAAAATATAAAAATGAGCAATGTAGAACTTTATTAAATTTTCTCTGCCTGTTTACTCCAACAGGACTGAATACAGAAGATATCCTCCCACCATATATTACCTCTGAACACTACAGCGAATAGCACTTTTCAGGGGTTTTTTTGTTTTTTTTTTACATAGATTTCCACCATTTCCGTGTGACACACAATGAAAGCTGAGATGGAGTTTAAGGGACGGAAGAACAGGAAACGCAACTCGATGTGGTCTCACTGAAATGTTAATCGAAGCCAGAGCAGCTAGCGCATCGTGATGTGTGACAAACCTCCTGAGGGGAATGAATTAAACAAATAGTTCGGTAATGCACAGACTAGAATCATAACAAAAATGTGTCTGCAGCTCTTCGCTCAGCCTCGGGGAAATGCCGCAGCTTCGCAGTGGTACACACATCAGCTAGCTACACTTACACAGTCGCTCAACTCTGAAAATAAGAAATCCATCTGCGCCTTGAATTTTCATTTTGATGCCTTCAAAAACGAAATAACATTTCATGAAAGCAAATTCTCACATCCACTTTTTTGGGGATCAAATTTAAAACATTAACAAGTTTCTCGATTGTCACTGAAACATTACGGACGTATACTGCAACTGAAAATCTCCGTGGGGCCGGACCGGGCATAGTCATTTAAAAAAATTGAAGCCCAGGTAGAGAAAAGCTGAAAAGCAAATCTGTTTCATTTCTATGCATTAAACAATGGATGGCTGAAATTGGAGGAAATAATTAAGCAGTCAACTCCTGAGCCAAACCTGCAGTTACAGCATCATCAAGTGTCTCTGACAAACTCCATAGGGACATGTATACAGTTGTACAGTGTACCCAAAAATAAAAAATAAAAATAAAAGGCTTAAGAAAGCATTAGATGTGCTGTTTAAGCCAATGATCCCCAAAGAAAGCCATGGTTGCCAGTCAGAGAAAAATTGGTAATATGAACCGGTCCCTGACGACCAAAAAAACAAAAACAAAAAAAAAAACAGTTGAGGACCACTATTTCAAACAATGCACTGTTTTGCTACAGGGGGTAGAGAAAGCCAGTGCACGTATATTTTTATCAACAGACATGTTTCAATATAGACACATGTATTTGTCAAAATACACTTCATGCACACTGGCATATTTGTTAGCAAAAAAAAAAAAGTGCTACTGTAATAATTCCAGCAGAATGGAAAGTTGCATTGCTGCCACAGTGATTAAAAAAAAAAAAACTTTATTCAAATGCTTCTTACAGCTCCGCTTCATCCTGCCAGCAACACATGTCCAACTATTAACTGCCAACATGTGAAAGGCTCATAAATCAACGGGGCGAGTGGTGGCTTAAGACTTTGCACACGCAAACATACATGGTCCAGTCAGTGTGATGCGCCAACACTGGATTATGACGAATGTTGGGCGCAGGTGACACAGAAGCGGCGAATGACGAGTGAAGCTCTCACGTGATTCCTTTGTGACTGCACAGAGCGGAGACCGCCGCATATTGCATCTCCCAATATCCACCCCACATATAGTTTTTGTTGCAGTGAGATGAAAAAGTAATTTGATGTTAAATTGAAAAAAATGAAATGATTGTGAGTGTAGAAAAAAAAAAAAAGCTCATAGAACAAATAAAGCTTTAAAAATTGCACTCTTATGGGGCACATTCTTGATGAACCTCTTACCACCACCCCCCATACCCCCCCCCACCACCACCTCCCCCTTACTCTCCACTTGCACATCATTGGGATATTTACATTCAGTAGTTCCGTTCCAGACTGAAAGCCAAGAAAGAACACATTCTTACGCAGCAGCCGTGTCCTCAGAGAGTTTGTGGTGCTGCATAACAGCTGAATGCCCTGTGCCGGTCCAAAGCCGGCAAGGCTCCAGTTCTTGGTCCTCAGAGTCCGAGCCCGCTGGATCAGGTTGGCTCCTAGCGCAGTTTGAGCTTGAAGGCGGAGATCTCCATCGGATCCAGGCTGACTGTGGAGTGGTTGGCCAGTGGTGGACTGGAGTACATTAGGGTCAAGGACACGGGCTGCAGCAGCTGCAGGTCCAAGTTCTTGAAGAGGCCGGAAACATTCAGCTGCACAGAAGACGACAAAGCAGACCGGCTTGACAACACAAAGCGGTGCAGTCAGTCCCGCTCTGCAGGTCCTGCAGGGCCAGGGGTTAAGGCTTTGGGGCCGGCTGTCTTACTAGTCACAGTATCGAATCGTGAGTTACCCGTATCATCCCACCCCTATTACTTAAGTCTTATGACTTCAGTGTCCGATGGGGCCAAGCCGCAAATAAAGTAAATTTTAGCGCCAAAATAAATAAATAATTGACCAGGCAACTGTTCATAAACCGAAAAACTTCTACTTCCCACTGTATTTGGTGTACGTTTCCTCACCTGTCCTTTGGTGGTGGTGCAGTTGAAGCCCAAGTTTGGAACATCCAAAGCACAGTCGAGGCCAAAACGGTGAAGAATTAAAGCAGTGTATGGCGATGGAGCATTGGGATCCTGTGCATTCACACACACAAAAATTACACTTAAATAAATACATAAACAAATCAGTGAAACCTACAGCAACATGTCCAAAGTTCGGCCAGTGGGCAAATTGTTTCCGGCCCACGGCCTCTATCATAAAATTAATAATGTGGCCATATAGGCCTGTTTTCCAGCGTATAAATTACATGTTACATGCAATTTCACAATTAGCCACAAGAGGGCAGCATCACTCTATCCAGCTCCAAGACCCCGTGTGACCGTCTTGTAAAACTTGATGGATTCTACACATTCATGCGCTTCTTTATCACACGATGGACGGATGGGGTCCTGGCAGCCATCCTTTTGCAATGTAAATATGCGGGAAAACGGCATTTTAAATAACACGAGGATATTTTAATCAAGCCGATTGTCAACTGAGAAAAAACGTGTTTGTTTCCCCCGGCTTTGGGATTCTTGTTTTCGCCACAGCCGCATATCCCGCCCCCAAACGCACTGTTGCTTTGTGATTGGTCAACAACACTAGTGAGAATCGGAGCAAATCAACGGGCTCCGGACAAGATTTATTCTCGGGGGTTTGTGAAATCACAAATCAGCTTGCAGGTAAAGTAAACTCACAGCGACATTGAAATTTTTTTTTAAAGATAAAAAGAAAAAAAAATCAATAAATGAGAGGTGGAAATTGGACTCGTTTTTTCCCCTGCCTTATTTGCAAGGAGACTGTGGCTGTTTTTAAAGAGTTCAATGTCAAGAGCTCGATATTCTCGATTATGAATAAACAAGAGCCGCGTGCAAACACGACCAACTTCACTCTCACCTGCGTGATATCTTGCGCATCAATACCACTGCCATTGAGCCAGACCTGGCCTTTGTGCTTCAATCCAGAGCTCAGTATCAGCCTTCAAATTAATGCAGGCAAGTAGTCTTGTCATTTACAATGACTAAAATAAAAAGCTAATTTTATTTTAAACCACTTCAGAATAAGAAAATTTATTTCCCTTTTTTGAACTTCAAAAATTCTGTGGACTTTTTCAACGATATGCTGTGTTTCAAATTAACCCTTCATTCATTTCATTAAAAATGAAACAAAAGACATGTTTAAGAATCTTGAAATTGAAATGAAAAAGTCAAATATGAAAGGCAGACTGGTCTACCAAATTTGTTTGGATTAAAAAAAGAAAAAAAAGAATGTCAGACTAAACTAAATAATCGGCCCCTACATTTGCACCTTACCAAATCTGGCCCTCTTTGCAAAAAGTTTGGTACAGTCAAACATATGTCACCGGTCTTTCTCCCATTTGTTGGGAGATTGAAGTAATGTTGCACCTACGACGTGAGAGTTAGTAAAAGTAACACAAAACTGTTACGTGGTCAAGCTGCTGCTATCATAACACCTTCATTAACTGTACAGCTGGTACATTTTTCCAAAGTATCTGCCTTCTATATCACAACACATTGTTATAAATACACTATTATGGGGAGGATATGGACTGAGACCTGCTGCAAATAACAGAAAAAAAACATGAATAATTGGTGCCCCCACCATAAAAAGGTTTATAATTACGCATGATGGAAACAAAGCACAAGTTATTGGGTGAGGTTTTCAGAGAATCAGGTTCCTAAATAAAACAAATTACCTGAGAGGTGAACTCTCAAATGCTAAATTCCAAATATGCGTAGTTCACTAATTGAAATCTCAAAACGTTGATTTACGTGAGGGTAACCTCCACATTACTATAATGGCCCACCATTGGCAATTAACGCTACGTTCCAAATTATGCAAATTATATTTTTCTCCAATTTTCCTAAAAAGCCTGCTTTAAAAAAATTGTGAATTATACTCTGTCGAATGTTTTTCAGTTATACTAATTATTTGGGAAGATCTGAGAATATTCTGTATTTTGCTTATTTAATAACGGATACACCTCTAAATTTAGATTTACAGCAGGTGTTTTTTTTTTTTTGTTTATTTGTTGGGGCAGACTTGGGTGTGTACACATCACCAATTGTGTATTTCAACCACGGTGAGTTCCTGTTGAATGTGTACATCTTATCAAACTATGCTGGATTTAAACTGGCATATTCGACACCTATTGGATTTTTATCCACATTTGGAAGAGACAGGATTCCAATCCAATCTATGCGCCGCTGCCAATGATACACATCTGAATTGTGGCAATTGAGAGCAAAAAAAAAACAACAACCCTGTAACGGTAACACTTGAATCATGCAGTGTATATCCAGCCACAAAAGTTGTCAACTGAGTAGAAATATGTTTAAGAGTCAAGATGGCCTTACTTGGCTTTGGATGCTGCGAAGGTTTAGAAGGTGGAAGTCACAGGGAAGCATGGACTTGAGTGGCGCAAAGCTTTGCAGGGGAGGCACGCCGCGCCTTTTAGGCAGGACAGGTAGCGCCAGAACGTCGTGATTCAGGACGGCGTTGGTCATGTGACTAAGCACAGAGGGGAAGCTCATCGTGGAGCTGTCTGTCATCTGGTGGAGGGCACAAAAAAATAAGGCAGGAGGAGGATAAGTGCGATAAATAGTAACTTCTAACTTGTATGTTTCACTTAAGTACACATCTACTAACACACAATGGGTTTGATGAGGTCTAATTCTAAACGCTAGGACAGTACAATGTTACCCTGCTCTAAGCAGGATGAAAGAGTCATGAGCAGTTTTGGAGAGCTACACAGTCCTTTGTCCTCAGTTGTTTAATCAACTGTGCCATTTGCTACTTTCGCCGATGAGGACCTATGAGAACGGAAGACAGGAGCTACAGAGCACAGACTAAGGGTACGAGAGCGTCGGCGCTTGTTGCCACGACAACATTACCTCTTCAACTCTGTCACTCAACATTTTGGGGAGGAGAGTGCGAAACACGGAGGAGAGTTTGGCAAAGAAGCCATCAGGCTGAAGGCAACACAAGGGAAGAGATGGAACACAAATGCATGAAATGTGAACTGAGAAAAAACATGATGTGTTAAAGAAGCGCATGACGAAGAACAATGCAATGGCACACCTGGTACAAGTACATCACTAAGACAAAAGTTTTGGCACAAGGTCTCATGAGATTCTCAACCAGTGTGCCGGGACAGATTTGTGTGTCGTGATTTCACTTAAAAGGTACAGTTCCCCAAGTCTACCACCAATTACTACCAATCATCATTCGGTGAGAGTAAGTGAGCAGCCCAGTGAGCGACGGCGAGTGAGCAGGAGCCGACCACGAGTTAGCCAGAGTGGCTAACAAGAGCGGATAGCGGGAGAAGGTAGTAAAATATAGCGAGAGCACAGCAGAGGGAGAAAAGCGGCAGGAGCCCGAATCACATGACCCGGCGACGACCACCTATAGGCCCCATCTGTGGCAGGTGAGCGGCGGTCTACCCATTATGTTCGACACTAGCTGCAACCACCACCAGGACTATGTATGTTTGCGAAGTTCTCCTTCGGGTATCCATAGCAGAAAGATGGCGGTGAAACATGTCAGCCTCCTGTAAGGCGCGGCACGACCTACGCAATAGAGATTGCTATACCTGCGATTGCGATTATGTTAAAAAAAAATTACGATGTGACAAAACTTTTTTTTTTACCGTACAAATCATAGTGGGTTTTTAAAATACAGTGAATGAATTATTAGTTCACCCCTAGATGGCGCTAAATTTTACACAATATCTCTTCAATTGGCCCAAAAAATATATATATATATATATATATATATGTGTATCTTTGTTCATCTAACTATTCCAGTGACTTATGGAGTCAACAAATAAATAATATTCTATTAGATGGCAGAAAGTCTATAATTGACATTTTTGTTTAGTGGCGCGCAGTAAGATTTTTTCTAACTTAAAATATGTTCCTTGGTTCAAAAAAGGTTGGGAATACTGCACACACAAGCTGTTTTGATAACACTGAATGATAATGTAAATTAAGTTTTGCCAGTAACGTCACTCATTATGTTGCTTATGTACTGCACACTGTAATATATTTATGGGAGAATTCTAAAGCTAAATTCATTATAATTTTCTGCTTGTTTTTTTTAACAACGCAACATCACATAAAGATAAATGTATCCTCTTAAACTCACTCATTTTGCAGTGCATTGCCATTTTCAAACAATGTGACCACAGGATAACAGGGCCTGCTGCAAATGGCAACTTGTCAGCTTACTCTCTTCTGTCTCCCTCTGTTGGTTATTGCCTTTTTATGTCGTTTGGACAGGTTGTACTTGTAAGTGAATTTCATTGCTCTGTGCCATACTTGTGCATGTGCAATGGCAATACATTTTCATTCCTTTGCAGTGTGGCTTTTAAATCGTAAAACCTTGGCATTTGAATAGAGGTATGCACACTATATCCACTCAATAACAGAGTGTAAAATGAATTGCAAAAAGGATTGCAATAAGTAACATCAAATATCCTTTAAAAAGATTCTAACTCACATATTTCAACAACAAACCTATAAAAGAACAACATTTCCCCCCCAAAAAATAAAAGCTGCAAAAGGCAAACCAACTCCCTTTTCTTTTTGTTTTAACTGAGCCAATACTTTTGTCCGTTGGGTGTACGTGCAGCTGTTAGAGGAGTTAAGAGATTTTGCCGCTTATTTGCTGTCTGCTATCTGACCTTGTTGTCCATCAATCTCCTCTCCAGAAGCAGTCGAAAGCGGTTGACCGTCCTTTTGTTGTCCTTGAGGCCTTGCCCCAGCCCACGATTATCATCCTGCATCAGTCGGCGGTCCAAAATCACTTCCAGTTGGCCTAGAAGAGATTACTATAGATGAACACTGCTCATTCAAATCTTTAAGACTCATATGACATTGGGAGAGTGAGCTGTAAAACAAACAAAATTCAACAAAATAAAAGAAAATTAGATGCAAACCACTGTTGAGGCTGCTGACACCCAGAGACTGTGCCGTGTGCAGAGTTAGCCTGTGATGGCTGTCCTGGATGTAAGCCTGGCTGGGCATTGGGTAGAAGTTAGCTTGCAAGGGGAGTTTCTGGTGGTGGCGACGAAGCTGCATCTACAAAAGGAGGTCCATTGCAAGCTTCTCAACATTTCCAGATTGTTACAGAATATAAATCAGTAATACTGAACAAAGCATTATCACACTGACCTGGAAGCCATTAAGGTCTGTGTAGAAGGCATCTTCACTCTGGATGTCAGTCACCAGTCGTAGGGCCAGCTCCTTGTTAATTTGATCTCTGATGTCCACTGTGGTGGTGATGTCCACAGACAGGCCATCCACACCTGGAAATGACAAGTGAAACAAATATATATAAATTACCTGTACATCAGGACACGTTGGCTCTTGTCAGCTGCTACATTTGCTATTGGAACCGATCCTACAACAGTTTTGTTACCTGGCACATTGTAGATGCGAATTGCCAGCTGAAAGTGTTGGTAGTATGCCACCACTTCAGAGAAGAGAGGACCCTCAACGACACGCACCACAGGTGGCTCTTTATGGTCATAAGGCTGAAAGCAGCACAATCAGCATCAATAGCAATAGCAGTGAAGGGTTAAGAACACAAAACCAAGTGAGTTAATACCGTTGCTTTTCCATCGGGCAGGAAAAGATAAGCGCCACTTTTGTCTCTTGAGGGCCGGGTTCCGTACACCAAGAAGTGCATCTGAACCTTCATTTCCTGAGGATCATCCTTGAGTTTGATACTCTGCAGGTTTGTTTAGACAGAATTAGCAAAGTGAACATTATTGAGGTCGAAGATGAGCATTTCTTGATTCAAACCTCCAAGAGGCCCGTGGCGCCAGAGAAGCCCAGGATCAGAAACTGGCTGCTGATGTAGAACGTCTGAGGGTCAGCCTGCTGGGACCGAACAGGAAGTGGGTCCGAAGCGTGGGCAGTGTGGGCGCCTCCCGGCAGCCGGAGAACTGTGTCCGAGCGCAGAGTCATGGGCGAGTCCGGAGAGTCGTATAGATGGAAGACGGCAAGACCCAGCGATGGTAGGCGCACCATAAATGTGGCCTGTTAAGAGGATTGCGGGAGTGGAAAATTGACATGAGATTAATTGGCTTTCCTAGGCCCGGCTGCATTTCTATTGCTGTAAAATCAAAGCATTTATAAATTAGCAAAAATTTGCTGTTGTACTTGATGCTGATGAGTGATTAGTGTTAAGAAGAATGTATATCGCAGTATTGTGAGCATAAATTGCAATTTGTAAATAATATGATTCCATGATTCAAATGGAAACCCACATGAATAAAACCAATTCATTTACAGACTCTGAGGGGTTCCTATGAAAATATTAATTTTGATTTATTTGATTTGATTTTGCCAAGCCAAAGACAAATCAGGCCAAGCATAAGAGTACAATCATTAAGATTTGTGCGAAGTCATCTCTCACCTCAAATACTTCTGCGCCCATTTGACTTGACGAGCTCCACTGAGCGCTCAGCTGCACCGGGAGGGTCTGTCCATCTTCAGTAAGCACCCTCACCTTGACTGTGTTGACCAACACGGTCACAGCACAAAGCCGCTCATGCTCAACAGGATTGAACAGGACCAGGTACCTGACGGCAATGAGGAAAGTAGCAATCAGTCTCTTGGGTTGAACGATCTGAGGGCATCACGGTAGACGTGGTGTGGGTGCTACCTTGGCCCTGCTGGATCCAGCTCGATTAAAGTGCGCTGCGGCAGGGAGTCCTGAGTAGCACGCCTGTCGTCCTACACATTTAAACACACACGGACGCATTCAAGTTGAGGTCTAAAATCAATTACAGAGCAGAGTCACAGAATACCCACACAAGTACAGGGAGAAGAAAATACCATACAGCAAGTCCTCAGCCCATATTTTAAATCAGTAAAATGCAATGTAAATCATTCATTGCCCTGTTGGAAATGTTACTTCTTACCGTCTCTAGGAAAGGCTCTGTCTGGTAGAAGCGATAGAACTCTTTGTTCTTCATCACCAGGAAATGTGCAGCATTGATGATCACCCTCTTCAGGCCAATGAGTGAGCGCAGTAATCTACGGAGGACAGGAGACAATGGCTCATCAAGTAGTCAGCAGCAAATGGCACGTCATTTTGCTTTCAGGTATCAAACCCGTAAGTAGCTGCCATAAAGATGGAGGATTGAATGATCCTTTTATACAATAACGTACTTTATTCATCTAGTTAAGGCAATTAACAAAGGAATCTAATTTGCAATGCCAACCTGACAAAATGTATCAAGACCCCCGTGTCATTTCCTACCTGGTACCATAGTCAACAACAACATTCTCTTTCGCAGTGCCAGTGATGCCATCATGATGCTGGAAGAGGCCCACAGAGCGCCTGGCGTCAACAAGCAGGGCGTAATCTGAGACCGGGTAGCGTCCTTCCATGCCCATGTGTCGGGCATTGGCAACTGCTAAACTGTAAAGTATTTCAGCTCCCCTGAAACATTCATAACACCACAATTATGAGAAGCTGCCTGAGAGATTTAATCTGCTCCTCAACCGAAAACATCACACATTTGTCAATGCTGGGACTGCATTTCTTCAATTGGCCAATACCACTCCAACCATAAATATTTACTTGTCCAATGACTACACAAATACACCAGTGATGGTACCATGGAGTGGTGCAGTGAGGCTTATAAAAAGAAGAAATTAAGACACATTATAGTTAATTTATATCACATTTTGTGCATCCAATCAAGTGGACAAGTAATGGATTTTTTGTTAGCAAACTTCTAACATTTTCCGTAATTTATGGGGAATAAGAAGTATAAGAAGGTTTAGAATAGCTGCTGGTTTAAATTAGTGTGGCTCAACCTAAGTCAGTGGTCTACTGAGGGATAAATCTTCCTTACCCTAAGTGTAGAACGCAAAAATTACACACAAAAATAAATATATACAGTGCTGCTCAAAAGTTTGTAAATCCTGCAGGCACAGTCAGACTTTTTGTTTAAAATATTAAAATAACCTTATTAAATGTTTAGTCATACCCAAATCTACAATGCTGACATTGAAAATAATCGACATGAACAAAAAGAATGATAATATTGTCATTCATTATTGAACAAAAGTTGTTGATTTAAGAAAAACTCGGATTTCATGAGTGCAAAAGTATGTGAACCTCTCACTTAATCGGACATTGC
The DNA here is from genome assembly GCF_054856555.1 of Leptonotus elevatus. Taxonomy (NCBI): domain Eukaryota; kingdom Metazoa; phylum Chordata; class Actinopteri; order Syngnathiformes; family Syngnathidae; genus Leptonotus; species Leptonotus elevatus. Next base: position 16,385,752 of record NC_141242.1, on the reverse strand, counting down.
ACCTCTTTTTGCAATGAGAACTTCATCCGAACACTTTCTTTAGGGACTTATCAGTCTTTCACATCTACTTTGGGGGATTTTTGCCTCTTCCTTGCAAAATGCAGCCAGTTGAGAGAGGTTGGATGGGCATCTAGTATAAACTGCCCGCTTCAGGTCCCGCCACCGTACTTTGAAAGAAAAATTTAAGTCAGGATTTTAATTGGGCACATCCAGAACATGAATCTTGTTGTTCTTTAGCCATTTCTTGGTTGTATTGCTGGAATGCTTTGAATTATTGTCATGTTGCATAATCCATCTTCTACCAGGCTGTAACATCACAAAGAACGGCTTCAGGTTTTGATCCAGGATTTCACAATATTCCCCTGAATTCATGATTCCCTGGACTATGCGGAGTTGTCCAGGTTCTGAGGATAAAAAGACAGCCCATAACTTAACATTCTCACCACCCTGCTTCAATGTGAAATGGACCGATGAAATAAGAGGTTTAGCAAAGAAATTGTGCATCACAGACTGAAACAGAGACAAAACCACGTCACTTTAATCTTACCCATACAGGTCAGTCATGCTGAGAGGAAGAGAAATCTCAGGGGACCTCAGGAAGTGGGTAGTGACAGCACATCTGTCTGGGGAAAGCTATTAAGTCATCTAAACAAAATTGATCAACTCATTCCACTGAAGCAGATCATCTGCAACTAGAGAACACTGAAAATTACTACAATCCTGCCTAGTAGTTGACGACCTTCTAAAATATCAGCAAGAACTCCAAGAAAAATGATAATTCAGGTAACAGCCAACTCAAACATCAATCACATCAAGGGATTTGCGGCTTGTTAGGTAGAAGTCTCTGCTCACAAAAAAGATCAACGCTGCCCATCTCAACTTTGCCAGTGAGTACCTGGACAACACTGAAGCTTTTTGAAAGTCCCTTCTGTGGACAGATGGGTCCAAAATTGAACTGTTTGGTCACAACTAAAACAGTCATGTTTGGTGAAAAGTCAACACTGCATATCAGCAAAAGAACCTTCACCCTGGAACGAAGCATCGGGGTGAGAATGTTAAATTCTGGGCTGGCTTTTTATCCTCAGAACCTGGACAACTCAACATAGTCCAGGGAATCATGAATTCAGAGGAATATTGTGAAATCCTGGATCATAACCTGAAGCCGTTCTTTGTGAAGTTACACCTTGGTAGACGATGGATCATGCAACATGACAATAATCCAAAGCATTCCAGCAATACAACCAAGGAATGGCTGAAGAACAACAAGATGCATGTTCTGGATGTGCCCAGTCAAAATCCTCACTTAAATTCTTTCAAAATACTGTGGCGGGACCTGAAGCGGGCAGTTTATAGTAGACGCCCATCCAACCTCTCTCAACTGGCTGCATTTTGCAAGGAAGAGTGGCAAAAATTACCCCAACGTAGATGTGAAAGACTGATAAGTCCCTAAAGAAAGTGCTTGGATGAAGTTTTTATTGCAAAAAGAGGTGCAATGTCCGATTAAGTGAGAGGTTCACATACTTTTTCACCCATGAAATCTAAGTTTTTCTTAAATCAACAACTTTTGTTCAAGAATGAATGACAATATTATTATTTTTGTTCAAGTCCATTATTTTCAATGTCAGCATTGTAGATTTGGGTATGACTAAACATTTAATAAGGTTATTTTAATATTTTATACAAAAAAATCTGACCATGCCTGCAGGGTTCACAAACTTTTGAGCAGCACTGTATACATAAAGGAAACATTTCTGGGTCATCTCATTTGATCTATATCTGTCTATAAAAGCAAGGAACGACGTGTGAGCTATACAAAGAAAAAAAAGGATCCTCTTAGACAACTAACTCAAGTTGTGAGACTGATGAGTGAATGAAGCTGCCCAACCTGAGGTGTGATTCAATTACACGATCCAAGCTCTTATAAAAGGGCCGTGATGTAAAGTAGCCGGTCCAGTAGTGATCTTCTCGGTCTGCATAGGCAAAGAAATCCCCACTGAGCACAGGAAAGTCTGCAGGTCGGGATCCTGGCACCAATCCATAGGATTTATACAGAGCATTGAAGTAATCTGTGAGAGTTCCAAACTGAGCCTGGAAGAGTAGGCAGAGATGCCGGAAAAGTTCAGACCAAAGATAATATCTTAGAATAAAAAGTGACATTATAGCCTATGCATAAGACCTTCTGGGCTCTGAAATAAATATGTGCATACCTTTTGTACCCTCAGCAAGATTTAATACTCTTGCATGATTCCTTACTATCTAAAAGTTTATACTGTACACCCAAATGCGCTGTTTACCACACACATGGAAAACCAGTGACAAAAACAAAATCGTAGCTGTGAAAATAACAAATGACATTCTCACCTTGACATGCATCTCAGGCTGAGAATTCATGTAATCGAAGAGTTTCTGATAGTTGATATACTGCTGGTCCCACTCCAAGGCCTTGTCGAAGCGGAAGTCATCCCCCAGAGGGATGAGAAGCACCTTGCTACGGTAAAGTTTGGACTTTTTGCGATATTGATCCAGGAGGAGTTGTGCCCTGAATTAGAAGAAAACAACAAACACTCTGTGCAGTCTTTCTAGGAAATTACTACAACCTTGAAAAGAGCAGGTTCACAATAGGTTGGAGCTATTTGCCATTAGCCTGTGAAATGTGCTCTCAAAAGTTATTTATGGCCGTTAAAAGCTGCTGCCTAGTGGGCTTGCAGGACAATCTGTATTCAATTGCCATCTTCCTCCCTGAACTGTGTGTCCTCTTTCTGCCTTTTCAAGTTTGGATAATGTGCGTCCATCACTAATAACTACGACAGTCGGTCCAGTATGCTGCTGAATACAGTTTTTCCCCAGGAAGAAGCATATTTTTTAGGTCAACAACATTTCAATTTCAGACTAAATAGTCCAGTTTTAGGGATAGCCGAGTAATACCTGGCCTAATTTCAAAGTATCGATACTTGCAACTCTTGTGGCCGTTTTACGATTAGGAATGACGTAGAAATTATAAGAAAAAAAAAACAATTTAATACGATTTTGCAGCAGTGTGACTTACCGCTCTGCTACATTTTCCTCCACCACAGCCTTGGGTGGGACTTTCCATGGACAGTTGATTCGACCGCCAGGTAGCCTCTTGAAGTCAAACTGGCAGCAGATCTTTGGGTCAGGCCCACATGTATGAGGCACGTCATAGCTGTAGAAGGGCATCATGTGACATAATATGTCTGAACTGGATCCAGTGTCTGTAAAGGTGGTACAAGTCAACATTAAAAATTCATCTTCAAGCAAAAGGCACTGTTTTTAAATAAACAATATATGGAAAAATGCTGATCCCTCAAAATACAATGAAACATTTTTGTTTCTTATTAAAGCACCTGGTATAATACCACCAACTCAATTTGGGATTTTTTTTTAAAGTGGTATTCAGAGGATTTTTACAGTATATCCCCAACAGTTCGTCACTTGATGCGGATACCGAGGAGTGAAGCATCCTGGTAAAGAGCTTTGTTAAATTAAAATAGAGTATTGTGCCTTAATGGAAAAGGAAAGGAAAATTGCAAAATTACTGGTTCCTACGTTAAATTACTAGCATTAAACCTCAATGATAACAGTTGCTATAGTTTAAGTATACTGAAATCAGTGTCAGTATTCACACAAAAAGGCTATATTTTCCATCAACTTGGGCATGGTCACGCAGATGTCCACAGTTGCACTCAATTTTGTCTGCTACTCATGGAAACCCTCCTTTGATTAAATGACAAATTTCAGCTCAAATAATCCACTAATAAGCTCAGTGGGGCCGAAATTCAGAGGTTTCTTCTGAATGGACTCCTTAAAATTACAGTGATGTTTCAAAATGTTGTCACTTGCCTTAAAAAAAATACTTAAACATTATTCATGAGAAGAGCAGTGTAGGCAGCAGAATAGATCATTAACTTTATCCATGAATAGTTCATTACTATTAGTAGTGTGAATAATAATAGTTCAACTCCCTAAAGCTGTAACAGACTGTTGATCCTTCGAACATGTCATGGCTGTGCTGTACTCACCCCAGTGCTGCCGCCACATAAACTCCAGGTTGCGTGTGGCAGCAAAATGCTTTTTGACAGAGTAGTGGACCCTCTGGATGAGCATGCTGGTCAGGTTGGCCCTCTTTAGCACATAGGCCATAGTGGCGCTGTGACCAAAGGGGTCTATTGCCCATCCGCTGCGGGGAGTTACCCCTGTAAAAGAATAGAAAACGTTCATAGTTTTGTTATATGAAGTAAACATTCACTTGACGGAGGAAAAAGTAAGCGAACCCTTTGATTTTCTAACTGGTCTCACCTCCTTTGGCAGCAATAACCTCAAACAAATTATTTCTGTAGTTGCAGATCAGACAAGCACTTCATATTCACAATCTTTTACTTGATCATTACAAAACTATCATAATAAGATTTTTGGTCTGTTGTAAATAAGTCTCAATATCATGCCACGGCATCTCGAGTTGACGTGGTGCACTCTGACTTGGTGAGCTGGGGGACTTCACATAGGGATAAACATTTACAAAGCTGGAAAAGGTTACAAAAGTATTTCTAAAAAGCTCAGTACTATTGCTTATCTTACCAGGGGGGGAAAAGAAGACTTACAGAAATCACTGCCACATGTTCATGGGATAACAACAAGGAGGAAGCTGTAGCTGTTGCTGTCTAAAAATAAATGATTGCTGTACGTTAGCATTTGGATACTCCAACAGCACTACTCACTATATATTCTCTGGACAGATGAAAGCAAAGTTGAATTGTTTGGAAGGGAAGAAACACAGAACCTTACTGAAGCATAATGAAGGGAGTATCATGGTATGGGCATTGGGCATGCTTCTGCCTCTGGGCCTGGACAGCTTGCCACGATCAATGTAAAAATGAAAAAGTTGCCACAGCTTTGCTTTTAACAACACTCAATAAACATTTGGGAACTGAGAACACTAATTGATGAAGCTTTGTATTGACTGCATTCTCGGTTGGTGTACAGTACAAGTTCAGTGGTTCAACAGGCCGGGGTCTCTGTCGTATTTTGCTTTTCATAATGCACAGCAATTTTTCAGTGGGAGACAGGTCTGGGCTGCCGGTGGACCAATCTAGTACTTGCACTCTTACTACGAAGCCACACTGTTGTAACGTGCAAATTGTGGCTTGGCTATGTCTTCGTTAAAAAAAAGAAAGTGATGTACTTGAAAAAGATGTTGCTGCCTTGGATGCCAGCATGTTTCTCCCAAACATGTATATTAAGCATTAAGTGCCTTAACCCGTGTGCAAGTTACATGCAATGGGCATTAACACATACCCCCACCATCACAGATGCTGGCTTTTGGATTTTGCGCTGATTTGGCCAGGAAGACACGACAGCCAAGATTTTGAACAACAATATGACTTGTCAGACCACAGCACTTTCCACTTTGCGTCAGTCCATCTCAAATGCAACACTCCAATTCGAGGGTGCCATCTCCGTCCGGGATTCTGAGGCATGTTCGGGTATGGACTCTGTTTCCACTGCCCCGTCTTCTCCTCCTTTTGAACATTTTTTCAGTTGAAGCGGAATTGGTGCACACTGTTATGCTTAGCGCGTTCCAACGTTTAAAGTTGGACACGTCTGGCTTTTCTCAGCCTCCTACTGAATGTGGCCTCTCCCCGATGGACTACTTTCCCAGTCTTTTGTTGCCCCTGGATGAGCTTTTTTGGGTCGTGTTGCAGGCATCAAATTCAAAATGAGAAATTTGAAGGAAAACAAAACATTAACCTCCATCAGTTTAAACGCTAAGAATCTTGTCTCTAAAGCGTATTCAATGTAATATAGGTTGAAAAAGATTTGCAGATCATTATGTATTGTTTTTATCTATGTTTTACACAACGCTCTAACTTCCTTGGAATTGTGGTTTGTGGTTTAAGCAGACTGATTATCAGTGTGATTTTTATGAAGATCAGACTAGTTAATGACAAATTCATGCAGAAACTGAAGTAACTCCAAAGGGTTCATATACTTTTTCCCTCCCACTATAGGTGTCATCACCTGTTTAAGTGAAAATATTTACCAACTGAATGTGGCCTTACAAGATTTAATAATGGAACAGTGACTTGTTAGTATCATTGTAACTTTAGACTAACTAGTGAGAGATGTGTTAACCATCAGAGTACAAGGAATGAATATACAACATTTAGGTATTATAACATGGGAGAGTTTCTAATGCACCTATGTTTCTCTCTAGCCATTGATGTCCCTCAATAAGCTGGTCTATCATGGCGAAGTAATGAACGTTGGCTTCGTCTGTCATCACCCAGCCTCCTGTCACAATCTCTAGCTGTCCTTCAGCGATCAGTCTGTTGGGCAGAGAGGATTACAAAAAGGTGAGAATAATCCTGCCCCGACGTGCAAAAAATCACATACGTAAACCAAATAGCAAGCTATTTTCAGAATGTCAGTGTGTACGAGTCATTGTGTAAATCACCATCTCGGCTAGTTTTGGGATTTAGCTGTCGAAATTGAAAAATTGAGCACTTCATCGAGTAGCGACTCACTTGCGTGCAGCCTCTTGCTTTTGTGCATCCGCACTCTCCCACCACTTGGAGAAGAAGGAAATCTCAGACCAAATGAACTTCCTCCGGGGATCTTCAGCCAGCTTCACCACCATGTTGTTTAAAATATGCTGCGTCTGGTCCGTGAAGTACTTGTCAAAGGTCTTAACCCAACCTAACAAGAAGATAGTTGATAGATGGCCTTTCTGCTACCACCACAAAAACAGTTAAAAGAACACTGAGGGGGAAAGTGCTGCAAATGATCAAAAAAAATAAGGCTCATGATTTATTAAAGTCGAGCTGTTCTTTCTACAAAGCTATTTTGGCAGTCAGGCTTCCTATGCCCTCTTGAGTTCAAGGCATTGCAAAGAATTACAGTTTATAAATATTCAGTAGCAAGTTTTTTGCTTTTGTTTTTTTTATAAAACTACATGTTCTCAAAACACTGTAGCTAACTGCAGTTTTTGTGAAACAGTGAATAAAAGTCTAAATTACATTAGAGTCGTCGTTTAAACAATGCTATAATTTTAGTATCCGTATAGTTCGAATTAGCAGCCCTTTGGTGGTCATGTGCGCGCAAGATTCAATTGCCTCTAAATATATTCCAGCTAGAGATGTCTGTGATTGCAGCTCATGATTATGGGAAGGGCAGCCCCTCAAAAAGTCAAAGTTAGCAGCCACAAAGAATACCGGTACTTCGCGGGGACGACACTGACAGGACTAGGTCTTGTTGGATCGCTGCTTTTCGACGGCCCGTCAAAACACGTCATCATGTGAAAATGGTCTGTGGTGCAAAAAAGATTGGGCACCGGATCGCCGCCCTTAGAGAACTATACTAAAGCAGCTGAAGCTGCTATGCAGAAAAACTCCAAACGGTTGCCAAGGTCCACACCAACATGCTAACTCAAACTAACTTAATTTTTTTTATATATAAAGCAGTAAACAGTATTGCCACTTGTGTGGCCTTCTATAGTTTGTTCTGAAATTTATAATTAAAAACTGGAGGGAAAAAATATATAATCAGTCACATGATCAAATTACATAATTCCACATAACATTAAATCACTAATCAACATTCACACAAAAGTATCAATATTTTTAAAGTATGCTGGCATTATGAGCAAAATTACACTATTAGCTGCTCTAATGACTCATAAATCTCTTCCCTCCACTGTGCTGGAGTTGACAACGTTGCTAATATAAAGACCACAGTTGTCGTTAGCACTAGTCATTACAAAAATAAAAAATAAAAAACAAAAAATTGCTGAACGGTTTAAGTAACTGAATACAGTGCCAATATCTTTAAAGCTCCTCTTATGCAGGAAAATTTAATTTCAGATCGCTACGGCGACCTTCTTCACGTGCATACTGCGCACATGATGTCACATGCGCAGAGGACGGGAAATGTATTCTTCCATTTTCTTAACCGCTTGTCCTCACAAGGGTCGCGGGGGGCACTGGAGCCTATCCCAGCTGGCTTCGGGCAGTAGGCAAGGTAAACCCTGAACTGGTTGCCAGCCAATTGCAGGGCACACAGAGACCAACAACCATCCACACTCACAATCACACCTATGAACAACTTTGAGTGTTCAATTAACCTGCCACGCATGTCTTTGGAATGTGGGAGGAAACCAGAGTACCTGGAGAAAACCTGCGCAAGCACGGGGAGAACATGCAACCACCACCCAGGAAGGCCGAAGCCGGACTCGATCTCACGCCCTCTGCACTGGGAGGCGGACGTGCTAACCAGTCCACCACCGTGCCGCCCACGGGAAATTTATTCTCAAGAAATTACTTTTAGTGCATGTGTGCTTGGGGTGATCACCTGGATCATTGTGAGAGTGTGGGACCACAAACACTTGCAGGGGTTCTTTGTCCCACTCATCAGCATCGTAAGTTATGTCAAAGCCCTGTTTCCACACACCACCATCCGCGTTGTCAAACTTGAGAAGCGAGTATATATCCAACATCTGAAAATGGACACATAAAATAAGTCACACAAAAAAAAGTTCATTTTACATTTGACATTTACTAAACACATTGACGTGTATGCGTTTGTCAAAATTGCAGGAATCTAACCTGAACGTCTGCCTGACTGTGACTGCCTACTGCCAACTGACAGTCCTGGGGCTTGACAGCCAGGAAAGTGAGACGGCCATCAAAGGGAAGGACCCAGGAGCCATTGGCACTCCTGAAGGGCAGGTGGCCACTGGGAGACACTGCTCCTGTGTCTGTGAGCTCCATCACAGAGTCTTTTATGTGACTGATAATTTGATGGTTTTCCTCCAGGAGCTGCTCCAACTGCTCTATCCGGTTCTGCAGGACGGAAATTTGGCTCTATAACATACAAAGAATAAGGTAACAAAAGGGCACTGGGATTTAATTGGCAAACCAAATTCATGTCCAGTGAAAACAAAATATTCGGTCAATTTGAATTAAAACCAAAATGTTCTGGTAAAATGTCCAGTAAATGTCAAACTAAACTTTTGAGATCAGACCATGTGCAACCTCAGCATATCTATTGAGACTTCAACTCAGCAAGCATCTACTGTAATTAACAAACAAGTGCATTTTGCTTTTTCTACGGCTTTATTGTGATTTGGGCTAGCAAAAGAAAATCGTAAATAAGGCATCTCACATAATAGGACCAACTATTTTTTTAGACAATCGTTTTTTCTGAAATGCCCAAATCATATACATATCATGTAATAATAATAATGATATTTAGTGTTGTTCCGAAACCGTTTTTTGGGCCCCCGATACTGATTCCGATACCCAGCTTTGCAGTATCGGCCAATGCCATACCGATATACAAGTTGTTTTTTTTCCTCAACACGAAAAAACTGTCCTGCCATTGGTTCAGATCATTCAAGGGCCAATAGGATATCTTAGCTCGGCATGCAGTGAACATGTCACATATCAGTGAAAGTCGTGCATGTGCAAGACACTGCATGCTGCCTCCAAAGTCCTATATTAGCGTCAAAATGAATGGTATCGGCATGTTACTTGTTAGTACTCACCGATACCACTGTTTTAATGCAGTATCGGGGCCTATGCCGATACCAGTATCGGCATCGCAACAAGACTAACGATAATAATAATTATATATATATATATATATATATATATATATATATATATATTTATATAAAAAAATATCTTCAAAAATTAAATTAAAAAAATAAATATAAATGGAAATAAAAACAATATATATATATATATATATATGTAAATGTGTACATATATATATATATATATACATACATACATAGTTTTTATTTCCATTTATATTTATTTCTTTAATTTAATTTTGATGATAATGACATTTTTTGATATAAGTTTTTATTTTTACTTTTAGTCATTTATTCATTTATTTAGTCGTTTATTTATTTTTATTTTTTTGGCCCTTCATAGGGGGAAAGCCTGAATGTATGTAACAAAATCGTAAAACAAGATAGATAGCCTTGTGCATTTATTCTTACCCGTGGAAAGTTTCCACCATTTTGTCGCCTTGCAGGGTCATGCTGGACGCGGTCCAACATGAGATAGAGTGAGAATACAGCCACACAGAAGATGGCCCCTCCACACACTGTCACCTGTTTCCTCAGCTTCATCTTCCCCTCGAGCAGTTTTTTTTTTAAACAGATTTTGCAGCTGAGTTTTCAACTAACACTGAGAAAAACAGGGCTCAAAATGAAAACAACCCTTCATCGGGCAAAAAAATCAAATAAAATAGCATAATCACTAATCGGCAATGTTTAGTTCCTCACAAATGTGTCTTCCAGCCTCCATTCATGACCACTGTGACCACACTAACGTTGGCTGCAGTGGATATGATCTTAGTGACTAAATCAGAAATAGCTGGCAAACAGTCCATCAACTTTGGCCAGGCCACAGCCACCGGTGGGCTCCTTCAAAGTGGCCCTTGTGCTCTAACATCCAAATATGAGATAGCAGGAAAAGAGAAAACAAGCAAAACACAGACAGGAGGTGTCCAACAGGAAGATTGGTGTCCCTCCTGCATGAGGTGACTGCTAGTGGGCCTCCACGTTCTGGTCCAGTCCCCACTCCCACAGAAGCAGCTAATCCTTCAGTGTAGCCCTCTTTTGCGCCCATCCACTACCTTATCAAGTCTGCACACTTGTCTGCTGCAAAGCCGGTTCTGCAAATGCAGCTTCAGGCAATTAGGAGACAAAAGTCCTCCTCCTCACAGCGCTGTCATCAAATTTAATATAGCAGCATGGGTAGGTAGATATCTGTGCTTGATCACAGTGGCCAAGAGGAAATCCCACAATCTTCCTTAGCTGTTGAAACAATTTAAAGAGATTAATGGTGCACACAAAAATTTTCAATCAGGCTATTAGAGCTAACATGCTTGCATATTGTACATGTGATAGGAACAGTGTGTTGTGAAAATGATACAAGATAACTAAACGAAAAGGGAAAACAGTAAGGAAGCAGATGGCGAGGGGTGTACTTCCCCTAAGCTCTAACGGATGTTCCTAGTTCACCATAACACAAGACTAATCCGCTCACTTCTCGTGGCTGCGTCTATTAGAACATGATCAGAGAGGTGGCATTGTAAACTTGACATGATTTGTTCATACACTAATGTCAGACCACCAAAGCTGACATTGATCATACCGAGCATCAACCACATTAAAGTGGCAAACGTCGGACTATGTCGTAATCAAGTACAAAGTACACGCGCATTTATCCTCTTTACGTGTACTCACTTTGAGCAACTTGCCCAATCGCTTGTGTAAACAATGACAGCAGCCAAAACACCTCTGCTTTATTGACAAACGGCTTCACCTCTGTTAAGATATAACTTGGCGACTTTTAGACAGGACTGCGAGTTTGACAGCAGAGCCTCGATTTTCTTACAAAACGCAAACGTTTGAATCATAATTGTACCAAATACGTCCACACAGCTGCTGAATGAACCCCAAGCAGCAACATGAAGATGCCTTTAATACAAAACTCGCCTATATATCGCAGTGTATCAAGCTAGCGCTAGTGACAATGTATACAAATATAAAATGACACAGTCCGCCGACTTACAAGCTTGAATGGACTTTAATGCAAGCAAAACGTCAGCATATCACGCGTGTTTGCCACTGCAAGTATTGGCTTGCGGCATTCAAACAATAACCTTATACGACTGAAGAGCCCGGGCTAAGCTATTAGTTTTTGTCTAACCCCGGGCATACATTCTTGCGTAACCTTTCTAAACCAAATCTAAGAATTCTGACGTTACCTGTCAATTGGGCGAGTGGATCATGAGCGAGAAGCGCCATTGTGCGTGTATGTGTGTGCCTCCGGCTACAGTCGAGTCAGGCTGACAGCTAACCGACCCGAGCAGCCAACTAGCGTAAGCAGCTAACTAGCTAGCTAGCGTCGTCGAGTTGCTGCAAAGGCTTGTGGGAGGGGACTACGATGATTGGTCGAGCAAGCAAAACAACCTCTTCCCTGTCAGTTGTTTCTTCTAGAGTTTACGCAGTAATCACCGAACGGCTTTAAAGACGTACAGTTTGAACATCGATTGTCTATTTTAGTAATTGGATACTTTATAACGTTTGGAACCAGACTTTAATGAGAAACACGTCTCAAAATTATTTCCTTTATGGACAATTCCTAACTGCACGCACGCACTAAAAGTCAATATAAAATACAATCAAAAGTTATTGGGAAATATGTCATAAATTGGGCCTGTGGCCATTAAGTGAGCTGGGTAACAGTCAAATGAGGCAGCAAGTTTTGAAAAGCTTGCCTACCAAAGTAGCCCTCATTTGAATTGTGGAGATTAATGGAGGTAGAGATTTAAGTGCTAAAAGTGCATGTGTAATGTTCCTCACTAACGTTCCTCACCTTCTTGTTTTCAGATCTTTGGAATGGAATACAATCCCAATTTATAAGTTACATCAGCTTTTTAAGTGCAACCATATACCGAACACGAAGCAACTACATTACCACATTATGGAGAGAAAAAACACTTCTTCTTCTTCTTCTTATCCTTTCGGCTTTTCCCTTCAGGGGTCGGCACATCGAATCAGTTGCCTCCATCTAACCCTGAACTTTGCATCCTCTGCTCTCACACCAACTACCTTCATGTATTTTTTAAACATCCATAAACCTCCTCTTTGGTCTTCCTCTAGACCTCCTGCCTGGCATTTGGAAACTAAGCTTCCTTCTTCCAATATACTCACTATCTCTACTCTGGACATGTCCAAACCATCTCAGTCTGGCCTCTCTGACTTTATCACCAAAGCCTCTAAACATGTGCTTTCCCTCTGATGTACTCATTCCTGATTCTATCCATCCTGGTCACTCCCAAAGAGAACCTCTGCATCTTCATCTCTGCCACCTCCAGCTCTGCCTCCTGTCTTTTCCTCAGTGGCACTGTCTCCAGACCAAACAACATCGCTGGTCTCACCACAGTTTTATAAGCCTTTCCTTTCATTTTAGCTGAAACTCTTTTATCACACCTGACACTTTTCTCCACCCGTTCCAGCCTGCCTGCACACGCTTCATCCCTTCTTTTCCACACTCTCCATTGCTCTGGACTGTTGACTCTAAATATTTAAACTCCTCCACCTTCTTGGTCTCTTCTAACCTCACTCTCCCACTTGGGTCTCATTCACACATAGATACTCCGTTGCTACGGCTAACCTTCATTCCCCTCCTTTCCAGGGCAAACCTCTACGCCTCGAGCTTCTCCTCCACCTGTTCCCTGCTCTCACTACAGATCACAATGTCATCTGCAAACATCATAGTCCATGGAGATTCCTGTCTAACCTCGTCTGTCATCCTGGCCATTACCATAGCGAACAAGAAGGGGCTCAAAGCTGATCCCTGATGTAGTCCCACCTCCACTTTGAACTCCTCCGTCACACCTACAGCACACCTCACCACTGTCTTACAGTCCTCATACATGTCCTGCACCACTTGAACATACTTCTCTGCTACTCCGGACTTCTTCATACAAAACCACAGTTCCTCTCTGGGCACCCTGTCATAAGCTTTCTCCAGATCTACAAAGACACAATGCAGCTCCTTCTGACCTCCTCTGTACTTCTCTATCAACATCCTCAAAGCAAATACTGCAACTGTGGTACTCTTTTTTTTACATGAAACCATACTGCTCGCAGAGCGTCTCAATTCTCTGAAATGCATCGGACAACTGAGATAGACACACTACACACTCACACCCGTCGCCGGGAACGCGAAACCAAGGAGCACAAAGGCGGAAGCGCAAGTACTGGGACGGGGCCCACATGATGCAAACCGGAACCAGAAACAAAACTGAAACAAAGCTGATGAGTGAAAACCCGGAAGTCGGAAGTCCCGTCTCCTCCGTGGCATATACCTCATTGTGTTTTGTTGGCAGTGTTTGGACTAACACATTACAAAACTAGCGATGTACACAATCATTACGTTTCTCAGTAACTAATGCAACATTACATTCCTCGGTAACTCATCTCATCAGTAAAATATCCCTATGGCCCAGCTGGGGCATTTAACCATCACTATAGTTCTTTGGGTCACACAACACGGGACACATCACAACCAGAAGAACCTGCTTCCAACCCCTTGCCTTGAGGCCTCTGTGAAGATTAAGGATCCTATTACCTTTTCCTCACGTCCCGGTGTCGCCCCTCGGGCCAACAACAGTGTTACTAGCCGGTGTGCCACCTTTACACATAATGCACTGCGCGCACTTTGCTTATGGAAAATCGCCCACATCAAAGGGAACAAATTTGCTATAGTGCATGAACATGTTTGGCATTTGAAATACTGTAAATGAGACGATTGAAGCTACGCGGTTGAGAGAATTAATGGGTAGCTGGATTAGGGTTGTCTAAATGTAAATATGAGTAACAAATTCATAAAATTAAGCACCCGCTGGGGCTCGTGATGGCAGGCTGATACTGAAGCTTCAAAGCAAGCTTCGAAGCAAGATGTAGAGTAGAAGATTTCTATTGAAGCACTGCTTCGAAGCTTGCTTCACATCACGTGACATATGACGTATGAAACAGCTTCATTAACTTGAATGAAGCACATGACTGGTTCGGGGTCCAATCGGATGATAATGTGGTGAGTCGTTGGAGTGGCGCTAGCATCTCACTGATTTGAATATATGAATGAATAGCCAATAGCCCATACACGCTCATGCAAATCGTTGAAGCAACAGTCAACAAATCGTCATATTGTTTTCGCAGTCTTATTCAGGTGTTCCAAAGCACGATCAACAGCCACCCTGACTTGTTCCTCACCTTGAAATGAGCTATCCAGGATCGCTAAACGTGAAGGCTAAAGTAAAAATTGTGCAGCATTACGAACGGAGGATCAAAAGACAACGAGTATCAGAATTGTGTTATGGATTCCTATAAATGAGACAAAATCTATTGTTTGTGCCTAGTTTTATACTTGAGTGTCCACATCTTGTTAATCTTATCCGAATATATATTACATAATGCATCCGTGTTTTGATACCTGCCAGCCTCACTTGTATACGCAGTAGCCTTAAGTCCTATCCTGACAGCTGCATTAAACGTGCTACAATGCTACGTAACATGACTGCATGTTTGTCCAAGACTGGATTTGAAAAGAATTGTGTAAGCTCTGGTATTCAGTTGCAACACCAGAGATCAGATGCCATTGAAATTCTCGCATCACGGAACAAGTGACACTGAACTAATGTCACTGCATTTTCAAAAACAAAATAATAAGGTGTGGTGCTTGTTGACATAATTCCCCCGTGGAAATAATGATTGTTGAGTGTGTTTGTAGGGGGTGTGGTGTTGGTTATTGGAGTGATGTACTTCCACAAACTTACTGTAATTCGATACACCTCTCTCGCCTCCTTTCCTTTGGCACCACAAAGGACACTTATCAATGAAGAATAATGTAGCTTTGTATTAAATAAGAGTAAATGTCCCCAAAGCAGATGTCTGTGTAGCCAGGAACCAGGTTAGTCGGACCAACGTTTATCATCATCCCACATCTCATATGGGTTTTGAATAATTTCAATTTCGTAAGAAATACATATATTATGCTTCTCTGTACCCGTGCATGCGCCAAAAAAATTTATACGTACATATACAGCTCGTAGGCAGTTAGTATAGGGCGGGGGTAGGAGAGTGCGGTGGTCACTATTTTTTAACAAGTTAAAAAATAATAATAAGACGGTATGTGCTGCTTTGAAGACCCCCTTTTTATTTTATCACTCAGTTTCTTAGACGGTTAGACCCCAATATTAGATTTGGCAGGCATATTTTGTTGAATTAAAGTTATAATTCAAAGGATGAAACTGGCTAAATTCAAAAAGTGTCGGGGGAAAATGGTGCCTCATTCGAGTGATCTCCACCTCACAACATGATGGCATTACACAGGCACACCCAATATTTCCCCAGAACTGTCTAATCACTAACAATACACACGTTCATCACTAAAATGCAGGCACGTGCAGAGGGGGTGGGGACTATGGGTGCCGACACTGATGCCATTTATTTATTTATCTATTTTTAAAAATAGTTTGTGAAAGTACTTTTGTTGCCTTTCAAAACTAAAATTCAGAAACATACTTCACATAAAACAAATTATTAATATTATTTTATCATTGATGACGTCATACTACGAGACGCGCCCCATTTTGCCAGATCGCTCGCCACGACACCTGCGGTCGTTAAATTGGTCTCTCCGTTTGTATTTACGTAGTCTCAATCACAGTAAACAAAAGCCAAGGTCATAGAACGCAGAAAACTCAAGCAAAACCAATGTTTTTATTTTGATAGATCTTGTAGCCATGATCACATAGCATGCTGCGTGCTAGCCTAGCTTCAATTGAAATGTAGTGACAGAAGTTGTAATGAGCCTCGCAACTACGATGAAGTCTGACATTTGGGCGCAGTTGGTTCTGAGGACGCGGGGAAGATATCCCCCTCAGTTTCATAAATACCACGATCCTTTCCATCCACTTTCTCCGGTAAAACTAACGTTAATCTTCCATTGGGACTGGCATGGAGCTTGAGTAGTGTGTACACTGTACAGCTTCTGCTCTAACTACTGATGCGTTTAATGTACACAGAATATGTCGGAATTTGTAATACTCACTCCGAATTTTTATAAAATCTTCCTGAAAACTCTAACTTTTAGCATGTACTCAATGATAGCTGAATTGAAATATACTTAAACATGTATGTGGAAATTTCTACATTATCTTTGTTTTTATTTTAACTAAGAGCTCATTTTGGGGGTTTTGCGGTCAGAGTAAGGTCCTAATAGGAAACATGTAGAAGTGTGTTCAGAAATTAGGGGGACAATGAAGAACCAAAGAAAAAAAAAACAATCACAGCGTTTTATCAAAATCAAACATTGTAGCTTGCTGAGATGTGGCAGTTACATTAATTGTTGGGTACAGTCCCAATAATGATATATTAACATCTACACTTGCAGAAAAATAATAAAAGGCATTTGCTCTTACCTGAATCAAGCTAAATGTAAAGTAAGGCATTTTTTATGCTACTTGCACTATAAGAAAATCCTAATTGTGTTCCTTAAAATGTAAATTTCATGTTTTTATTCAAGTAAATTTGTTGTTCATAAATGATTCTTCATACACAAATGTCAAAACGTTTTTATGGTGATTGGCATTGGCATTGCAGACAAAAAACAGTTTCATTATGTGTGATTTATTTTTTTAGCCATTATTTCAAATAATAATTTACAATGGTTACCCCCCCCCCCACACCCCTATTTAGAAATTTAGAAAATACTAATCAGTAAACTTGTACATGTACAATGTAAGATTTGTATGAAAATGTATTTATCGGAAACTTCAGGCTTATAAGCCACTGTATTTAACAAATAGGTTGCAGTCTGTTTCATGTTTGAACAGCACTGAAATAAAATATTAAGGCTTAATGTTTCATTAATATAACATTCTTCCATGCTTAAAGTGTGAACCCTAACCCAAAGTAAGACATTTTGTTGAATATTTCCATCAAAAAGTGATGTTTAAAAATCTATTTGGCCTTCGTATTGAATCGATTTGAGAATTGCGCACTGTAATACACCTAGTGGTAGTAGTGACTGTATTTTATATTGAGCTACAGAGGCTTTTAGATTTTTGCAAATCACTGTGCTAATAATTAGCAAAAAATGGGAACTGTAATATATATATATATATATATTTAATAACTACAGCGCACTCTCGGGATTTCCTTTTATGGTAATATGTTGTAAAGAAGGGGCGTGGTTAGGAATGTGACGTCATCATTTCGCGCCATACACCCGGAAGCGGAGCTTGTTCGTCAGTAGGTTAGCGGTGTTAACGAGTCATTTTTATGAGTAACTTTAAATCAGTCGTCATATACCCAACGCCGAATTGTGCGGAGCAACTTTAAGATGAGCGAGACAGAAAATGAGAAGGTAACAATGTAACACGTAACTGCAGACGCATTTGTTCGATTAGCATTGTGACCGTGAGCTCTTGTTGAATTTTTTGACCATTCGTTCTTTATCTTCAGGGTCCTGCAGCCCTGAGGGAAGAGGGGAACAATCTTTTCAAGGCCGGGGACTTGCAAAGTGCTGTGTGTTGTTACACCAGAGCACTGAAGCTGAGTGACAACAGACAAGAAAGCGCTGTACTTTACCGCAACCGCTCTGCATGCTACTTGAAACTAGAGGACTATAACAAGGCAGAGGCGGATGCCTCCAAATGTAATATATTCTTTCTTGTGCATGGTGTAATATCAATATATATATTTTTAAATTATGATTATGCTTTATGCAAAATGTATTGGAAATGTATTTCTTAAAATACACTTAATCTGAAACCCGATTCAAACTTTGGGTAATTCAATGTGATTATTGTAGCTCGGCAATGTAAACACCCAAGTTAAAACAAAACAAAAAGAAGACAGAAAAACTTCTTTTTTTTTACTACAATAATTAAATTTTACGCTGTTTGTAATTATTGCATTAATGTATTGCTCTATGTGCATGTCTCTTGGCTATCAAAAAATCAGGATAATTGTCTTTGTAAACTAAGGCATGTTTTAATATCCAGTACAGTAAGTACAGTTCTGTTACCGGATTGCATTACATTTTGCAGGTGAACATAATCTTATGGCCAGTGTGTGTATGTGTACAATTCACTTTTAGTCATTTTTGTTCATTTGTGTTTTAGCTCTCGATGCTGACCCAAGTGATGTGAAAGCCAGGTTTCGGAGGGCCCAGGCTTTCCAGAAACTTGGACGTCTTGACCAGGCGTTCATGGATGCACAGAGGTGTGCCCAGCTTGAGCCCAAAAACAAAGCCTTCCAAGATCTCCTCAGACAGCTGGGGGCAAACATCCAGCAGAAGGTGATGTAATGCATGTGATTAATTTGTGATCTTCTAAAACAAAACAAAAAATAGTGCTTTTTTAAAAAATCTTATCTTTGTAGTCGCTACAGTCAAACTCGACAGATGCACGTGTGCGACAGATGTTCTCACTTCTTGTTGATACATCTGTGAACGATTCTGACCGACAAAAGGTATGTTTGCCCTCACATGCAAGAACGCACAAAAGATAATGATTATTTTATTTTTCTTGTGGTGTAGTTCTGCCCAAATAATGTTGTCAATTAACTCATTTCAGGCTGCACAGAATCTAGTGGTGTTATCTCGAGAAGACGCAGGAGCTGAACAGATCTTCCGTAATGATGGTGTGAGGCTGATTGACCAACTTCTTCATTCAAAGCAGGAGGATGTTGTCCTTTCTGCTCTGAGGACGCTGGTTGGCTTGTGTACAGAACATCAGTCCAGAGTAAGGCAAACATTTTACATCCATTCCTAGTGGACTTTGGTGAAGAGTTGGGCTAAACCTTGGGCTTACAATCATGCCAATGGACATATGACTCCAGTTAATTCAAGAAGCATGATTTTGGAATGCGCGTGAAAGCCAGAATACCAAGAGAAAACAAACACAAGAAGAACACGTGCAAGCTCCACCCAGGGGGGTCTATGCTGAGATTTAAATGCAGAACCTTTTGACTCTGAGGCAGTGATGCTAATGACCACTAACTTACCATGCTCTTCTCCCAGCAAGTTATACCGGTTTTTTTTGCAAGTATTATACTAAACTTTTACAATATTTTTACCAACAGTTCATAAACCACATACATTAGATCGATTACCCCAATATTTGAAACATCTTGTCCAACTTGCAATTTCAACTGCATTAGGAAATCCAGAAAAACCTACAGTCCATTGCTGTTGGCTATGTCCATGATGGTGTACTTCTATTTTGTGGACTTACAATGAATTAACATTATTTATCCACATTATTCAAAGACAATGGCCATCCACCTTATACCACAGGGTTTTGCCTTTCTGTTCTTAATGCTGGAATGTATGGTTTTATTCTTAGACTATGGCAATAGTGAATGAGCTGGGCATGGAGCAACTGTGTGCAGTCATGGGATCAGGAGACTCTGCTGTTTCTCTGGCCACCTGCCACCTGCTGCAGGTGATGTTTGAGGCGCTAACAGAGGGCATGAAGAGAGAGATCAGGGGAAAGGAAGAAGCCCTACTTCCTGGTGAGTTTACTGACTCCAGTCATTTTTGTTGTTTCATAAAATGCTTGTTTCTCTTGATTGTTGGAATTTGACTTGACATTTTAAAGGAAACGTGAGAACTCCAACAGGAATACAGAAAATTGTTACTTAAAACAATACCTGCATAATATTTAAACTTTTTATGAATATAAAAGACAGTATTGGTGAGGTGCCTTCTCTCAGGTATGTTCAGTGTTTGTTGGCTGTATTGATTTTAAAACAGAACCATCCAAAGAGCTTCGCTCAATGTTGCGTCACCTCCTGGAGATGTTGCCGGCATCAAATGTGTCAGGACCTGGCAGAGACAACGCCATCAACCTTCTAGTCAAACAAGTACCCCGCAAGTCCTTAAAGAACCCAGACAACTCCCTGACACTATGGGTGATAGACCAGGGTATGTCCGTCTCCAAAAGTATTTTAGTTCTATTAAGAATCACATTTTACAATTATGAGTCTAGTTGCTTTAATAAGAGATGAGGAAATGGGTGTGCATGCTTGCCATTCGAAAATTAAGGCAATTAGTATTTTGTAGTTCCATGTCTTTACGCAGATCAATTAATTCCTCTTGCAGGCCTGAAGAAGATTTTGGAGGTGGCTGCATCAGTGCCTGAGCTCTCAGAAGGGCCAACACTCACAGAGAACTCCCACATGAGCTGCTCAGTCTTGCTTAGCAAGCTTTATGATGATCTTCAAAGTGACAAGGAGAGGGAGAACTTTAACAAACTGTGTGAAGACTACGTTCAGTGAGTTGGTCACCCAGGTTTCGCAAAATTATTCCAACTCTGTGACAAAATAGCAGAGAAAATTGCTCTTCCTTTAACTATTGCTGTTTCTATTTGTATTTAGACAACACTTTAACCAAACGGGCCTTGAAGCCAAGCTGCGAGCCATCCAGACCGTATCTGTGCTCCTCCAAGGGCCAAGTGACGTTGGCAACCGAACCTTGGAGATGTCAGGAATGATGAATGCAGTTATAGCCTTGTGTGCCTCAGAAGATGTCATCTACCAGCAAGTAGCAGTAGAGGCTCTTATTCATGCAGCAGGTAAAGCTAAGAGGGCTTCCATGATCACAGCCAAAGGTGTAGCGCTTCTCAAGGACCTCTACAAGAAAAGCGAGAATGACAGGATACGTGTGAGAGCCCTGGTGGTAAGAAAGCTTTCGTAGATGTGAGCATCCATAAATGTAGACCGGAACTATCATTGATCTCTGGTGATTATACAGGGTTTGTGCAAGCTTGGATCAGCAGGAGGGACCGATTTCAGCATGAAGCAGTTTGCAGAAGGATCAACACTAAAGCTTTCCAAACAATGCCGGAAGTATGTATGACTGCTTAATTTTCCAACTGAATACAATTTAGGACTAAGTTGCTGTTGGAGGGAAAAACAGATAAGTGGTGGTTGATGGATACTTCCCTGTTAGGTGGCTTTGTAATGAGTCTCTGCCCCCTACATCCCGTCGGTGGTCCGTGGAAGGTCTTGCCTATCTCACCTTTGATGCTGATGTGAAAGAGGACTTGGTCGAACACAGGAATGCTCTTCAGGCCATGTTTGAATTGGCAAAGGTTTGAGTGAGACATGTTTTTAGTTGTGTAGTACGTGAAACTACAATCAGTATAATACACATACCAAGCCTTTTTTTTATTTTTTTTTGCAGTCTGAGGACAAAACAGTGCTCTTTGCTGTAGGCTCCACTCTGGTGAATTGCACCAACAGCTATGAGGTGGAAAAGCCTGACCCTCAGATGGTGGAGCTGGCCAAGTATGCAAAGCAGCATGTGCCAGAGGAACACCCAAAGGTATGCCAATACCCTTTTTTAAATGGTTACCCGTATCCGCTTCTAATTCCTGAAATATCTCTTACGATGGATAGATCCAATGCTTTAACTGTGTATTATTAAATCAGTCTTATCCTGTAAAACAAGATAATGTGAAACTATCTGATCTACCAGGATGCAGCTTCCTGTGTAGAGAAGAGGCTAATAAGGTTACTGGAGGCTGGAGTGGTTTCTGCGTTAGTGTGCATGGTCAAACATGAGAGTCCGGCTCTCACAGAAGCTTGTAGAGAATGTATTGCCAGGTATGAAGTTAGTCTGAGTCTTTTTTTGTTGTTGTCTTTGTGCCACCCATCTGTACATTTCCTCAGTCTGTTTTTTCCATGTTTCACGAAAGGGTGTTCTTGGCTTTGGTGGAGCGACAGGAAGACAGAGGCACTGTAGTGGCTCAGGGTGGGGGAAAGGTACATTACACTGATATGCTTATTTGACCCCTACCTGAGGGTTATTGTACTGTATGTTGATTGTTTTCCGAAATAGGCTCTCATCCCACTTGCATCTGATAACACTGAAGTAGGAAAAGTGAAAGCAGCACAAGCACTTTCCAAAATAACCATCACATCCAATCCAGAGATTGCCTTCCCCGGAGAAAGGGTAAAAAAAAAAATCGACTAATGTACTCTGCTTTTAAAACTACATTTGGTGTTAAAGTAATCTTGTGTTGCTATTTCAGATTTATGAGGTTGTGCGCCCCTTTATCAGCCTCTTAAATCTACATTGCACCCTGCTACAGAACTTTGAGGCACTCATGGCTTTGACGAACCTGGCCGGAATCAGTGAGAGACTCAGGTTGGCCACTAGGGAGAAGACTTTCCTAAGAAAGTCACATGAAATGGCTAAAAAAAAAATCATCTAGTCTACAAATCTATATCGTCCTGTGTGTGTGTGTTTTTTTTAAGACAAAAACGTTTTTTTAGTCTTAAAAAATAAAAAACACAGGGTCACATGAAATGGTTTCTCCTACAGATAATCCAGCCGCTGTTTTTTTTTGTAGCACACGAAGGTGACATATATACATAATGTATACGTTCTCATGGTAATCTTGCTCTTTTTACCTAAAAAAATTCACTAAAGGGAGCTCTGCTATGTAAATAAAGTACAAGTAGATGTTACCAGTACCACCAAGTTTGGAAGCCTGTATTAAATAATGTACAGTTTTAGGCCTTCTTTCTTCTCATTAACTCTTTATGTATGGTCGTAACATTTCCTCAAATGTAGTAATTACACAAAGTCTGATATGGGTTTGTGTTGCTGCTTTTGTTGTTCACAGACAAAAGATAATAAAAGAGAAAGCTGTGCCAAAAATTGAAGGCTACATGTTTGAAGAGCACGCCCTGGTCCGAGCAGCTGCCACAGAGTGCATGTGTAACCTTATCCTGAGCACAGAGGTTTGGCATACAACCCGTGACGCAGAGGCATGTTTTGAAAGCCGAACTGGAAATCCTAACGGCGAATTTGCCCTGATGTGTACGGTCAGGTGCAAGAGCTGTACCTTGCCACTGGTAATGATCGCCTGAAGCTGCTTGTCCTCTACTGTGGCGAGGAGGACGAAAGGCTTCGAAGAGCTGCTGCAGGAACACTGGCCATGCTGACTGCTGAGCAGCCTGAGATTTGCGCTCGTATCACCACGACCGTGAGTCCCTCATCTCTACCTCCATGTTGCACTCGAAATTGCTGCTCTCATGATTCCTGTTTTTTTTCCCAGACCACCCACTGGCTGGAGATCCTGCAGGCCCTGCTGCTCAGTGAAATATCTGACTTGCGCCATCGTGGAGCAGTCATCGTTTGTAACATGATGCAAGCCGAGAAGAGTCTGGCAGAGACACTTATTGAGAGTGAAATCCTGGAGATTCTGTCTGTCTTGACAAAGGGAGGACAGGGCAAACCAGAAGCAGTCTCAAAGGTAGCTCAGAACTGCCTGGATAAGGCAATGGAGTATGGCATCATCATGAGTAGAGAGGGAAAGGCTGGAAGGAACTAAAGCCTGTACCACCTCCACTGTGTGAATCTGCATCCTATCAGAGCCATATCCAGCACTTAAACACTTCAGCCATTTCAACTGTGCTGGTCTTCAGTTTTGTATGAATTACAAAGCTCCTAAAAGACCAGAACATTCCTTAATTTAGTCAAAGAAATGACCCCAAAACATTTTTTGTCACGGCTTTTATACAAGCTTCATTAAGCGTTTGCAATAAATACTCTGTATTTATCACTCTATCACAAATATGTTTATATATACAATGCATAAAAAAAATCATGGTTCATTAAAAAAAAAAAATCATGGTTCACTTTTCATACTTGCTTTTCTACACTATTTGAAAATTGTTCATCGTTTGATCGCGTGTGCGTGTTCAGGTGCTATAATGCACATTGCACAATAAAATGAAGCACTACCACTTTCAGGAATGACTTTGTGAATGCGCATGCGCAATGTCGGTCACTTTTGTGGGAAGTCTGCCCTGCACTGTTCCACAGTCCTGGCACAGTAACCTAAACGGTTCTAATGCGCTGGTTCGGGTTCGGCTTTAACGCCTTTGGACAGATACGTGTAGGAGAACGTGTTGATAAATGCGACACCGCCGAAAGAGTTAAAGTGATAACGCCAGTAGAGTTGAAGTGTCATGTTGACGAAAGCTGCGGTTCGAAAATAAGTGGACTCCGAGCGAGTTGGAGTCGAAGAGTAACCCTTCACTCGAATGGTGAGTTAAAGATGAAACGTGTAATTTGGTTATAAATGCGTATGCAGTATCACAATATCCGAATAATGACTCAACCTCGCTATGTTGCTGCTAGGTGCCCACTGTTTGTGCTTTACAGGTTTCCACGCTGCCAGTGGGATTTGTGGGACAGGGTGCACGGACGCCATTGTCGGGGAGTCTTTCTTAATCCTCGCCTTTACCGACAGAGTTGAGTCATGGGACCTAGACAACGAGAAGAAGACCCCAGTATGGAGCATGGAAGTCAAAACTGCACCCGATGGCGCTGCAGGTAACAGCTACTTTACTGTACGGCTGTGGGGGCGTTTAAAGGAAGACGCTATTTGCCACAGCGCCACCCTCTGGACTGCTTTGGGTGTTTGGCCCAACGTTGCAAAAATCTTTACTGAAGTCCCATTTTGTTGGTTTCCAGGTACGCCACTGAATCTGCCATTAATCTCTGATGGTTACATTGCCACAAAACCTCCCTTCTACTGGCCATTATCTCCGCACCTGAAGGCCACCAGGCTGGCACTGGGTGCAGAGCACAGCGTTCTCCTCAGTGCCTCTGGAGCTGTGTATACCTGGGGACTGGGCAGGTATCACTCACACACCTGTCTTTCTAAGCCTCTATTGAGTCAATGTATATATTTTACTTAACAAATAAAAAGTGGATACACAGAATAATGATGTACTTTACTGGCAAAATTAAAAGAGAACAAAGCTACCTTATTTGTAGTAAGGATAACATTTTTGACCAATCAAATGAAATCAGGTAATTTCCCAGAGCACACCTTGTGAGCTTTTTCTGCAATCAGGTTTGGAATCACTGATATCAAGCAGTCATTGATTCCCAGTGACACTTGATTTGTCCAAAAATTACAATGTATCTATGTTCAACCAACAATTTTCCACTAGATGGCAGAGGGTACACGATTAACCTGTCCATCCACCATTTCATGTCATTAGTTTTTTTCCCCCTGCATGTACCTGTAAAATGTTCCTTGGCCCAATAAAGGTTAGGTATCCCTGCTCTCCATAACACATTCATTACAGTATTTTTTTATTTTTTTATCCCCCCCCTCTCTCAGTCACGGTCAGTTAGGACACAGTGTTCTCTCATCCGAAGAGCATCCCAGGGTAGTGGAGGCGCTTTGGGGCATGACCATGAGCTGCGTGGCTACAGGAGGCTGGCACACTGTCTGTGTTAGTGGTAAGACGATCTCATAAGGAAGTCAGAGTAATTTTAAATGTCTCAAATTTTATGGCAATTTTGTATGTCTCTTTAAATATTGTATTATGTGGAGCACATTGAGGCACCTTGTGTATGAAATGCACAATATACATAAAGCTGACTTGCTTCATCTGCTATGCATATAAATGGTACACCGATGTATTGACAGATGGGGGTGATCTGTATGTGTGGGGCTGGAATGAGAATGGCCAGCTTGGTCTTCCCTCACGGGCTGCGAGGGCACAGAAGCATCAAAATAGTCAGACAGTAGCAGGTTGGTCAACTACTTAACAAGAATATTTAAATCCAAATGAAGCTAGGCTTACCATCTATTGATCTTTCAACTGTTATGTTACAGACATGTCTTCCTATAAAGACACGCCGGAGGGAGAGATGGACAAAGAAGTGTTCATTTCCATCCAGGCATTCCCAGCACTAGTGGATGTCACTCCATCGTGTGACATTAAGACGGTTGGCTGTGGCTCTCGACATACAGCTGCAGTGACATGTGAGAAATCTCACTTCCACATGTCCACATAAAATTGTTATTGGAAAGTTTTGTTTTGTTTTCATTAGGCTGACTAGAATTTGTTTTAACAAGTGATAATCGAACTTTTTCATTTATATTTCTGTTCACAGTTCGAGTAATGTTGTAACCTTGCGAATTTTGAACTAAATCAAATAGGAGTCTATTTTAATTGCAAAATGTTTGTGCACAGACCTCTTTTTAAAATTGTCACAAGTAACATTCTAAATGACTTCAAAACAATTTAGTTTACACATTAAAAATATTAAATTATCAAACTTGTACACACACTATATTTTTTTGTTTGTGTTTTTTTTTTTTACATCGCATTGGGTCCCCAGAAGAGCTGACGAGAAGAGTGAGTCAGATTTGAACTAACGTTTTCAATGTGATCTTTCTCATTTTAGCCACAGGTGACCTCTACACATGGGGTTGGGGTGAGTTTGAGTCAAACTCTTAATATTCGCATCAACTGAAATGTACATTTAAATTCACAGAGGCAACTTCCTTGTTTTTTCCCCCCTTCCTCTCAGGCCAATACGGACAGCTTGGATACGAGACATCCTATTCAGATGAGCCGCGTCGTGTGGAGTTCTTCAGGGAACAACAGATGCGAGTTGTCGATGTGACATGTGGGCCGTGGAATACTTTTGCTGCTGCAGTCAAGGAGGAAGTAGCTGCCACTTAAATTCTTCCTCCTACATAGACTTTGCACTATATCAAACAAACGGATAACTTTAAGGCTTGAATTACAAGTATTTAGTATATGCTCAATAAAAAGCTTGGAAATGATGGATTTTGTAAAACATTTTATATGGAAATATAAAGAGAGATTTAAAAATCACAAATGTGTGATATACATATAAGAGTAAAGTCAGTAAAGTCTATAGATAATTTACAGCAAATAACTATATAACTGATTAAACAATAATAAATGTGGGTGGTGAACTTCTGTCTTCACAGCACAATCTTGAAGGAACTGTGGAGAAGTTTTTGGAAATAAGTAAACCGTTTAGACAAACATTTATAATTTGATTTTTGTGCTCACCTGACAAAATCCGGTGACCTTGAAATAACGTGCTGAAACTCAGAGAGGTTCACGGTTCCATCCTTGTCAATGTCTGACTCATCAAGAATCTAAATGGCATCCAGTAGAAACTACAGTATTATTACACATGTCTATGTTATTTTATCTTTATTGCGTGATGTCACTCACGTTATTGATGAGTTGTCTCATCTCCTCAGTGGTTAGTCTTGTGTCGTCAGTCTCTCCAGTCAGGCAGTTGACAAGTTTCTCCAGATCACCGCAGTCAAGAGTTCCATCATCATCAAAGTCTAAACATGAAAAAATAGCATTAAATATAATGTTTGTGTGAACCAATCACGTGCGAACTTTTACCAAAGATACGGAAGGCGTAATGGGACTTGATTTCCAGTGTAGCTGAGTCACTGAAGGCACTCAAAAGATCCAGGAAGTCCTCAAAAGTGAGGCTTCCATCTTTCACTTCAGATGTTGAAAACACGTGGCAAATTCTCGTTCTAAAGGGGTTGGACTGGAACAGCAATAAGTACAAGGGTCATTGCAGTTTAGTAATAACTGGGGCACTTCCTTCTAACCATATGAAACAAACGCTTTTCGCTATAAGGAGTGTTTGAAGCTTTTTACCTTAAGTTCTGGAAAGGTGAGGACCTTCTCCATGGGCACCCTGGCATTTGGAAGGTCTTTCTCATCTTTCGAGAGCAGCTCTGTGAATCTTTTATGTGCCCTGGTAATACGCCATAACGTAATATTGTGTTACATAAGGAATGTCGTATGAATCTTGCCAGCGTGTGGTATATATACAGTATATGGCCACTTACAGAATAATTTCTTGTTTTGTTAAAAACGTCAGCTCCTAGAAGCAAAATGACAGTTACCACAACAAGAAAAACTTAGGGAAATTATGCATTACACGGCGACAACAACATGTTACTTTCCAACAAGCAAGAGAACGTCAGATTCAGAATTATGAGATGCCACTGTTGGTTCAAATTCAAAATTGGAGTACAATTTTGGATTCCTGCTTGGGCTATACACTAAAATAGCTTAAGTTGGCTAACGTCGCTGTGTGGAACAAGTGTCAGGCAGTCAAGCGTCGATACCATTTAACGTTAGCCAGGACGGCATCGTCGTTGTTTCTTTAGGATTCTAATATGTGGCCACTTACTTGGTATTCTGAGAGCAAATCCTTTCCAAGTTGACTCGCTGTTGTCCCCATCTTGTACTGTACTTTCAAACGGTAAACTTTTCTCTTGTAAACAGTGGTGCCACTTTACTTCCGGTGTTGTCGTTTCCACCCTCGGCTTAACCCTTTCATGCTTGAGAGGCTACAAATGCAGCTGCTAGTTGAAGTCCAACAGGTGGGTGGTGTATACAATAAGCCAATATGCTCAATAAAGCCTCAAAGGGCATTTCTAAGGATTGTGAGCAATAGAAGCTGTCAGCCTTATTATTATTATTTTAGACCGTAACGTTTTGCTTGAGGCTGAGATTTGTTCCCAATGTTCCATTAATCTCATATCGTTGTAACATTATATTAATAAATTTGTAATTATAAAAGGAAAAATGAGAGAACCACGTGTTATCTTACAACGTGACGCCTTAGTTTTTCCCTTACAGGAATGACAAAAGTCATAATTGCAAGCGTTTCTGCTATTTCCACATTGCAACGCTTAATTTCCATGGGGTTTTGTATTGCTTTTGCTTGTGGCTAGCATACAAACTAGACATATTGTTATAGCAGTCAAACAACATTTTATCACATTTTCAAATCAAAAGCGTCGTTTCACCTAGGAAAAATTCTGCATTCAAGAAAAGTGGGAAATCTGAATTATCCTACTCGGATTGTGTCACCTCCGATCTCAAAGCGTTCGAGGCAAATGCAAATACATATGTTCACGTGAAGCAAAGTGATTTGGAATGACTGTTAACCAGGACAACAACAAAAAAAATTGTTGTTTACATTTGCCTCAAACGTTTTGAGGGCAGAACTTGGACACTCAGAGTCGGATAAATCCGACTTCAATCTCTCCTCGAATGCAGCATAAAACCGCCATTGCATTTTCATTTATGACGTAATTTAAACAAAGTATGATGTGCAAAATATGATGGGGGAAAAAAATATTAAACCTTACGACCAGAAGCGGATTTGTGATTTAAACTTCTACAGTGCAATTTTAATTCCTAAATCATAAATAGATGTGGAACAGAAAGTAAAATTCCTGAAACAGTTTGGCTTTAGCCACACAGGTACTTCTACTCAACAGGTGGAGCCATGAGTAGACGCACCTGTGGATAAAGCCAATACTTTCTTGACATTGATTCCCCATCCCTGATCATACACAGTAGAAAATGGTGAGGAGTTCAGGCCAGATGTGTGACATTTGCTCATAATAATAATCATGAACTCATTCACGGCCATTGATGGCTATAGACGTCAAAAATTCATTTGAACAATTTCTACTAGTTTAACACCCCCCCCCCCTTTTTTTGTTAACAAGAGTATGAAAACCTAGAAACAAATATTATAAATTTAGAATAGACTATTGAAGTCATACAATTAATAACAATTAAAAAAAATAATCGCCTGACGCGATTAAAAAAAAAGATTTAAAATAATTAGGGCCGTCAGGCGGTTAACATTTTTAATCTTATTTAATCGCATGACTTTACTAGTTTTGATAAATTGCAAATTTTATATCTGTTCTAAATGTACAATAAAAAAAATCTAGGTTTTCATACTCTTGTTAACAAAAGTGGATTTTTTTTAAACTAATAGAAATAGTTAAAAATAATTTTTGACGTCTATAGCCGTCAATGGCAGTGAATGAGTCAATAGGGGTGTTAAAAAAATCTATTCGGCAATATATCGCAATATTACAGTGTGCAATTCTCGAATTTGTTCAATATGCTATAACTTCGCCCCTCCCAAAAGAAACTGTGAAGTGTGTGCAGGGTCCGCACACTCTACTATAAAAGGAAGATAAACGCCGATAGGTGCAGTTTAGGTGCAGTCAGAGTAAAACAGTCAGGGCTCTTTGTACTCATCTGGGCATTGGTAGAGCATGCATGATGTAGAAAAAGCTTTAACATTCCCTTTTTTAAATGGCACAATACACCTTTAAGCAAGAATGGGAATGAATTCCACCTGCAAAGTTTCAACAGTTATTGTCCTCAGTTCCAAAACGCAGATGTTCTTAATAGGAAACACTAACTAATGTTTTATTTTCAGTATCAAATCCAAACTTAAGTGATGATTTTTATTTAATTTAGTTACTTACAAAAATGCTATAAAACATGTTAGATTACCTACAGCACAATATGTGTGAATACCGAATACAAAGAACTTGTACTTTTTGAAATTGAACAAACTTTGGATAGCTCAGCAATTATTCAACATGCGGAAGAGTTCTGCTCAATTCTGGAGGAGGGCCAAACTAAGCTCCCGGGTTTGTTTCCCATTCTGTTGGATCTAAAATAGAACAGATAAAAACAGAATTAACAACAGTATACAGTGGAACAAAGTGTTAACTTAATTACAACAGTTGTAATAGTTCTCTCTCTGTTTAGGTCTATTTGACTGAAATATTTTACTTTTACTAGTTTCCTACTAAACAGAACATTATAAATGTGCTTTCCGCATACTTTACCTGCCATTCTTGTTCCTTCCCTCGTCTCAGCCGGAACGCCGATGCCAAATTCATTTTCAGCAGTGACTCTAAAGTAGTAGATCCCTCCCTCCTCCAGGTCAGCCACCTTGTAGGACAACCGATGGCATCTGTTTGTGATTCTTGTCCATCCTTTTCTGCTGATGTCCAGTATGTCAACAAGGTAGTTCTTAACAGAGGCTCCTCCCTCATTCTCAGGGATGTCCCAAGTAACTGTGGCAGAGTTCTTGGTAACATCTTTAACAGCTAAATGTGTTGGTGGACCAGGAGAATCCAGAACCCTCACACTTAGAGACAAAGAGGCATTCCCAACACCATTTTGCAATTTGACTATGTATTTGCCTGTATCATCACGAGTCACTTTTTCTACAGTAATGGAGGTGACAGAGCTGGTGGTGTTGATCAGTCCTCTGATTCTTAGATCCACGTCTGCTTTTTCCCAGGTCACACTTGGAACAGGCTTGCCAGTGAAAGGCACGGTAAGGGTGAAGGCACTTCCTTCCTTAACATGGAGAGTCTTCTTCATATCAGTGCTAATGTCAAACCTGGGTTCCTCTTCTCTCTCCACAGCCACATAAGGATCCGTTTCAGGACTGGCATCACTGATGCCTACCTTATTTATTGATCTAACAACAAACACGTATTCTGCCCCTGAGGTGAGCCCCGTTACTTTAAACTCAGTATTGTCTGTGTTATGAGTCCCAACAGCCCAAGCTTCTTCTGTGGATTTTCGGAATTCAACTTTGTACCCAGTGACTGGTGCTCCACCATCAAACAATGGCTTGTTCCATGAAAGAGTGATTGAGGACTTGGAAGAATCGAGAAGTGTAGGCTTTCCAGGAGGGGAAGGCAGAAATTTGGGGTCTTCTGCCATGGCAAGAGGACTTGGTAGACTGGGTTCACTTATTCCTGCAGCATTCTCGGCAAAAACCCGAAATTCATATTCACATTCTTCATGTAAGCCAGAAGCTTTGACTCGTAGGTCGTAGACAGCCTTCTTATTAACACGCAGCCAACGAATACCCTGCTTGTCGCGCTTCTCGATAATGTACCCGCTGATTCGGCTTCCGCCATCAGATACTGGTCTCTTCCAGCAGATAGTCATAGTCTCACTCGTCGTACTTGTGACCTCAACATCCGTTGGAGGAGATGGGATGGTGAAGGGGTCAACTGCCTTGATTGGATCACTTTCCAAAGTCTCCCCTTCACCATACTTGTTCACTGCCCTCACCCTAAAGAGGTATTCATTTCCTTTGAGCAGCTTGGTTATTTTGCAAGTAGTTGCCATCAAGTCACCATAAATAAGAGTCCAGGCTACACGGCTGGTTTCACACTTTTCAACAATGTAATGCATGATCTCTGCGCCGCCTGTCTCATGAGGGGGCCCCCATGATAAGGTGACTTTATCCGCTGAAATTCCAGACACTTCCAGGGGTCCAGCTGGAGGGCCAGGCCTATCCAAGACTCGACATGTAATTGCAGTAGATGTAGTACCCGCAGTACTCTGTAGCGTCAGAATGTACTGTCCAGAGTCTTTCCGAACGCTTTCCCGGACAAGCAGAGACGTATGCGTCTTTGTTGATGTCATCTCAATCCTACCCTTTGTGCCAATAGTTCTACCATTCTTAGACCACAACACTGTTGGGTTGGGGCGGCCAGAGACGTCAGCATCTATTCTTAGAAGTTCACCCACTTCAACAACCAAAACCTGTCTAAATTTGTCCTCTATGATAATTTTAGGTGGCTCCACATCATGCTGCACAGTGACAGGTCCTGTGGTCTCAGAGGGTGCGCTGAAGAGCTCAGCGGCATTCTTTGCAAGGACCCTGAAGTCATATTGTTCACCCTCTGTGAGGCCAGTTACCTCCCAAAAGGTGTTGAGTAAGTTGGTGAAGTTACACTTAAGCCAACAACTATCCGGAAGCTCCTTGCGCTCTACAATGAAAGTAGTTATTTTAGCCCCACCGTCGTATTGTGGTTTGTCCCATGAGAGGGAAACTGAAGAGTTTGTTATATTGGAAACGGTGAGGTTGCGTGGGGGATCACACTGGTCTCTTGCTGCAACAGGCTCAGAGGTATCACTGCAGGGGCCTACACCAACGATATTCTCAGCATAAACCCGAAACTCATATACAAGGCCTTCTTCAATACTTGTCACTTTGAATCTGTTCTCTGTCACTGGACCTCTGTTTAACTTTGTCCATAGAATACTACTTTGATCTTTGCATTCAATGTGATAGCCAATAATAGGGCTGCCACCATCACTGCTTGCAGGGCTCCATGTAATGACCATGATAGACTTTGAGGCACTCACAACACAGACATTGGTTGGGGGACTTGGAACCTTGAAAGGATATTGGGCAACAATAGGTTCAGACTCAGCAAAAGAGCTCTTCCCATAGCGATTCTCTGCAGCAACACGAAAGTGATATTCAGTGCCCTGTGTCAGACGGGATATTTTTATAGAGGTCCTGGCAACGGTGGCTGACACAGTTTGCCATATTGTGCTGCCTGTATCTCTCTTCTCAACAACATAATTAGATATTTGACACCCCCCACTATAATGCGGGGGCTGCCATATCAGAACCACAAAGTCAGCACTCACTTCTTCCACAGTGAGGTCACACGGAGGTCCAGGTTTTTCAAAAACATTAACATGGATTTCAGCAGACGTAGTTCCAGCGGAATTGGCAACGGTTACCTCATACAAGCCGACATCTATCTTTGTTGCATCTTTGATTATAACTTGAGATGACATATCAGATGTACACACATTTACCCTGCAGGTCTCTTTGAGTATGTTGCCGTCTTTCTTCCATGTTGCTGTTGGCTGTGGTACACCCTTAAATGGCACATCAATCCTTAAATCATTCCCTGCCTTCACACTGAATGTGCTGGACAGCAAATTAATAACAGGCTGAGAACTTGTGTCTTTTACAGTAACAGGTGTCAACAGGAGCTTTGGTTCACTCTTTCCCTTTTCATTCACAGCACTAACTCTGAAGAAATATTCCATTCCTTTTGTCAGTCCATTAATAACCGTTTCCAGTGATTTACTTTCAGAACAGGTTGTCCACTTGTCATGGCCCTTTGCTTGCATTTCTACAATATAACGTGTAATTTTGCTTCCTCCGTCATGATCTGGCTTTTCCCACGAGAGTTGTACACTGTCACCGGTGACATCACTCTGTGTGATTTTCCCAGGAGGAAGAGGCACTTCAGACATTTTAACTGGTTCTTTTGTTTCAGCTGCTTGTCCACTTCCATGCTCGTTTACAGCCAAGACCCGGAAGTAATAAAAACATCCCTCCTGGAGGTTGTCAATTTTACATGAGTTCCTTGTGCAGTTGCTACAGACACTTGTGAATACCTTTCTTGCCTCCTCTCTCTTTTCCACGACATAATGTGAGATCACTGCTCCTCCATCAATGAGAGGAGCCTCCCAGGAGATGAACACAGAATCTCTCTGTACATTTTTTACTTGCAGGTTTGTTGGTGCACTGGGAGTATCCAACACTCGAACATTGATGAATGCTGATTTTGAGCCCATGCAGTTAGTAGCAGTCAATAAATACTTCCCAGTGTCATTTCTGTTTATATTTTCAATCAGCAACAATGTGTAGGAGCCTGTCACCTCTATTTGTGCACGCTCACTGAGAGGACTACCTTCCTTTGACCAATGGACTTCAGGTTCTGGCTTTCCTCGGATGGCGACATGGAGACTTAATGTTGAACAGGCTCGAACATTAACTAGCTTTCTCAAAGCTGAGTCCAACTCAACTTCAGGATGCTCTAATTTCTCAGCTGCAACCACAGACCCTGGTAAGTCCACAGGCTCACCAACTCCATTGGCATTTGTTGCATGTACCCGAAAGTTGTACTCTGCATTTTCTCTCAGACCTTTTATGGTGTCTTTTGTATCTTCTGTGTGTGGTGTGCATGTGATCCACTCGTCATCTGCTGCTTCTTTCATCTCAACAACAAATCCAGTAATGGGGGCTCCACCATCATAGATAGGCTTGGACCAGGATAGAGAGACAGTACTGCATGAATGGTCTGTCACTTTTAAGTTGGTAGGGGGACCAGGAGGGTATGATGCATCATACACTTTAATATAATCACTTGCCTCACTGGGTGCACCAACACCAGCAGTATTCTCTGCTGATACTCTAAACTGATAATAATGTCCCTCGGTGAGTCCTGTGCATCTGAAGCGCAAGTCATTCAGTCTTCTCTTGTTGCATTTAGTCCACCTAACACCGTCTTTATCACGTTTCTCCAGGATGTAGCCATCTATCTCAGAGCCCCCGTCCGTCTCAGGTCTTTCCCACGTCAACATTACAGAGTCTCCAGTCACAGCACTGGCTATTGGGGTTGAAGGCGCACTGGGTGTTTTAAAAGGGTTTTGTGCAATGAATGGTTCCGATTCCAGAAATTCCCCTACACCAAATTTGTTCACAGCACAAACACGGAATATGTATTCTCTCCCGGGTGTCAGCTTTGTGACTTTGTAACTGACAGATTCAACATGGGGGTCAACCCCTGTCCATGTTACACGGCTTGTCTCCCTTTTTTCAACAATGTAGTGTGAAACACTGGCACCACCATCATTTAAAGTGGGGTTCCATTGAAGATTACATTTTTCAGCACTTACAGCTTTCACCCTCAAAGGTCCGTCTGGGGAACCGGGTCTATCCAGTACCTTCACATTAACTGGCATAGATGTTGTTCCATCAATGTTAGTGAGACTGAGGACAAAACGTCCCCCGTCCACTCGTGTACAGTCCCTGACAATCAGTGTTGTATGAGTGAGGGTGTTTTTTATATCCGTCCTAGGTGTGGCTTTGTTGATTTCTTTACCATCCTTCATCCATCTTACATCAGGAAGCGGCTTTCCAAAGTAATCAGCTTCAATTGTAAATGTTTCGCCAGCCTGAACAACAATTGGACTCTTGAGCTTGGGGTCCATGAAGGCAGAGGGTCCTTCAATTACATCTTCGGCAAAAATGGTTATACTTTCAGAGGGTTTGCTCCAAACGCCTGCACCATTTTTGGCTGTTACTCTGAACTCATAACTTTGGCCTCCCGTCAGACCTGTAACTGTGAACTGATTTTCAATAACATTTGTGAAGTTTGCTTTCATCCATCGGCCATCTGGAAGCTCTTTCTTTTCAACAACATAGCCTGTTATGGAGCTGCCACCATCATTGGCAGGTTTTGCCCACTGGAGTGTGATATTCTCTTTTGTAATAACAACCGCTTCAGGTTTACCAGGTGGATCACAGGGATCTCTCGCCACATAACAGTCAGAAATCTTGCTTGATGGACTGAGTCCAGCAATATTTTCAGCAAAGACTCTGAATTCATATTCAATGCCTTCTTCCAGTCCAGTTGTTTTGAATCGGGGGTCAGGTATGGCAAATTTGTTCAGCTTGGTCCATAATATGCTGTTTTTCTCCTTTCGTTCCAGGTGATAGCCAGTGACAGCGCTACCTCCATCGCTGCTTGGGGTTTCCCATTCAACTAACATGCTGTATTTTGACACTGTGGACACAAAAGGTGTCCCAGTAGCCATAGGCACGCTAAAAGGGTACTGTGCAAGTACAACCGAAGATGTGATGGCTGCACTCTTTCCATACCTATTTTCTGCAAACACTCTGAATTGATACTCATTGCCAGCCTTTAGTTTAGTGACTTTGATTGCAGTTCGCACTGTTGTTGCTGATACTGTTTGCCACTCCATGTTAGTAATGTCACGTTTCTCCACAACATAGTTGTCAAGCTGACAGCCTCCTGTGTATTCGGGTGGCTCCCAGGAAATGGACACATAGTCCGAACTGACCTCATCAATTCTCAAAGGCCCTATGGGTGGGTCAGGCTTTTCAAGAACCACCACTGTGATTTCTCCTGTATAGTTTCCAGAATTGTTGCTTGCTGTGATAGAATATTGGCCAACGTGCTCTCTGGTAGCGTGTCTGATATGAAAAACTGTCATTGGTGATGTGGTTGAGATCTCCAGCCTGGATGTCTCTTTGACAGTCTGTCCATCTTTTTTCCATTCTATCTTTGGGGCTGGATTCCCCAGCACTGGTATGTCTACTTTCAAATCTTCACCATTTTTCACCGTGAATGTGGTAAAAGTCAGTTGAAGGGTTGGTTTTAAAGCCTTTTCCTTTGCTGCATCAGTAGCAGACTGGTCTATAGGGTTTTGTGTGCTCCTTTCAACATATCCTGCAATCTGTCCTATAGAAACACATAGCAAATAAATAAAACATTGTGTAAGACGTAAGGCCTATTTTATTCATTTCACACAGTGATTGGATGATATCTTGAGTTTGTAATTATATTTTAAAAGCACTGTTATAAATGCATATTTATAATGAAAACTTTATGATGACTATATGTGTGCTTTGCATACCTTCAACAATGGCAGAGGTGGATGGCTCAGGATCAGTATCACGTGTCAGATTAAGGAGATGAGCTGTATTGTTTCTTTCATTTCCTGTCTACAAAATAGATACAGTTGTCAGTGAAATTAGATTAATGCACCAATGCGTTAATTCTCACATGATCCCATGGAAAACGTATTTCTTTAACATACTAATGGTATTAAAAAAAAAAATAGATATACTGTATGCATACATTGTAGTCTAACTTAACATATAATGACAGATTTAACAACATACAACAATTATTATGAATCCCAATGAACCAAAAATTAAGCAGTGCCCAATGTACAAAATGTCATCATATTTTCTGCGCAAGTTTAAGAAAAAAAACTTACTTGTTTGTCTGTTCCTCCCTCCATCCTTGTTTATGTCCTTATACTAAGCAAAAACAAAAGAAATTCAACTCAATGCTGTTTGAGATATGTAAAATGAAGCTGTGCTCCGAAGCAGCCAAACACGCACAACTCAACTCCAGCAGTTACTGCCTGCTTTATCTCCAAAAGCATGCAGTTACTCAAGCTTCTAAAATAGCCAAATGACCGATTGGCCAGCTGCTGCATCTTCTAAAGTTAGTTGAGCCTGTGTGGGTTACAAAACAGCAGAGTCATTCTACCAGTGATATTTGAGTCCACGTTTCATAAACTGTATAGGGCACAAAAAAATGTGCCAAAGTGTTTTTCTAAAGCTGAAAGATTTTAAATACATTGTTTTTGTTAACATGATATATGAGTGAATACTATATTTTTTTAGAGTGACATACTATTTTTATTTAATCACTTTAATGAGTACATGGCCATTTTCACATGTCCGTATTGACCAACATAACATTTGCATCTAAAATATCACCAAAGTGATTAAAGATTTATTATTTCCACTAATAAGTGTGTCACTGATTCCATAAAATACATTTCTTAAAAATAAAAACGTTATTTTTTGGGTAAAATTTGTATTATTTATGTGGGTCCCTTTAATTTACCACCCTGTCACACTTACTAGTTGTGTCTATAAATTACTGACTGTGGCTGTAGTGACATCACTAAGAGAAAGTGATATAATTTGAACCTCTGGAGAAGCCAGGAAGAAAGAAGTTCTGACGTTCTTTTTTTTTTCTTTTTGTTGTTGTTGTTGTTTTTTCATGTTAGATAAGATCCATCAAGCTCAACCCAACCACCTGTCACACAATATTTATAAGGAACAATACGCCAAAGTCAAGATTCAATTCATATCTCGATTTCTGACCTATTGTTCGTTACACTTGACAAACGCAATCTTGCTTCCGCGACAGCAACATCTATTCTCATACTTTTATTTTGCCATCTCAACCCGGAAATGTAAGCAACAACGTAGAACAATTAACGGAACAAGTAAAACGAACTAAGGTATATGAAAAGCGATTTGTTTAATCATACCTGACAATGCTGTTTAAAAAAAAAAATATATATATATATATATATTTATATATATAATATTAAAACATTTGTTTACTTTATGGTATCGTGCTGATGATGGGAACTAATCGAGATTTCCCAGCCGGAAGAGTGTGAAAGTAGCTTTTATTGTGTCATCTCAGACCGGAAATATGAATACCAACGAAGAAGAACTAACGGAACTATTCAGGAAATAACCGAAAGTCAGTCAACATTAGTAAAACGTGCAGAAGCGATCGTATGGATGAGAACAAAGCTTAAATCTAGGACCGACCATGCCAGTCCAGTTTGTCTATGGGAACAAGGACTTTATCAAAGATGTGCGCGTCAACACCAATAACATATCCGTGTTGGCATGTGAATCAAGGTTTGATTCAGCCATCCAAGATGGATGGACGGACAGGATGGAGAGGGGGGTCCTTCGGTACCATTTGGGGGACTTACAAACACGCATTCTGCCTGGCCCGTGTGGCTTTGTGGCCCAGTTAAATGTCAAGAGAGGAATGGAGAGAAGAAAGCCGCAGGAGATCCTCAGTATTCAGCAGAATTTCAACACCAAGCAGTTTAATTTTAACAAAGTCAATCCAGATGAGATCATATTTGAGATGATTAAGGAGTCCGAGGAAGAGCATGAAATTGCCCATCAACCATATAAGACAGTTGTGTTGGTCAACGTCAGTCCTCTGGAGTTTGGACACTGTCTTTTTGTTCCAGATCCAGCACGCTGCTTTCCCCAGCTCCTCACAAAGCTTGCCATTCAAGCTGGTATCGAATCGGTGCTGCTCAGCTCCGATCCAGCCTTTCGTGTAGGCTTCAACAGTCTAGGAGCGTTTGCATCTGTTAATCATTTACACCTCCATGGATATTACCTGAAACACCAGCTCAATATTGAATCGATGCCTGTTCGGCCACTTCTTCCTGAAAAGGGATTTTACGCTTTAGTGGGATTTCCTGCAGGTTTTCTGTTCTACACAGAATCCGAGGCAGTGAAGGATGTTGCAAGTGCCATCTCTCATGCCACTGACTTCCTAGTGGAGGCCAATGTCGCTCACAACCTCTTCATGACCAGAGGATGTCCGCCTTGTGAAGAGGATGACAAGTTATTAAGAAGAGGCGTACGCATCGCCGTGTGGCCCAGAGTAGCTTGTTTCGGTACCAAAGAGGAGTCGGCTCTCAACGTTGCTTTATGCGAGCTTGCTGGACATCTACCGTTTAAGAACAAGACGGACTATGAGCTCGCTACTGAATCGCATGTGATAGAAACCATTCAGCATTATCTTCTTTTGCACGACGAATTTCTTCAATTGGAAAAGCAGCTGACTCAACATTTAATGATGCTGTAGAGTTTGGACAAGGCATGTCAAGTAATGTTCAGTGCTTATGATATTACTAAATGACATAAATCTACACATTGCCAAGAGTGTGTGCGCAGTTATTTTTATTTTTAAAAGAGATTAGATATGATGTGCTGCCAACAATTTGACAAAATACTGATTTTTAAAAAACATTAGTTTTTATTTCCACACAGTGGTAATTTATG
The DNA here is from genome assembly GCF_054856555.1 of Leptonotus elevatus. Taxonomy (NCBI): domain Eukaryota; kingdom Metazoa; phylum Chordata; class Actinopteri; order Syngnathiformes; family Syngnathidae; genus Leptonotus; species Leptonotus elevatus. The sequence continues at coordinate 16,345,199 of NC_141242.1, read as the reverse complement.
TTCATGGGCCAGATAGATAGACTAGATGTATTTTATAAGTGGTTATAATATGTGATTCGCGGGATAATATGCGTGGGGACCTCATTTTGTATTATGGACAAATATATATTGAAAAACATGGCCGCTTTTGTTTAGCATCATCCCAATAGAGCTTATCATGTGCCTGAATGGCATCGCTAAGGTGGTGTGATCCAAGCCAACTCAAGTGATTAGTGCAGCGATGTGTGTTTTCATCTGATGACAAGCTTGTTTTTTTTCCCCCATCAGCATCCAATGCTGCTTTGTCAAAAAGGGTGATTTTCATAATGGATACAAAATCATGGGAGTAAGAATTTAATCAAAATGTTGTCGTCACACTGTATACTACAGATTCAATTCATGTCTGGTTCTAATTTGTTTGTCATCACAAGGGTATTAAAAGAACAGCCAAGAGGGAAAGTGTAATGATGACCATAGCGACCATGGAGCGTAATGCAACATGTTTTTTTGTTGAGTTTTTCTGGATGCAAAAAAACAACCCTGATCCGGCTAAATTGTGAATATATCAGCATCAATAATCCAGTGTATACCACAGTCAGCTGTTTTAGTCTGAATCTCCCACTATGGTAAGTATTATTATTATTTTTAGTTCTTTAAGTTTTTCTGTACAGTGAGAAACTTTTTTGCCTTTTACTTGTATTACAGGTAAGAAGAGTGTGACACATGAAGCCTACTTGCTTTCTGCTTCCATATGGATTATCAAAAGGTAAGTTTTACCTTAATGTGCTTTTATTTAGGTTTCAACTAGGGGAAAATCCAGCTGTTTCTTCTAATAGTTTGACTCAGGAAGGGATTACAGTATTCAAACACCATTTCCATTTGCTTCCTATGAAAGGGACAAAAAAATGATGGTTAAATAAAAAAAAAATGGTATACACTTAAATCTACACTATATGGTCCTTAAAGCGTTTTACAAAGGCTACCATTCACACACATATTTGTACACTATTGGGAGGCTGCTGCTATGCAAGGCCCTGCCAGGTCCACCGGGAGAAAATTGGGTTCAGTATCTTGCTCATTTATCAATGAAGGCATGGTCACAAGGTATTGGAGCCACCTCAATTGGTACTTCGAAATTTGTGAACAATCTTGTTTGCTGGACATGACCCTAAACAGCATAAGAGGTGTCGTAAATATTAGGGGTGGGAATCTTTGAATGTCTCACGATTCGATTCCGATTTTTGGTTGTGCGATTCGATTCAGAATCGATTTTCGATTAGGAATGATTTTTTTATTCAAAATGATATGATTGACAATGATTTTTGCTTCAATTTATAGATGTGCAAGGAGTTGTAATCTACTCCAGTCTGACTCGCTAATGCTAATTAGCGTGCTACTCGTGGCACTTTTATCACTCAAAAGAACGGCTCCACACTGCAAAAAAAACAACTTTTATTGGAATAACTTGATTGTGACTTTTTCCTTCTACTCTCTAAAGTGGCTACAACTTAACAGTGTATTAGACTGCGTGGAACCACACTGCCCCTCAGTGGCCATATCGGGTACAACATGAACAGCGCTCCAAATAAAGGCACACACAGACAAAGGCAAGACCGTATAAAATAATTTAAATAAAATCGATTTTGAGACATTTAAAATTGATTCTGAATCGTACTAAATGAGGATCACGATTCTTATGAGAATTGATTTTTGGGCACACCCCTAGTAAATAGATTAGATGGGCAACGATTGCTGCTCGTCTCTCTTTACAGGCAAGTGCACCCTCTCAACATGTTTTACTTGTATTATTATTTTTTTTAACTACATGTGATATTTATTACATTTAAATACATATGTTTGTTCCCACATCTTTCACCACAACTCTTGTGCTGCTCAGGTAAGCAGCAAAATCATTTTAGTCTTTACTCCCGAAACTTCAGAGCTGTGATGCAGACGCGTGTTGCTCATTGTGAATCATTTTCGATACTTTTAACACAATCAAATTAGTGCTGAAAATTTAAAACTGGCTTTGTAAAATGGATGGTCAGTTCCAGGATTACACTCACTCCTTGACTTTTGCCGTTTGTCAGTGGACACCTGTGTTCACCTTGAACCCGGCGCTGTAATGGTTGACTGAGTCAAACCTGTCAAGCACCTTTCTCATGTCTTGTGGGAAACACGTTATTTACAGTGAATGCTTCACAAGGTCTGACTTCTCAAGTCATGAGAACAACCCCCGATCCCTACATGAAATCTCCATGACATCACGTGTATACACACACACCCCCACACACCCCCACACACACACACATCATCACACCCATCGCACTGTGATGTTGTGGGAGGAGTTAACAAGAATATACACCCATGTGATGTTTATATGTTTGTGTTTTCTATTGCAAGCTTTATTATGTTTTCCCAAAATTGCAACTATTGTTTCCTAATATACACCTACAATCGTATATTTTGAATAATTTTTTACTCTCAACTATACACAATACCTGTTTTTAAATCTGAAAAAAACTTATTAGGAAGTAAAATAATCTCCCTTTTGATACCTGAAAGGTGTATTTACTAAGTACACCAATGAAGTCCTCGCTTACTTACCAACCACTGCATGTTCGGTTTCCAGCCAGTGTCAAAGGACCGTCACGGTGGGAGTGTCCTCTCATCTTTGCTCACCTTCACTTGTGCTTGGCTTTCAGTTTGTCAGGAACTAGAAAAGACCACATCTCAATTGAATGATTGGACTCTTGAGCATATATTAGGCAGATCAGGCAAAAAAAAGAAAGAAAAGAAGCTAAACCTCCAGAATGGGCTGCATTCAAAGCTTCAGGGAATTCTGTGATCGTCCGAAAAATACAAATGTTCGTTTTAGTCTTCCGGCTGTGTGTATAGTGTGGCAAACGGCCATGATTATCTTGTTTGGGGTTTTTATTCGTTACGACGAGGAGTCTAATCCACACTGGATAGAGCATAGGAAAGAGTTCAATATATCAAGTGACATTGAGAATGACTTCTACTTCAGGTATCCAAGTAAGTGACTTTAATCTGGCTTTTGTCTCGACTCGTATCCAATCAGTGTCAGTGTGTCACCTTTTTAATGAACTAATTCAAAATGGCTTCCATACTGGAAGTATCAATTTGACAATTTTCAAATTTAAAAAAGCAGACTGAAATGGAATCAAATGCAATTGCTGACATCCACGGGTGATCATTTCTCTTGAGATTAGCATTGTCACCCATCTTTTCCAGTTTCAGTGTATTTCAGGAGTTTGAATCACAACTGCCCACAAAAGTGTCAAGGGACTGTTTTTGTTACTCTTGTGATAATTGAGGCAAATTTGAATATTTCAGCTGGATGCATTTGAACACTTTTTACACTATGCTGTTTGTCACAATTTCTCCTAATGTTTCACAGTGACGACATATTGTGCCAGCAGATGTGGGCTCGTGTTTTTTGTAAATGACACCGGCCGGGTGATGCTGGTATCCACAAGAGAGCAATTACCAGGATTTGTTAGCCAGTTCTGCCTTTAAAAGATAATAATGATCACTGGGGTTTTTTGGTGGACACTTTCAGAGCAGTATTCATTTAGTATGCTTGTTTATGTCATTGTTAGCAATGTTTTTTAAAGCATTGCTGCATCATATCTTTTTTTTTTTCTTTAAAAAAAATACTGTACTTGGTACAAAATTTTATTTTGATTTGAAAATAACTACACTCTATAAAGAGAATTGTTTAACCAATTTAAGATTACAAATTGAATTGTTGACCAACTTAATAAAATGGCTTCAATTGATAACACATGGTCAAATGAAGTTAGTCCAAAGTGAATATATTAGATTTAATTAATTATGAGTTAATTAAACTTAATATATTCACTTTGGATTAATTTAATTCAAGTGAATATATTAAATCTAATGAACTCATAAACTTAATATATTCACTTTGGATTAATTTAATTAAATCGTGTGTTACCAATTGAAGCAATTTTATTGAATTCAATTTTGTAATCTTAAATTTAGGCACACATTTCATTACTTTATTAAAAAAAATTTTTTTTTTACCAAGCTCCCGTATGAATGTAAATATATGTAAGGTGACTTTTAAGACATTTATTATTTTAAGTGCAAACTTCTAAGACTTTTCAGTCTGTGCAAATTCCCAAACAATTATTCTCATAGAAAAAAATCTTTGAAAGTCATCTGTAGTTACAGGGTGAAACAACTGCAGCTCTAAAAGCTTTATCAACTGTACGGACTCAGTAAGTCATATAATGTAAAAATAAGTTACCCATTATTGTGTCTGTCAAGGCTTTCAGGATGTCCATGTGATGATCTTTGTGGGCTTTGGCTTCCTGATGACGTTTCTCAAGCGCTACAGTTTTGGCGCCGTGGGTTTCAATTTCCTCATCGCAGCGTTTGGCCTCCAGTGGGCGCTGCTCATGCAGGGCTGGTTCCACTCCCTGGATTACACTGATGGAAAGATCAAAATCGGCGTTGAAAAGTACGTTTGACTAGTCCGACTTCCTCTTCAACCTACTTAATACTGGATTATACAGTCATTTAAAACATGATGTTTTTTTTATAGAATCACTTGTATATATTTTTGAGTTTCCACCAATTACGCTTCCACATAAAGAAAACAAACGATGCTACAGAAGCCAGTCTAACTTGCCTGTACAATACATAAACATGAGATTTAATCATGTTTCTTACTGTGGTTATCTGGTTACAAAAATGATGATGCTTATTAGGGGTGGGAATCTTTGAATGTCTCAGAATTCGATTCGATTCAGAATCGATTTTCGATTAAGAAAGATTTTTGCTTCAAAATGATTTGATTGACAATGATTTTTGCTTCAATCTATAGATGTGCAAGGAGTTGTAATGATCTACTCCAGTCTGACTCGCTAAAGCTAATTAGCACGCTACTCGCGGCACTTTTATCACTCAAAAGAACGGCTCCACGCTGCAAAAAAAACCATTTTTATTGGAATAACTTGATCGTGACTTTTTCCTTCTACTCTCTAATGTGGCTACAATTTAACAGTGTATTAGACCGCGTGGAACCACACTGCCCCTAAGTGGCCAAATCGGGTACAACATGAACAGCGCTCCAAATAAAGGCACACACAGACAAACGCAAGACAGTATAAAACAATTTAAATCAAATCGATTTTGAATCATACTAAATGAGAATCGCAATTCTTATGAGAATCGATTTTTTGGGCACACCCCTAATGCTTATATTATAAATACATATTATGCTATAGTATTTTGTCTTGTTATTGGGTTTTTTTTCTAGAAAACTGCTCAATACTGTATTTCTTTACATATAGTGACTCGTAAATGTTTTGTTTTTCTTTTCAAGTTTAATTAATGCAGATTTCTGTGTGGCGGGCTGCTTGATTGCTTACGGAGCCGTGCTTGGTAAAGTTAGTCCAGTGCAGCTGCTGGTCTTGACTCTGTTTGGCATCACATTGTTTGCTGTGGAGGAATACATCATCCTCAGTGTCATACACGTAAGTACGAGGACTCGTGTAAAAAGGTTTTGTTTTCTCATTACTGTTTGGAATATGAAGTCTATTTTAAGCAATAGCCAAGCGAATAGTGGAGGGGGTTCAGGGTTTGAATCTCTGCTCCGACTTTCCTGGAGTTGCTCGTGTAGGTTTTCTCTCACATTCTGAAAATATACAAATTGTGATTTTGGTGGCAGTCAATTCTTGAAATGAGACAATCCAAGTATACAGTGACAAATTTGAATTCCTGTGGAGTATGTACATGTAGCGGGCGGCATGGCTCAGTGGTAGAGTCGTGGGTCTGATCCCGGGCCCTTGTGACTATGTTGAAGTAGCTCTTGAGCAAGATTCTGAACCCCCAGTTGCTCCTGATGCTGTGTCATCGGTAGGTGGATGAGGAGTCAGCGTGAAGCACTTTGAGAGTTCCTTGTAGGTGGAAAGCGTTATATAAGTGAAAGCCCAGTTGCTTGTGTATTGAATATTGTAAATGTTTGGGCATTTATACTGCCTTACAGTTTGCTAGTGTTTTACAACCAGACTTTGTGTGTTTGATTTATTGGAATGTCAACTTTCTAAATCTGGGATATAAAGTAGTCCAAGTTTAACAGGTCAAATGAACTGCTTTGTAACCGAGTACCGCTCGTTGAACCCGAAGGCTCGAGATGCAGGAGGCTCCATGGTGATCCACACATTCGGCGCTTATTACGGCCTCGCCATCTCGTGGATGCTCTATCGACCCAACCTGGACCAGAGCAGTCGTCTGCAGTGCTCAGTCTACCACTCCGATGTCTTTGCTATGATAGGTAGGCTGGCGACGCCAAAAGCTGCATGACTACATTGTGCACATTGACGCGGTTATCTGCCTTCTTTCCAATATTCAATGGGTAGGAACTCTCTTCCTATGGATGTTCTGGCCCAGTTTCAATTCCGCTATCGCCGACCACGGGGACGGGCAGCACCGAGCTGCCATTAACACCTACCTGGCCTTGGCTTCAACGGTGCTCACCACTGTGGCTTTCTCAAGTCTCTTCCAGAAGCACGGCAAACTCGACATGGTAAAAGTCACTGATACGCTTGCTGAGAATCGACTATAGTTCTGTGTCGTGTACGCGCACGGCACGGACACATTTTGTTTCTTCTTCTGCCCAGGTTCACATTCAAAACTCCACTTTGGCTGGGGGTGTTGCAGTGGGAACTGCAGCAGAATTCATGCTGATGCCATACGGGTCTCTGATAGTTGGCTTCTGCTGCGGTGTCATCTCCACATTGGGTTATATTTTCCTCACGGTATTCTGCACATGTACTGTAGTTTTGATCTGGATATGCATTGTGATGTTGGCCGAGGTGGTTCACCAATTGTATGCTTCTATCCTTTGTGGGGAACAGTATGGAAGTCCCATTTATGTTCCAGTACATAGCAATGTGTATGAAGTTATTGTTTATTTGTCTTTATCATGTGTCATTATAAACACTTCTGTTTTGTTTAAGCTAATTTGTGAAAAGCAAAGTTTTAAAATTGCCCAAGTACAGTAATTCAAATTTTGCAAATTATTTTTAATTTAGAAATGATGTTATGCTTGATATAATTTATGGAAGCATGGAAGGAGAACCAAGTGCAGATTGGGTCTATTTTGATTCACCATGTTGATAATGGTACAATCAAATCAAAATGGCGTCCAGTCTGACTTGATTGCTAACAAACAATTGGACCCAAAAAACTAAAACATTGACAGAGGTCTGAGTCCGAGACTGCAGTCGCTGAGCTTCACTAATCCATTCCTACATTACACTTCCTTTACAGCCATTTATGGAGAAGCACCTGAAGATTCAGGACACGTGTGGAATCCACAACCTCCACGCCATGCCTGGGCTTATAGGTGGCATCGTGGGCGCTATAACTGCTGCAGCTGCATCCGACTCGGTGTATGGTAAAGAAGGGTGAGAAGCATGTCAGGATCATGGAGTTTTCGATGAAATGAGGCCACACTGAATGTTTTTTATTTTATTTTATTTTATTATATGAAAGGCTGATTAACACCTTTGACTTTGAGGGCGATTTTGAAGCGATGACACCCACAAGGCAGGGTGGTCACCAGGCCGCAGGCATTTGTGTCGCTGTCTGCTTCGGTGTCGGTGGAGGCATCATGGTTGGTAAGCAACATATACTGACCGAAAGTCCTTTAATACTTTTGGTGCAGTTGTATGATGTCTTTGTAATCTTTACAGGTTTTATTTTAAGATTACCCATCTGGGGGGACCCGGCGGATGATAACTGTTTCGATGATGAACCCTACTGGGAGGTTGGCAACTACACCAGTCAAAGTCATGAGTGTTTTTCACAAATCACAATATGTTTGACTGATTTTAGTATAGTGTGACCAAGAGTCAGTGATGGTGTTATGGCTACACAAGTGTTGACACTAGTTGTTAACTCATTCACTGCCATTGAAGGCTATTTCTATTAGTTAAAAAAAAAAATCCACTTTTGTTAACAAGAGTATGAAAACCTAGAAGAAAAAAAATACATTGTACATCTAGAACAGATATCAAATTTATGATTAATCGGGAGTTAACTATTGAAGTCATGCGATTAATTACAATTAAACATTTTAATCGCCTGAAGCGATTAAAAAAAAAGAAAATATTATTAAAAATTAGGAGCGTCAGGCGAATACATTTGTTTAAATCGTAATTAATTGCATGACTTCACGAGTTAACTCACGATTAATCACAAATTGTATATTTGTTCTAAAAGTACAATTAAAAAAAATAGGTTTTCATACTCTTGTTGACAAAGGGGTAAAAAAAAAAGTTAAACTAATAAAACAAATTAAAATGAATATTTGATGTCTATAATCGTCAATGGCAGTGAATGAGTTAATGTGCAGTTAGGATTGTGTCACAGTCATATCAGTTATACGTCACTTGGAATCTAGTATGTATAGGCAGTGTAAAAAAGAAGACAATCTGATGCATGCATTAAATTGGATTAGACACTTCGACCTCCAGAGTTAATCCATCCTAAAGATGTGTTACCTCCAAGTGTGTCAAAAATAGAACATGCCTCCTAAAACTTTACATTTAAAGTTAGCAATTATATTTGTCTACTGAAATATAGTAGTTGTTGTTTAGAGAAAAGGTAGTGAAAAATTAAAATGAAAATCAGACAAATTAAAATGGTTTTGGAATAGTAGTTTTAAAGAAGAATACATTTAACATGTAATAGTGTAAATAAGAACCAGCACAAATCACAGCAAGCAGCTTGATTATGCTCTGAATGACCCACACTAAGACCATCGTGTACACTACAGTGTTGTATATTTTTTTCAACTTTCCGGGCTGAAAACAAAGTTGACGTACTACTACTTTCTACCCCTGAATGATGTTGTTGAAATTGTCTGCAGGTGCCCGATGACGAGGAGAGTATTCCACCAGTCTTGCAGTACAACAATCACATGCTCAACAAAGACGTGTAAGCGTTTTACTTTGTAGGCCAACAGTGTTCAGGCCAAATATACTCAAAGTATACTGTACTGTATTCATATTCCAACAAATAATTATACCACATACCATTGTTAGTTCAGAGAATATCACAATTGTGTAACATTGTGCATCTTCAGTTTCCTATTTCTGTTTGGGAGACAAGAGAAGAAGAGTGAGTCCAGTTAGTTTGGTCAGTTTTCCACGTGATATGAAAAGCAGTGCTTGAGAAAAACATTTGGCCGCACAGCCTCAGCCCACTTATAAATGCGGGAAGTAACATCAGTGGAAAATTCCATGGTTCTAAAACGCCATAACAGAAACCTTTAACCCATATTTAACCACCTGTCCAGTAAAAATAAACACTGTACTGACAACAGTGCAACTCACAATAGCAGTAAATGCAGGACCAAAATAATGGATATACATTATATAACTGAGATTCAAATGAGATGACGTTAAGTATGGCTGTTTTAAAATTTGCTTAAATGTTATATACAAGCATCCCAAGTGGAATATTGCATTTTTGAAAGATTATTTTTTTTTTTTAATACCCAATGATACGCTAAGGTTTAACAATTAAAAACACACAAACAGTAAGAAAGCTGTTAGCATATTTCAAGTGAGGTGCTGTTGTTGCTTTTTTTATCCTCTTGGTGGCAGCACTGGTTCACTAAATGCATGCCTCCAAGACGGGCGAAACCACACGCACACACACACACACACATGCTATGTTGTTGGCGATGCTATGCATGCTCACGCTAGTATGTTTTGTGCTTGTGTTGAGCATTTTTATTTTTTTTACTGCATCGTACACACATGCACTGACACGTACACAAGTGACCTTGGAGATGCAACGTTTACTGTGTAAATTACATCATTCAATGAGACATATATCATTTAATTTATTTAATTTTATACTTTATGAGGACCATTAAGTGGAATCTTGTGTGTTGTTTAATTATGTATTTATTTATTTCTAGAACGGAGTCAAATTTCACCTTGGAGCAGAACTGACCCAACGTCTGGAATATGAGGGTTTGCTGTCCTGGTTGGCACATTTTTATAATCCTGCAGTTCATTCCATATTTTTCAACACTCCAAAAAAGATGTGTCCATCCAGTGCGTATATTGACGTAAAATCGAAATTTACGTCAAGTAAAAAAAAATGGAAGCAAGCACAAAGGTGGGAATATCAGTCATATTGTCAAGTTGATTTCCACAATGTCAATTCACAAATGAATTATGAAACAAGACATGATGAGGTTATTGTAAATTCCTTGCTGAGCGCATGTTGATTTGTTGTTGTTGAGAATGATAGATTTCCATCTGCAATTTGTTGTGTATGCCGAATAAAATGTGATGAAATGCAAAATTGAAATAGATCATTGAAACTCTTTCTGCATTGCTCTCTTGTGGTCATTGGTGGGTCGGATGCATGAAAACTGCCACACTCATGATTTTAAATAGGGTTGTTCTATACCACTTTTTTTCACAGACCAATACCAATATGAGTACTCAACTCCTGCATAGTCACCGATACCAATACCAAGTAGTGATAACACGAGTACTTCTGATATATAAAATTTCCCTCCCAAAACCCACTGACATAATTCTAAAGAAAGACTTATCCCAAGAAATCATTTTCCCTTAAAATTGCATGAAATTATTGGCAACTTTCTGTTTACTGTCTCCAGTATCCGCAGCTGTCATGAGTACCTTGAATATGGTCAGATATTGGCCGATACCGATACCTGGTATCGAAACTCGTCCATCCCTAATTTTAAAACACATCATCATCAGGTTAAAAGTATAAGGGAAAAGGGCCAAAATAACATTTACTCTTGCACACACAGGTTATTTGATGAGATTTTTGGTGTTTGTGTGTGTCCGCCTGTCATCTGGTGAAATGAGGGGTTCTGTTGTGTGTGAGAGGTAAATACTATTTTTTGGCCTATATGTTCCTGTTTGCTGTGTGCTCATGGTATGTAAATAAAATATTTGCTGATCGTGTCAGAGATGTAGGCCTGTTAAATATAAACATATTTATATACCTATATGAACTAGTTTACTGTAATTTATTATTTATTTAGGACAGTGAAAGTCTCTCTGACTGTGTCAGTGAAGACTATTGATAATTTTGTAAATGCCCCAGAAAGCTCTTTTGTCCTGCTTTGAGCTTTCAATGAGTAGACAAGGTGTGCCCACTCACTAGATGTTGTCACAAACAAATGCCCTTCCAAAAAATAAGTCCATTATACATAAAAAAAAGAGTGGCACTTCCTTGAGTTAAAGGATCTCCAGCAAGTGCTTTCCCCAGGGGTCGGACAGACTGTAAAGAAAGCCCCTTCCCCCCTTTACTGACCAAACATGCACTTGCCTTTTCATCATGACCTCAGTTCAAAGGGCAGGAAGTGATAAAGGTCAAGGTCAGTGTTTCATTACTTCGACCTGACCAGTGGTGACCAACCTACTGAAAGCGGGCATTTCTGTAATTCTTAGTGCCATGTTTCCCGCAGATAAAAAGCAGCAAGGAGTTTATTTCTGCATCCAGTATTAATGAAACCCGTCGACTCGACTCGTCTCGCTTTTTTTTTTTTTTTTTGCCTTTAAGAACTTGTTTGAGTAAAGAAGGTAATGATGCCACAAGTGCTCCAATTAAAGGAGATGTGGACCTGCCGGGAGAAACGGTTCCCACATTGCTCTATTGATAGCACCCAGTACACACACACACACACACACACACACACACACACACACACACACACACACACACCCACACACACACACACACACACACACACACACACACACACACACACACACACACACACACACACTGGACGCTTTTCATTGGACGACAGTTCCCGCTCCAACTTGACTCATGTTTATTCTCCATCTACTTAAAGGACAAACGCAGAACTAATTCAAGGCGTTGTTTACATGATCGCTAGCTTCCTTAAAGGTGCAGGCGCACCAGGCCTCGTGAGACTCAAGTTGAGCGTCTTTTGGGCTCAAACGACCACGACTTGAGCGTGATGCGAACCTAAGGTGAGAATGAAAACAATGAGGAGGCAAATGGGGCATTGAAATGTGGTAGTTGGGGGGGGGGGGTGGCAGAGAGCATAGAACAACGCCTCACTTTCATTGCTGACTGCCTGTCATCCATGCTCTATCATGATGTTTGATTGACAGCTGGGTGGGGAGCACGGTTAATGAGGGGGTGGGAAAGTGGGTGCAGAACAAGGCCTCCAGAATGGAAAGTGCACAAAACATACTTCCAAACTAGGAGCCACACAGACGCTCATTAATGATAAAGAAGACTCCAGTACAAGTGTGTTTAAACTGCATGCCAGCAATAGTGTTTGCAGGTTGAGATTAGTTTGTAATCCTTTCCACATGGCAATAAAATGTACAGAAAGGCAGAAATACGTCGTGGGAGGGCGCGTTCGCAGCAAAAGTAGTTCTGTGAAACGTCGGAGGTGTGCGGTTCAACATCTGAGAGTTTTCCCTCAGAAAATAATGGAAGTACAATGCTACCTGGATTGACCAGTTTAAGAAAAATAGCGTCCATGCGTGTTTTGGTTACTCTGGTTGTATTAAAGCAAGCTTATAATAGCTCTCGGGACCTTTCAGTCTGAGACACCACGGCATACTTGCTTCTGCCTGTAGGAGGCGGAGCTGTGACATAGCGTTAAAGTTAAAAGTTCAAGATGTTGAAAGGCATGCTTGGATTGTTATGCTGCAGATGGCATTACCTGCTCGCACATGATTCAGGTCTTTGAAAAAGTTAGCTTACCAGTTAGCCTTTTTTCTTTTTTTCCAGTTAGCTTTGCGCAAGATAGCAGCTTGTATGGCAAGCGAATATATACAGAAGCAGTGAAGAGAAAAAAAGGTTGGCAGGATTTTCACTTTATTCTCAGAATTCTAACTTTTAATCTCAGAATTCTGACTTTAAAGTGAGAATTCTCACTTTATTCTCAGAATTCTGACTTTAATCACAGAATTCTAACTTTAAAGTGAGAAAGTCAGAAAGGCATAATGTTTATTGACAGAATTGACAAAATTCTGACTTTAAACTCAGACTTCTGAGAACAAAGTCAGGATCCTGCCAGACTTTTTTGTTGTCTAATCCTCTTCCGTGGATATAAAATTAGTCCAAAAGGTTAAGCGCTTCATAAAATGGATGGTATCACCCTGGGTCCTGCTGACGTTCAGCTGCTTTTGACTCCTTTGCACTGATGCAAGTATAGTTTGCAATGGGGGTTTATGCGCCGTTATGTGACGTGGAGTATTACTGCTTTGAATGTCAAGCCTTGTTGTGCTTGGAATCTGCTTTTCTTAACAACCAATGTTTTGTGGTCAAATTCACAATTGGACAACATCAGGGATGTTTTTGACTTTAGAAGTCCTTGGCCTAGCTCAAGTCACCTATTTAATCATTAAGACGCTTAATCTAACAAGTTCCACTGTGCCCCCCCCCCCCAACCTCCACGAAAAACCTTGAATTCAATTCATTTCACACGTACAGGGTTTAACAGCAGCTGGTGATGCATTCAGGAATCCATGTTGTGACTCTAACAATGCGAGCAGTAAAAGGCCGAAATGAAAGCCGCTGCAAGTCCATAAAAGTGTTCATAAACTATATTAACTAGGGTTCTCAAACTTGTGGCCAGGGGGTTGATATTTTGTTGCCCACTACTTACCATCAATGTTTATCGTTAGGGCGGCCCCTATGTTTTTTGTTTTGTTTTGCTTTGGTGTGTTTTGCCATTGTTTTAACGCTATTTCTAAAGTGGCATCAAGTGAAAGGAAAATATATCCAGTCCCAGTCATGTCTTTTTCAAAACCTGCCGTGAAGAGAAAGGTTGGTGACAAGAACAGACAATTTCAAGAAAAACATGAGATGAGGTATTTTTTTTAAAGCACAACGACACCCAAACATGCCTTCAATGCACAGAAGAAAAAAAATTCTCAAGAAATCCGACGTTTTTACTCAACTAGACTGATACAAAGTACCAGGAAGGAGAGAACCGGGTCACCAGTCTTGTTCACAGGAACTGTTAATGTTCTGAGCTGTTATTAATAAAGATTAAGAAGATTGGATTAGTTGTACTTCTTTTTTTTTTTTTTTAATACTTGATGCAGCCCAGTTACACTCTTTCTCAAGTGGCCCCCACATAAATAGAGTTTGAAACCCATGTTGCCCTTTCTGTTTTCTCCACACATTTCGAAGGCCTTATGATTCACACAACACACAAAAATCAATGAAACTCCCACCTGTGTGTGCCCCAGGTATCTCCCCACTCCACTAATTGTCAACAGAGGCTGTTTAAGTGTCCCGGTCAGACCACAGTGGCGAGGAACAGCAGATTAAGCATGATCCTATTCGAACCCCGCGAGCCCCTTCGTACGCTCTGTTACACCAGCATTTAAAAGGAGGAGGGGGTTCCATTCAGACCTGTGATATGAATCCCAGACGTATGGACGAGAACAGAGCTTCCGCCCCCCGTTTTCACAGAAAAGACCCCTTTTTTGGCACCCTCTAATTCTGGTTGCTACGGGTGCCTGGGTTCAATGGCGCGCTCCCGTTGTGAGGGGACAAAGCCTCTCAGTCATCCAGCCATGGTTGCTAGGGGAGGCCGAATGTATGGGGAGGGACGGGCTGCTGTTGTCCCAGACCAAATGTCTCTCTTAAGGCGGGCGAGAAGGAGTGATTGACAGGTGGCTCCACGCTCCACTGCAGATCACCCAGGAGGTCTGAGGGAGGTGACACTATAGCTCTGACTGGGTATGTGTGAGTACTTGGGTGAGTTTTGCAGTGAGAGCAGACGGTGTATATGATGGATTTATGTAAATATTTTTTTTCAAAAAGTAGCATCAAATGCTTCTGCTCTCGCTATCTCTTCTCCTTGTAGCCCCACTCTTCCTCCTCCAGCGCTCTCATTCACACACATATATTCTGTCTTCATCCCTTTCTAATTGTCCCTCCACCTGCTCCCACTGCAGATCGCAATGTCAACTGCAAACATGCTCCATGGAGATTCCAGTCTAACTTCATCTGTCAACCTAAACCATCACTATTGCAAAGAGGAATGGATTTATGATCCGCAAAGCAGCCCAACCTCCACCTTAAACTCGCCTGTCACACCTAAAGCACGCCCCTGTACTATCCAAACATACTTCTCTTCCATTCCAGACTTCCTAATCTTCATATTGTTGCCCACAAATACTCATTTCTGTCCTGAGTCTAGCTGTTCATCAACTTAATCCCTCAATAGTTCCCACAATTCGGCAGTGCACATCACCCTTACGTTGAGTTCACGCTGACCACGTAACGGATGCGGAACGGCATCCCTACGGACGCCGCAAGGAAAAGAAAGCATTTCAGTCTGCATGTCAATTCCCACTAGCTGTTGCGATTGCGAAGCTGCGGATGGTTTCCGCAAGATTTTAATTTTTTCCGGATTCCGCGTGCGGATTTTCATGAAGATGAAGAAATTACACGAGCTGGACAGGAAATCAGGTGTCTGCATCAAGGTAGATCTGGTATATTAAAACAAAAACAAAAAAAAACGTTTGCCAAGTTTTTTTTGTGTGTGTGGGGGTTGAAAGTTAGCTAACTAGCTTGAGTCAACATAAAAAAAAAAAAATCCTTTTTAGTGCCTTTGTAATTTCTTCATTACCAATCTTTTTTTCTTCTTGGTGCACCACTCTTGCCTCTTCTACGTTTCCTTCGCTTTAATTTTACTCATTCATCAGCTCCTCAAAGTATTCTTCCCATCTATCCAGTACCAGTCAACACATTTCCACCTCTATCATTAATCATCCTAACCTGCTGCACATCCTTTAAATCTCAATCGGTTTGTCTGGCCACGTGTCTATTACAATCTGCACCAATCCAGAGTCACTCCCCACCTGGGATGCTCAGAACTACTTGTTCGAGCTCCTTGCAGAATTTCTCGTTCTCTTCTAGTTAACATGCAAGCTGTGGGGCATAACCACTAATTACAGTCAACAAAACACCCTCGATTTCAGGTTTCGGCTTGATCACAGATAAGACCTACTCCTATTATTTCTCTTCCCTTCTACACCATGGTAAAACAATTTGAACCCTGCCCCTGAACTTTTAGCCTTACTGCCTTCCCATCTGGTCTCCCGGATACACCTTTCTCCTAATCATCATGTCAACCAACTCCTCCACTTTTCCTCTCATATTGCCAATATTCAACTTCAAATCTGGCCTTCGTTTCTAAGGAGACAGTCCCTGAGCAAAGGCTGCTTTGGAGCGTACTTTGGTAGTATACATTGCTTTGCTCTTCCACTATACTTGTTCTACGCTGATTTGTTTGTGAATGCCAATTTGCCATTGCTTATCCGGTCCACGCAGGCGACATGAGGGATCCAAAAGCCTGCGAAGGATCCAGAATATGACACAGCCTACCAATTTGGACAAAACTTATAAATAAATATCATTTAAATAAAAATCATTCACTGCCATTGATGGCTATAGACGTCAAAAATTCATTTGAACTATTTCTATTAGTTTAACATTTGTTCCCACTTTTGTTAACAAGACTATGAAAACCTAGATTTTTTTTTTTAACATTTAGAACAGATATAACATTTGTGATTAATCGTGAGTTAACTAGTGAAGTCATGCGATTGATTACGATTAAAAATTGTAATTGCCTGACGCCCCAAATTTTTAATAATCTTTTCTTTTCTTTTTTAAAAATTGCGTCAGGCGATTACATTTTTTTATTGTAATTAATCGCAGGACTTCAATAGACTCACGATTAATCACAAATGTAATATATGTTCAAAATTTACAATAAAAAAATTCTAGGTTTTCATACTCTTGTTAACAAAAGTGGAAAATATGTTAAACTAATAGAAATAGTTCAAATGAATTTTTGACGCCTATAGTCTTCAATGGCAGTGAATGAGTTAAAAAACTACATCAGTCATTAATTTATTCCAAAGTCTTTTGCCGAGTAAATAATTATTCTGTTAAAAGGATACTCATTATCAGCCATTTTCAGCAACAAAAAGTAAATACTTTGTCTATAATTAATTTGAGAACTTCATTATATCTCATGTACATTTAATACCTTTCAAAACACATTTTGCCACTTGCTGTCGACTGAAAATGCCATCACAGGTGCTCAGAGCTCACGAAACGACCAAACACAGCTCACCTGGATTTGGTCATGTGACGTGCACAAACTGAGCTATGATTAGTCGTTACCTGAGCACTGAGCACACGTGATGTCATTTTCAGTCGACAGTAAGTGTCAAAATGTGTTCTAAAGGTATTAATTGTACATGAAAAATAATAAGGTTATCAAATTAATTACAGACAAAAGAAACAACTCCTTACAGCTGAAAATGGCTAAATGAGTCAATCCCTTTAACTCATATTTGTAAGAATAAACATTCAGTGAATAACTGATTGGTGATGAAAGTGAAACAAACACATCTGATTGTGGTCCAAATATTCAATCATTGAGTTTGTGTTGCTTTGCATGTAGGAGGATTAGTGAGTCATTGTCTTGTGTGCAGACAGCAGCTCCCCCTCCAGGGCCGTGCGACAGACAGAGTGCGGTGTTCTGGATGTAAAAGGGGTCCGCCAAGGACCCCGCCTGTTCTCCCATAAATGCCTGAGACTGTCTGGGTTCCGCACTCCCAGACAGAGAACCCGTCCACTCGTCAGATGCCGCCCATCCCCATCCCCGTCTTCCCAACCCCCTTCCTCTTGACCTTGACTCTGTCACCGTGGCCCTCCAGACAGTCTGGGGTCAAAGGCTAACACAGCAGTCACACATCAGACACGGTTCGAGTCCCCTGTGTCCATATAAATGCTGAATGATAAATTGTCAAAAAAACAGCCTGTTGGAATGTGTCTTTTAAATTCCTGTGCTGCATTCACAGCTCAAAATGTTGGCGGGGAAATATAAACGCACACAGTTTCTTTTCACATTTGTATTCCCTAGTTGGGTGAATGGTTAAATATGGACACCAAAGAACATGATATATTATTAGGGAATCAGCTTGCAGGGTGACTGTAAGCTGTCACCTTTGGCTGTGAATGCTAGCCAATCACAGTGGAGCTATTAGCACGTAGCAGCAATTGGGTAACTTCCTTATTGTGTCGTGATGATAAACCAATACCAGCTTGTACACGTTTGCGCATATCCAAGTTGGTCCCTTGAGCGCATATATATATATATATATATATATATATATATATATATATATATATATGTATATTTATGATGATATATAATGAAAATAGTTAATTTAATGTTCCTCTAACGCCACAATTTTTTTTAACATGCGATTAATGACCGCCCCTTACATTGAAAGCCTGTACTGGGGGAACTCCAGTCGCAATGCAGCACACACACATCCATGCCAAAATCAAGTAGTAAAATAAATAAATAAATAAATAAATAAATAAATAATTGTAAGCATATATTTGTGGAGACTGGGGTCAAGTTGTATTTTACAATTTTTATTATTAATATTTATTAGCTCTCAAATAAAAAGGCACTGAGCTGTCACCAACGTCTTACAAATGCAGTTATGCCATCTAGTGGCAGAAAAATGACCTCAACACAAATCAATATCACACTCGGGTTTTTTTTCAGTACAGTACTTTTATTTTTATTTTTACTTTAACTCAATTTTATGAATTATTAGGAAACTACTGTATCAATGACTAGTTTAACATCCCCCCCACTTTTATGTTAACAAGAGTATGATACTTCGAAAAAAACATTTTATTGCACTGTAATACTGTACTGTATAGTAATAGAACAGATATTAAATTTGTGGTTTATCGTGAGTTTACTATTGAAGTCATGCGATTAATTACGATTAAAAATATATAATAATTTTCTAAAATCACCCGTGTGTGTGTGTGTGTGTGTGTAATGTATAAGGGATAGGCTATAGTACCGAGACCAGCAGGTATACATGCCACAACTGAGCATTTATTTCCTTTGCAAAGGAAGAAGCTGTGGAAAATGAGGCAAACTCAAATACATATTTATATCAAGATTGCTAAAGTAATCCAAAAATCCAGATTATTTTGGACTATCTGAGAAGAAACCTTCACAAAGAAAGATCCCCGGTTATTTCAGCGCCTGTGTCCATTGATAGGGCAAGGGGATGCGTCCCCTGCACTAAGCGCGTGTGGAAGTGGCACCACATGCTTCAGGAAACCCTTGTAGGATACGTTAAATCAGATGGATTGGGAGTTTAGGCCAAGGCCCAGACTCAAAAGAATGGGCCACTATTCACACGGCGGGAGGAAGGTCGACTTCAGAGGAGT
Source organism: Leptonotus elevatus (assembly GCF_054856555.1). Lineage (NCBI taxonomy): Eukaryota > Metazoa > Chordata > Actinopteri > Syngnathiformes > Syngnathidae > Leptonotus > Leptonotus elevatus. Next base: position 16,325,876 of record NC_141242.1, on the reverse strand, counting down.
TCACAGGCCCCCGTCTCCATTCTTATGCTAAAGTTCGCTTTCACGAAGCATAAACAGCTCCCAGCAACTTTCCTTCCAAAACGTGGAGACTGTGGACAGAATTCATTCAACTCTTCTTGCATTGGTTCTTACCGTACTCGCATCTGAGCTCATCCGCAGAGAATGGCTTGCTTTTGCAACGTATTATGTTCAGTATAACACTTCACAAAGTGGAATACGCTCCTGTTTTCTTCTTTTTGCAGCTTTGTTGCCATTTCTTCATCGCAAGTTCCTGCTGTTTTTTCTTCTCTTGTGCACTGTCACCGGGGAATGGCTGGAAATAGCCTCGTAATTAGCAGCCCTTGACCTTTGACTCTGGCTCCTGACCCCAGCATCTCTCTGGTCTGTTTATGGTCCTCTGGGGACCATCCTGACCATGACCCCTGACCCCTGATGTCCTACACGTACTTCACCAAAACAAATAAAGACACGTGTTAAAAGGTTGTTTTTAGCCTAAATGGTCAATACAGGTGATGGAAGTCTGGATTGTTAAAGGCAGCACTTATTTGTGGAGCACACAGGCTTGAAAACACACCAGAAGTTTTTCATGATTAAAATCACTCCAGTGGAGCAGTTTTATTAATGCGTTTATTTCAACATTCCATGCAGAGGCTGCTGTCACTAATTGGTTTGCATTCAACCAGAGAGGAGTTGCCACAATTATTGAGATGGAAAACATGTGGCCATGCACACTTCCCCATCATGAATCCATGTTGTTAGGTGAGAAAAAAAAAGTTTTTTTTAAAAATCATATTTGCCATTTTATTTTACAGTTCAGTGGTTTAGTGTCCACGTTTAATTGTGCATAGCCTATTTGTGTGCAAAGGGAATTGAAATATCATTTTTTGTGTGCTTATTTTCTAAATTATTTTTACTTAACAATATCACATTAGTTTCATATTATATTATCGGTTTAACTACACAATATCGTAGGAGAAGTGAGGTACCCTGGACTGCAGCATACAGTATTACATTGTTCATCTAGCCATTAATTCTCTGAACCATTTAACCTCACTAGGATAGCTATATTATAATGCATTATATTATGTTATGTCATAGGCTATGTCTATTTACGATCGTATTTTCTGTCGGTGGATACATTGTATGTACACTGTTAAATTTAAAAAAAAATTCAAATTTCTCAAACTTCTAAGAAAGCTGTTGAAATTTTAAACATGCAAGATAGACGTGGAATTTTAAATACACTATTATTACGTTGCACACACTGTATAGATGAATAGGCTACCCATAGAATTGATTCTGTACATTTCTTTGGGCCTTCAATCAATGTATTTCAATTAAATACACGTTTACGGTCTGTGGTATTAATGTATGCATTGCCCTTGTTTTTCATTTATTTAAAGAAACGTACGTACAGTATAGTCCAAATCGTGTTGACCTGTGCGCGCGTGCATGGGCGAGTGTTACGCGTGTTGGGGTGCGTGTGAACCATTATATTGTACTGTTCCTTCACTCTCTATTAATCTGCTTATTTGGGCGGAAACAAGGTGTCACACCACGTAGGCCAAATCCGATCAATCGCTTCCTCTTTTTCGGTTTAATTTACTATTTTATTCAGAGACTACTACACGTACAGGCAGCGCCTGTGTATTGAACAAAATATTTCAGTTAATTCAAACAGATCTATAAAAAAAAAGGCAACAAGGAAAACCACGCATTAAAGCTTGTACAGCGCATTTTCTCAGACAGTTCCTTTAAATAAAAACGTATTTTGAGAGCTGTGCGTGCCTGCATGGTGTCATTAGCCACCAAAATAAAAAATACACGTTCTCTATGTTTTTAATTGACACCGTCGTGCTTTTATTATGTTTACGTCAGAGTACATTATCATTTTCCGTCATTAGAAGTAATATTCTAACCATTTAATATGTTCTTTACAACCACATTGAAACACATCCATTGTACACAAGTTTTGCGATCTTTATTTGATGAACGTATTTTTACATTACAATTAAGTGCAGTAAAGATTTAATCGAAAGAACAGAGTTATCAAAGAAAAGAAAACGGTGTGATGACATTTTGGTGCCCAATATGCGCTGCAGGCTGGAGTTGTTCCACGGCTTGTCATCTTCATCCTGACAGCATAAAGAGAAGGAAAAAAAGCAAAGGAGCACATCAGCTTTTTTAAGCCTGCATAGTCAAGACAGTAAAACAACAATATACAAAGAAACGAAAATATACGTTTTCATTACAATTACATCGATGTGCATACATGGTAGAATTAAACATTTAAAAGCGTTATCGTAAAAAGAAAATCAGCAGACATGTTTAAAGTCCTATATTATTGTTATCATGATTATGAAGCTCCTATCTACATGTTTTTCTCTCCCATTTTCCGGCTTTATCACTGAGGGATTTCAAGGCTTTAATCCCCACGGGGAAGCAGGCCCAAGTCTTTCTCTGTCAATTTTCACCCACTCCCCAATTCACACGAGCCTTTTCTCCCACCAAGCCCACAATGAAGGATTTGTCCTTGTTCTTTGTCCACCTCTGATATCTTTTTTTTTTTTTTTGCCCGCTCCTTTTATTTTCAGCAGACAGCATGCAGCATATGCAAATACACACTCCTTTATTCGTGGGCCACCACCCCCCAACCTCCGCCCCCTCCCCCGAATGAATGCAATCTTAAATGAGGCCACACGTTCACATATTTACAGAGGGGGTATTGAGACATGCACTTATTCTCGACCGTTTCTCCATTTATAATACTTGGATGAAATGGCAAATGGCACAAATGACCATATCCTTGAAAATATAGAGACATTTGGCATAAAATAGCAGTTTCATGGATGTCCTTCACATCTAGATTTTATTCAATTCAAATTTATTATTATGGGTAATCAAAAACTGCCTTGGCCCAAATACTTCTGGACCTACCCCGAACTATTAAATTCTGCAGGTTTTATTATTAGACGTGTACATTTGAGGTTTAGCATATCTTTTACACAGCAAAAATTGGAGTGATCAAATTTTAAGGGTCGCGTTTTTAGGAGTTGATTTTAACTCCTGAAGTTTAATTTGGACATTTGCAGAGTTAAATGGGGTCCACGAGAGTAGGTGTAATTTTGTTGGTCACCTAATGTTGTATTAACTCTGCAGAGATGTAATTAAGCTCCACCTCCGCACCTGCACTTCTCCACTTTGAGAGAGGCATTTTCCTTCTCCTCGAAGTTTGCAAACATGAAGTCATTTACACTCGCGGAACAGACCGCACAGCAAAAACTGGAGTTTAAAGTTTGGTATTTTCAACTCTGGCCGTGTTAATTCAACACATTCATTAGTTAATATGAAACATGTTTAGTGTTGAAAGCCACTTGTTTTGAGTGTTAAAAAAAGAGAACACTAAAAGGTCTAATATTTAACAATGCACACGAGTGTAATGTAAAATCAACAGTGACCAGTGTTGACGCTAGTGTTAAATGTCAACTACCAACAGAGTTGTTTTAACTCTATCTAAGTGTCATATTTTTAAAACACTTTCAAAAGTATTGTTTTAAGTTTGACTATATTTAGTGGAGATCAATATACACTCCAAAACAGTTGGGGCTCAAAATAATTAATTTGGGGTAAAAAATGGACCGATCCACGACTTTTCTTGGTCATTTACATACATAAAAGAACCCTCCAAAATAGGTCATTTTGTATAAAATAACCCAGAAATGTGTGTCATTTACAACTGGGGGACAATTTTTGTTGTTTTGCATAAACCAACACCAAAAAATTGGAAAGCTGGGTCCAATAGTGGATTAGTCAATTTTGGACCCAAATTGGGTTATTTTTTTACCCAACAATTTTTTAGAGCGTAGACACTTTTGACGTGTTAAATACAAATCTGTAGATGTTATCACGGTCGTGTGACTTGTCCCAAGTCAAATGTCCACCTGCACTCCTTGTGACTACAAGTGAATATCTTTGGCGTATTATTTGTCCGAAATAAGAAGGGGCACCATCTGACAAGTGGTGTATTTAGTGCCTTGCAAGCTCACAATCCACATAAAGGCTGTTCACATCAATGACCTTGGATGAATGATAACAAACATAAACTGCTTTCTTCCAACAGACATAGCCAGAGAATGTGAATGGAAGTTTAGTGCATGTGTGTGCGCGCTGCACTGACAGTTCGGCCTTTTCATTCGTACATTACTGCGCCTGCCGGCCTCTTCCCCATAGCAACGGCAGCAGAGGTCAAAGGCTATGTAACCCCCAACACTTATGCAGGGACCACCTCCGTCTCCTCCCAAAGTCGGCGGCCGAACACATGAACTTGAATTTAACAGGAGAACTGTTGAATCCAACTGATAAACGATCGCGTCTGAGCAAGAGCGCAGCCAATACTCGGCAAGCTGGAATGATTACAAAGACGTATTAAAGGCACAGTCACCTAATTCTCCTCTCCTGCAGGATCTCCTCTCGGGGATTCCTCATAATCCGAGCAAGCGTCTCGACATCCTTCTTTAAGATACTTAACGCTGAGCTTTGTGCCAGATTAGTCCAAGTTGCATTAAAAAGAACCCGCGTGAGCCTCGCTTGACCCACATGGGAAAGCGTCCCACACTCTCGGGTTCTGCCCGTGAGCTGAGCATTAAAATTGACAGCGTGTTAAAACATTCATACATGAAAGATCCAAAGATGAGCTCCAGCCCCAGGACGACTTTAGAGAAACGTAAAAAGCGGAACAAAAAATGTTTACTTGACACAGCCAATCAAACGACGACCATCTTCCTCAAAACTAGTGCGCTTGTCATCGTGCTAATAAGTCACACATGCAACAATTTGTCCAATATTTATCCATATTTGATACCGAATCAAACCGAATCGTTCCACTTTGAAATATATCAAGATATGTATTGAATCGTCTTTTATTGGTTCACAAAAAATGGTGGTTACAAAACGATAAACAAAACATGGTGCGAAACATACAATCAGAACGGTTAGAAAAAGTTGCTCCTTGCTTTTCATTTTCTTTTTATGTCAACACCACACTTTACGGCAGCTCCCTTCGTTTACGAGCAGGACTAACTAATGGAGCACAAATACTCAAATATTCGTAACTACCGAATTGACATTAAAGAAAATAACAAAAAAATAAAACGTCAAATATAGATCAAGTAGTTTGTGACTGGTAAACAAAAATGATTCCAATGAAACACAAATAGACAAACATATTCGCATATGAACGAACTTATATTCATATTTTTCCTATGGCTCTAACAATTATATATATATATATATATATATATATTAGAAAGAAATGTCACATTTACTGTACTGTCAAGTTCATTCAAATGTATGTAGCGTGACAACAAAAAAGTCATTGCATCATAACCTCTCAAACTGAGCCGCACCATATCGAATCGCAATCCTGCTTTCAAATCAAACCGCCCTTGGATTATTTCACACCCCTCATCTCGAAAACCGCACTGAATCGTCTTTTGCGGAGAGATGCACACTCCTAATATGATATGAAAAATGAGCATTCATCTGATCTTCCATTATGTGTTTATTTGACACAAGTCAGGACAGAAAATACAATCTTCATTTGTTTCCTTTTAGCTTGTTTTGCCTTCACCCGGAAGACAATCCTCTTCTATTGCTACCTCTTTGGCTGCTGCTGCGTTAGAGGCCTAGAAGAAGAAAAATAACAGTAGAAGAAGAACGTCTTCCTGTCAAGGCAGGGTAAGCTCGATGGAAACAATTTAGGGTCGCATTTTGTTCCCCGACTTGTGTTGAACACGTAGTGGAAGGTCGGGTTGCACGAGAAACAGCACAAACGTTCCCGTTCAAGAGAGACAGCAACACTGCCTCCTGGTGGACGGAGGAAGAACAGGCCTTTGAGGACCTGTGTCTGTGAATATTTTGAACCAGCGTGATGCTTGTCTCAATAATAAACGCACGTGTTTGACTATCCACAAACGCACGTTTGGCAACTCACAAGCAGAATTGAACATTGACAAATGGTAAGCCATGATGAATGCAACACAACAGTAACAAACACGTGGAAATGGCGGATATATTTGTGTGAATCATTTTGAAGTACATTTCAGATTTAAAAAAAAAAATGTACGCACACACACACACACACACACACACACACACACACACACACACACACACACACACACACACACACACACACACACACACACACACACACACACACACATGATGTCCTAAATCCTCTTTCCTGCCCAGATGGAGTCTTGATTGAAAACACTGTTTTCAGAGATTAAACACAGATGCTTATGTTCAATCACCACCTAAATTATTTGGTATAAGATTAACTCCGCCGTCACATCCACCCCAAAAAATTAAGACAAAAATATCTATTCATTCATGACATCACTTTGTGATGGCATCACAGCGTGGCTCTGCAACAGAGCTGCTGATAGCATTCACATACAATTATTACATTTTTTAATTGTAAATTTTTTTCCTTCTTTTTTTTTTATTTTGTAAAAAAAAAAATTCATTAGGTGTGTCAGGCGATTAAAAATTGTAATCGTAATTAATCGCATGACTAATAGTTAAGTCACGATTAATCACAAATGTTATATCTGTTTACATGTACAATATTTAAGTTTTCATACTCTTAACATAAAATTGGATAGAAATGCTAAACTAACAGAAATATAGCTGCATCTTTAAGTAGTAATTTCATAATAATTCCTAAAATTGAGTTAAAATTAAAAAGATGTACTGTACTATAAAATGTTATATTGATTTTTGTTGAAGTCGTTTTTCTGCCACGAGATGGCATAATTGCATTTGTAAGACGTTGGTGACAGCTCAGTTCATTTTTCTTTTCCTATTCGGAGCTATCTAATATTCAACATGAAGTAACTTGTGAAATTCTGCACATTTTTTAAATGGTGAAACACAACTTGACCCCAGTCTCCACAAATATATGCATTATTATTAAATCTATTACTGCTAAATTTTGACCTTGACGTGCCTGCTGCGTTACGACTGGGGCAGTCATTAATTGCATGTTTAAAAAAATGAGTGGCCTTAAAGGAACTTTAATTAACTCCAAATTGACACACTCATTTTGACACCCCTAATTTTTACTGTGTGTGTGTGTGTGTGTTTGTGTGCGCGGGTTTATATCACATCATGGGGACCATTTTCTGGGTTTTTACTATCATTGTGGAGACCACGTGTCCCTGTGGGGACATTTTGGTGGTCCCCATGAGTCCAAACCTCTTTTTGAGGGTCAAAACTTGGGTTTTAGAGTTTAGGTTTGAATTGGGTCACGGTTGAGGTTAGGGTAAGGAATTGGGGTAGGCAATCATTTTTGATTGTTGGTATGAGCCGGCCCCCACAAAGATAGTAAAACAAACGTGTGTGCGTGTGTGTGTGTGTGTGGTGCATTCCAGCGACTATCAGTGAGATACATCATTCGGCCTTTCACATATACGTTTGTGCCATTTCAAATGTTGACACCAATCATATCCTGATGTCAAGATAAGTCAAAAGGTTTGCAGGCAACATACAATCAAATTGAGACGATGAATGTGTGTCAGATTTGCGATTGCATTCCAAATGTGATCAAGTCCAAGGAGAGTGTGACAAGGTGTAGGTCGGTATACGTCGCATGAATGCATCTTGAATCGCTCTCACCCGGCAGAGAGAAAACAGCATCGCATCTCCATGCCTTTCAGACATGCAGAGGGGGCTGAATAGACTAATGAACAGTCAGGTGGCACTCCGGGGCCCGCGTACCCCCCCAACGCACACATATCAAACACGCATACACTTGCGAACACATTCAAACTCAGCGCCTGTCCCGACCTCAGTGCTCCGCACGACAGTCTAATGTCTCAGGCATCTGCTCATGTCTAGTCTGGAGGGCCTTTCCCACCCTGCCCCCCAGGCCGGGCCCGCTGCGGCACCAGCTCTGACAATTGTGGGAAAGCTGGCTTTTTTTTTGGAGGGGGGGCAGGTGTGGCGGAGGGGGTACGGGGGCGCTAAACAGCTATTGAGAGGGCAGTGAGCGAGCGAGCGAGCGCGGACTTGAATGATAATGTGAAAACGCACAACGCTGTTCATTAACACACAAGCACGCCAGCTGCACATGTTGGCGGCGGACACGCATGCTCACGTGTTCCCGCTCGCTGATCCCGATTGCAGAGATGCTACAGCGGCTAACCGAGGGGGCGCAATATTAGCACCGCCCACTATCAGAAATTCAACCAAGAATCATGCTCAGTTGTGACATTGTCAAAGAGTTATACATTTCATGAATGAATGCAGGTGTAGCGGGTGGAGCTGTCTCTAAAATTCCGACTCATGAAATGAGGTCAACAAAACATTAGATGCTACTACAAAACGATTTGAATTGCTGAATTATGCCAATCTGTACATATTGTATGTGTCACCACGTTAAAGCTCCGACTGTGTGTGTGTGTGTGTGTGTGTGTGTGTGTGTGTGTGTGTGTGTGTGTGTGAAGGTGCCAGTGACTTTTTAATATTTGGTGCAGAGCCCAGCCAATTGAATTGTAAGATTATGTCCCTTCAAACATCGGGCAAATCTGGCAATTCATTTTACCTTCATGTACTCTTACCTATTTACAGCAGTTGGACACAAGCAACATTGGTCTCATTATTGCTGACATATAATTTTATAAACATATGTAGCTACTGGTAATGGAATTTGTAGATATATTCTCATGTCATTTAAATCAAAGATCATTGCATTATTGCAGATTATCTGATTATTTTTTATTTTTTTTTTTAGAAAGAATGCTTAGGTTAGCAATGCATGTTGTGCAAGGCAAACTGACCCGAATGTGATTATTTTACACACAACACAAAGTCACAGTTTGTGTAATGAAAAGAAAAAGCAAACATAGTGCAACATAAATCAAACATATGTGTGTTAAATATGACATGCATTCAACTGCTGGTAATACAAACACATGTGACAAAAGATTAAAATTATTAATGAATGTATATATGTTTAATGCATGTGAGCAGAGGTGGGTAGAGTAGCCAAAAAGTGTACTCAAGTAAGAGTAGCGTTACTTCAAAATAATATTGCTCAAGTAAAAGTATAAAGTAAAATATAAAAATGATGGGCCAAAAATGGACCGATCCTCTACTTCAAGTCAAGAAATGGGTCTTTTTGTGTAAAATAACTCAGATGCTTTACATGGGTCAAAAAATTGGGTCACAACGCAGAAAGTAGGGTCAAATAGACCCATAAAGTGGATCGGTCCATTTTTTATCCATAATTGGGTTACTTTTGACCCAACTGCTTTTAAGAGTGTAGCCATAAAAAAAAAAGAAGTATTCCCTGAAAAGAATACACAAGTACTGAATAACTGCTTGAACGTGAAGTCTGATTTATTTTTAAAAACATTGTCATCAGACAGACAAAAACATAAAATGATGTGCAAATGCTGGCATCTTGAAATCATAAAATAAAAAAATGCCTTTTTGAGCTCAAACAACAATGCAGACGTTAGCCCAAGCATGCACAAACGTCATCTTTCAGTTGACACTTTCAGGTTCTCATCGTGCCTGCCAGACTTCAACCAGGGCCACATTTCCCGTATATAAGGAATGTGTCCGTGGAAATGCTCCCACACAGTCAGTGAAGCGGAGCGCTTACGTGAAAATACGGTAAATCTAATGTATGAATGGGCTGGGTGGCGGGTAACAACTCTAGTGTAGCCCAATATAGCGGAGTAAGAGTAGCGTTTCTTCTTCACTCATCTACTCAAGTAAAAGTAAAAAGTATTGTGTTAAAACTACTCTTAGAAGTATTTTTTCAAAAAGTTACTCAAGTAAATGTAACAGAGTAACTACCCACCTCTGCATTTGAGAGTTTTGAAATTAATCCACCAATTGATCGGTAATCTGTATTTTTCTGACAAAATCACCACACACAAAAAAAAACTAATTTGATGGCATTAGATGTTTCTTGTATGATTTGAGAAAATGTTGGGAGATGTATGACTGTGAACATATCAAATGGTTTAAAATTCTCTACAATATATTGTTGAAATTTTCCAGACCGAAAAAAGTACTCAACTCTTGAGTAGTCATGGATACCGATACCAGGTACCAATACCACAAGTAATTTTTTTCTATGTATCAAATTTCCACTCCAAAAAACAAAGTTTTAAAGAAAGATCGATATAGCATTTTATGGATAATAGCAGCTAGAGGAGCCATTCGGAGTACTGACACCTTGTAATAAGGCCGGGTATCAGCCCGATACGATTCCTGGTATCGGTCCTCGCCCATCCCTAATATATAGCAATACAGTCGTTGTTGTTTTTTTATACAGAAAATGATCAGTCAATTCAACTTAATAAATGACTTGAAATTGAACAATCTACTCACATGACAAGACAAATATAAACACACACATAAAACATGCTACGTGTGCAACGTGTGCATGCGTCTATGGCATGTGCCAGGTGGACGACGACATGGCGTCCGCCATGCTGCGTGCAAAGGAGCACCGTGACAAGAGAGGGTGGCAGCTTTCCTTCAACCAGTGCCAGCTCATTAATTTTGTTTGCTACCCAGCCCCCTCCCAATCACCACCACCCTTATACCCCCCTCCCGCTATCACCCACTAACTGCTAATTAGCAGGAAGAGGAGCGATGAAAAAGGGGGAGGCCATTTGCGTGCGTGTGTGCATGTCTGGGGAAGAAATAAGGAACTCATCTTTTCTTCATCCACGCTCGTATCAGTCAGTCCACAAACACACACTCGCCATCCGCCCTCTCAGCACTCCTACCAATCCCAACGTTACCCTCCCAAAACAGGATGATGCAACCCACCTTATACGTCAGCCATTTTAGATGTCACGGCAACATCTCGCAAGATGGCAGCCAGGATCCGAGCCGGGCCAAGGTCTTTGTCTGCCTGCTGGCACGGGCGGCGTGCGTGTCAGATGGCAACCCCGTCGCTCGTGGGCAAAACAAAAAGAGGAGAGGGCGGAGGAAGCGCGACGACCTCGTCCTCTTTTTCCGCTTCCGCCATCTTTTCAAGGCGTTAATTGAACGTCTGTAACGAGAACATCAATCAGGATTTAGAAATTGTAGAAAACGTAGGCAAAGAATCACTCATGACACAATGGCGCCTCGGAGCATCCCATAAATAAAGGCACCTCGAAGAGGAGGAGGCCGGGGCCGCGGCCCTTTTCACGTAGCTAATATCCTGCAGTGAAACCAAGCAATTAGACAGCCAGCGCCACCGCAATAAGGCGCTGAATGCAAACTCATCTCACTCTGGTGTTCTTCAGGCTCCACATGGATGTGGACCGCATGGCACTCGAGGAGCCGGTTGAAAAGTTCAGCTCCCGTCCACAGGACGGCCTCGGCCGGCGCCCCTCATTGAGGCCGGCCACAATGTATCTCAAAGACTCTTAAGATTGGTTACAGCTTTGAAACACAAACGCCAAGTGTTTTTTTAAACCCCGTTCTGCCGAGGGTCCTGCAACACTCCACTGCATTATTAGTCGTCCTGGAGACATTAATGCCAGGACAAAGCACTCGTTTCTCTCTTTCTTTTCTTCTGTCAACAAAGCGCCCTGGATGGTTTACATTTAAATTCAAATAAAAGCTTCACGTTGGCACTTTATGACAAGCTTACACGCCGATCTAGTTCATTTGGTGTTCACTCATTCCATATGAATATTAATAAAGTGTGTGCCAAACAATGTGCCCACTGTGTGTTTGCTTATTTAACATCCAAGCCATGAGGCAGAGGAGGCCATTGCACAAGTCGGGACCCAAACCAGTTTAAAACAAGCTATTCCTATCACTGATTTGATTAGTGGCTTGGTGATGTGCATCCTCAAAACAAACTTGTGTGAAATCCAATTATACCCAAAGATTATACACATTAGCATCTATAGCTCTGCACACGTTAATATGATTTGAATTCATATTCGTCAGTGTGCCATATTCACATTTTCATTACCGTCATATTAGGAGATAAGATAGATCACTGCACTTTTCAATTCCGCGCTATTTACATTTCTCCACTTGAGTCTTTTTATCATTGCACTTGTACAGCACTACTACATTATAACATTACAAACTGTCCTTAACTCATTCAGTGCCATTGACAGCAATAGACTGTATTGTATTGAATCATTTGAACTATTTCTATTAGTTTAACTTTTTTTTTCCATTTTTGTTAACAAGAATATAAAAGTCTAGATTTTTGTTGTTGTTGTACATTTAGAACAGATATCAAATTTGGTATTAATCGTGAGTTAACTAGTGAAGTCATGCGAATATTTACAATTACAAATTGTAATCCTCTGCTGCCCCTAATTTGTAATCTTTTTAAGAGAATTATTATTATTATAATTATTTTTTTATCTTTTTTTTTAAGGAAAAGATTAATAAAAATTATTTTTAATCGTAATTAATCGCACTAGTTAACTCACGATTAATCACAAATTTTATATCTGTTCTAATACAAAAAAAAATGTCTCGGCTTGCATACTCTTGTTAACAAAAATTGAATGAAAAAATGTTTAACTAATAAAAAAAAGTTTAAATGAATTTTTGACGTCTATAGCCGTCAATGGCAGTGAATGAGTTAATTTCTTTTCAGGTCATTTTCATTTACATTGTGTACCTTCTTATGTAAGTGTGCATGTAAGAGAACAAATGCAATTTACATAGTCTGCTTGTTCATAGAAGATATTTGTGCATAAAAAGCTAGCGTTTTTTTTTTGTATGCAAACATTTAGCAGTTATCAAAAAAAACAATTCTTACCTTTGGGATAAAGGCCAGCCTTTGCTAAATGTGAATTACGAAAGTCATTCCTACATTCGGTTATCTAGCTTTATGACAGGTATTGAACACTCATACAGCTAGATAACCAAAGACAGAAACAGACTCCCAAAGCATCTGATGCTTGTTACCACACCGGATGCCACTTAGCATCTAGAGGAGGTAAACACGTGTCATTGCATATCAGTCCAAAACGATTTACAGCATTTTGCTAAATGATCAGAAAACACACAGCAAAGGAAAAAACAAACATATTTTTTTCAAACATTAGGTTCAAATATATTTTGTTACATTTTTAAAGCGGAGCAGCTTACAAAATATAATATCGCAAGCATAATAAGGTCACTATCAATCACATTGCAGTCCAATTCAGGCCTATTAAAAATAAAAATACAGTAGATTGGTACACAAGTATCTGTGTGTATTACATGCACTCTCTTTAGGGTAAAAAAAAAAGAGAGGCCGAAAAGCAAGCCACGTGGCTGATTTAACGCTAATTAATAAAGTAACAAAAAAAACGCCATGGAAGAAATTGTCATTCAAAAGGTTGCTGTCCATATTTCTTACGTTAGAGACGTCTGATAAAAATGTTTATATTTCCACGAGTATTACCATAAATCTTTGATATTGAGGCAATTTACGAGGCCGCGTGTGTAGGCTACCTTTTTCTTTTTCTTTTTACGTAAGCTTTGGCCAACCTATGCGACAGGCCTACACTTGGACGTGTTTCAAACTCACATTGTGAGGATCAAGGTTCCAACATAACGCAGAAAGAAAGGGGCGAATTAAGACGTTTATCGTCAGATGATCGTGCATGAGCGTGCCTCCATCCCTTTCGAACACGCCATTTACTATTTGATGCGTGCTCTCACTTCGTTTGGTCTCCTTAATTGACGTTTTTTTTTTTTTAATATAGGCCCCGCATCTCCACTTTTTAATTATTATGTCATTGGCCTACTTCTTTACAACTATATTGTGTTAGGCGCGTAACACCATGTTACAGGCCGAAATATTGTAATAAAAACGTGCAATATTATTGAGAAGAGCATTGTTATTACTTAGTCATCAATTACTACATAAAATATTTTTTTTATTGACTGATTATTTATTTATTTAGATTTTACAAAGTCAGAGCGTGCATCATGCGTTGCCTGAATGCACCACGGCAGTAAAACACACGTTGTGTGAAGCAGGTAAAAACGTGATGTCGGCATAAATCGTCTCCTTTAAAAACCTTCTCTTACCTGTTTGTGAGCTCGGGCTGTGAAGTCCTTGACCAGCAGTCGACTTGAATTTCACAAACGGGTGTTTTGTCTCGCATGGGGCCCAGGTAGAGTGTCCTCTTCCATCCTCGTTCATGCACCTTCTCCCTCTCCTCCAGCCTGCGCGCTTCTTCTACTGTCACTCAAGCCGCGCTGGGATGACGTCACAAGCAGTTCACCGCGTTTGACCAATCACGGAGTCCACGGACTTCGAAGAGTGTTAAAGGTGGTAAGATGATGCACCTCAAAATTAATTAGTTTCCCAGCATTTTTTAAAAACCTTATTATTTTGTTGTTTTGCGGCCTTATTGCTAAAATAATTGTAATTTTTGCCTTAAAGCACATGGGACGGCCCCATTGTGATTTCCTAGGATTGTTGTTAGGAGTCAGCATTTACAAATATAAACACAAAGCAAATCTATAAAAAAAAATAGATAAATATATATATATATATATATATATATATATATTATAATAACTTGGATTCACCTAATTCAATTGTGTGTTACCACTTGAAGTAATTCAAATCAACAATTTTCTTTTTAGACTTAAGTTGGTTAAACAATTCTCTATTCACAGTGTAATGCTTTCGACATGTCCTGGTATTTTTATTTATTTATTAATATATACGAGTTACGTTTTAGTGCATCTGTGCATGTTTTTTGGGAAAGCTTGAATTTGGGGCATTTTAAACAGATATTTAGGGGGGGGGGGAGCATGTATAGAACAGCCTGCCAGATGAAATAATATGCAAGTGTACCAAAAAATTAAAGAAGATAATTGGAATCAATTCAGTCACGTTGAGAAACACTGTGAAGGATAATATGGCTTGCCGGGATTTGTCCCTCTCTTCTGGACGCAGAGCGCCACTGCACCCATCCAACGCATTTCAGTGGTGGGGCACATTTTATCTAGTTTTGCAATAAATTCTTCTTCTTATAATAATAATAATAATAATAATAATAATAATAATAATAATAATAATAATAATAATAATAATAATAATAATAATAATAATAATAATAATAATAATAATAATAATAAATTATTATTATTAGTAGTAGTTGTTTTATATAGGGTCCACTCTTAAAATCAACCAACCAACCAGACAAAAAAAAAAAAAAAAAACACTACAAAGATTAACCAACTACAGTTACACATTAAGAAGACAGGCATACTAGTGTTATTGTGCACACATCTCAAAGGAGGACGTGAACGAGGCATCTTCACAAATAGCTTCTCTTTGCCACATTCAATACGGCTGCGGCATAGACGTACTCAATATGGCGTCTCTGTTTATTCACTGTAAATTTGTCTATAGTAATACTTGCCAGCGGTTGTCACAAAGGGCGCCATTCAAGACTATTGAAGGGAGTCACTGTATAAATGGGTGTCTAGCTGTGAGTCTCCATGTCCTGGTCATTATTTTGACGTTTTAGTGCATCTGTGCATGTTTGTTGAAAGCTTACAACAGATAAATAGGTAAGCAATAAATAAATAAATAAATACATAAATAAATAAATACTCGTACAGAACAATATGCCAGATGAAATGTATAAATAATATGAAAGTGTACAGCGAATTGAATCAATTCAGTCACGTTGAGAAACACTGGCTCTCTCTGGTGGACAGACATCGTCACTGTACACATCCAACGCATTTCAATGCCGTTTAGCTTTTCAAAGGGCCAGACCACTGATCTGTATAGATTACTGGATAGTTGAAAGGCCAAGACTTTTGAAGCCGCCAGGCCGCCATATTACCACTCCCAAGAAACGTTTCTCGGCATACGATTCTATATATTTACAGTATCGAAATTGGAGAACATTTGAGACAGTACTTAGTAAACACAGCATGATTTATAATGTTTTTAATTTGTTAAACATAAACAAGAGGACTTCAGGCATTTTACAACTTGCCTTAAATACATGTATAAAGTATACAGGAGGAACCTTTTTTAATTAAAGAATAATAACTGTAATTCAACAAAAGATGCCTCTACCAAATCTAATATTGGGGTCTAAAGAACTGAGCGATAAAAGAAAAAAGGGGGTGTTCAAAGCAGCACAACCTGTCCAATTGTTAAAAAATAATGACCACTATTATTAATAATTAATAGCTTTAAATTATAGCTTTAAAGCTGACCTTAATAATTAATAATAGTAAGAATTATTATCATCAACAACAACAACAACAATAATAATCTTTAATAATAAAAACATATAGCTAAATGCACTAAATACACAACATTAAACAAACATTTCCAACAATATCTTACAGATGAAATGTCACCCCATGAGCTCTTGTATGCAAAGCGCGACGATTGCTGCATCCATATGCAGCACAAAAGCCTGGCATTTTAACAGCAATCTCCTGTAGAAATCACAAGGCAAGATGCAACAAAGCAAACAAATTGCTAATGATTTGCAATTTAAGTAAAGTTATTTTGAAATCAGTAAGCAATTCTTCCTCTCAGTATGTAAAATTGCTGGTGTAATCTAATATTGCGTCTGATTCACCATTTTGTTCTGTTTTGTTTTCCTTACACAAAGCAATCACATACCAGTTTATCAAATCGGCAAATAAGATGGACTGTAGTCTCAGGTTGTCACACAGTCAGACTCTAAGCCAAAGAGGTGGGTGATGCGATGGATGACTCAGCAGCACTAGTTGGTTGATCACAGTGTCTCTGCTCCATGAAGTGGACTGATGAGTCTGCATTACTGTAGCGGCAATAAAGATAGCCTGGATTGCATTTTCTTTGTTTGCAATGTTTTAGAATACGCACTACAATCAACACCACAAAGATTGTAATGTAAAACAAAAAACCTGGTCTATCCGGGAATTGCTGTTGGCTTAATTTAATTGAAAATCCTAGTGCTTTAGTTTAGCATATAAGCGGCACTCTCAACATGTCTAACCATCCAGAATTATTACAACTTTATTAATGTTTGTGAGAAAACAAACCGTGTGCAAATCAGTCAAGTTCGAAGGGAGTTAACAGTTTGCGTTTTTTTTAGACCACTTTTTTTTAAAAGACTTTTCAAGCCGTGAGGCCGCCATATTACTCCTCCCAAGAAAGGTTTCTCGGCATCGGATTCTATGCATTTATACAGTATTTAAATTGGAGAACATTTGTGGCAGCACTTAATTAGTAAAAACAGCATGATTTATAATGTTTTAAATTTGTTAAACATAAAAACAAGAGGATTTCAGACATTTTACAACTTGCCTTAAATGCATATATAAATGATATGCTTAGTGCTTAGTTAACAGGAGGAAACTTGTATGTATATATATATATATATATATATATATTTATGAAATTACAAAAGATCAAAAGATGCCTCTGCCAAATCTAATATTGGGGTCTAAGGAACTGAGCGATAAAAGAAAAAGGGGGTGTTCAAAGCAGCACATACCGTCCACAAAAAATAGTGACCACCATGCCCCCCCTAAATGTATGTATAAATAATATGCAAGTGTAAAACAAAAATAAAGAAGATACATAGAATCAATTCAGTCACCTTGAGAAACACTGGGAAGATAATATGGCTGGCCGGTATTTGGCTCTCTCTGCTGGACGCAGAGCGTCACTGCACCCAGCCAACGCATTTCAATGGCAGGCCACGTTTTGCTGCCTAGTTTTACAATCCAGGGGTGAAGACGCAGAGAACCAAGGTCTGTTCTCCTTTTAGGGTACCATGAACGCGTGGGATGTGCTCACGTGGCTCTACGACCCTGCCTTCTCTGAGAACCGACGCCCAACAATACCAAATAGCCCTGCGTGGACTTCCTATTAAAACGTGTTGGAATTATCCACAAGCGACCAACACAATTGTACTGGTATTGTACCGTCACTTGCCTTCAGTGCAGGTGGCGTGGGTTCGCTTCCCCGCCGAGGAGACCATGTTTGTGTGTGTTTGCGTGAGAGAGTGTAAATTATGAAGAAAAAAAAAGGAAGTAAAAGAATTGGTATAGAACATCTCTAAACTTTATTTTATTGTATTTTTTAAACAAATACTTAGGAAAGCAAGAAAGCATGTACAGTATATTGTGCCAGATGAAATGTATAAATAATATGCAAGTGTACAGCGGAAATAAAGACGAAAAATGCAATCAATTTAGTCACGTTGAGAAACATTGGGAAGGATAATATGGCTGGCTGGTATTTGGCTCCCTCTGCTGGATGCAGAGCGCCATCGCATCCATCCAACGCAATTCAATGGTAGGGCACGTTTTGCTGCCTGGCTTTACAATCCAGATACATTTTAAGGTACCCCGAGCACACCATTAATGAAGAACTTGATATTTAAGACCATGCGTGTTAGGAAAAAAAAGCTTGAATTTGTTAAATGGTTACTTTTCACAATTTGTTTAGTAATGCCAAAGTTGAACTGACTGTTTGGCTGAGGGACTGCGTGTGTTTTGTGTTAGGAGTCAGTTCTTTCAACGCTATAATGAAGCCCAGGAGAAACTTAAGACTGACAATAAAATCTGTCAGAGTCACACTTGTACAGGGGAAACAGGGCAGCAAAGCAAGAAACACGGCTCAGTGGGAAATAAGCAGAGGAGCAAGTCTCACCACACTGCTCTGGTTTAAGGCCTTGGAAGGACTGACATCACACTTGGAGACATTCATTCTGTTCTCCAATCTCAGAGATGGCAGGGTGTGTGGTTGGGGGTTTAGAGTCATCTGCGCTGCTGATTTAGAGGTCTTTGCTAGCCTGCCGCATCACGCGATGCAGCTCTAATCAAGTTTATGCCTGTGGATCTTTCTGGGGACGTCCTGCTTTGGAGTTTTCCCATCCTAAGCCACGTGTGCATGCCGTTTCATTGTGTGCCTTTGTAATTGTGACTTTAGGCTTTGGTTGTCTCGGGAGTGAAAGCGAAAACCTTATTTAACATGTTTGCTGCTGTCCGCAGTCTTAGGTCATGTCCACACCAGCACAGCTATGTTGAGAAACTTTGTTTTTCCCCCATTTGTTCTGGCCTTTTGTCCACACGTTTTTTGGCAGCCGAAACCAAAGCTTTAAGACAACTCCAGCAAGGGCTGGATAGTCAGTTTTCAGTGTTTGCAAGACATACACAGCAGTGCTGATGACATAATTGTCAATATTTTATATTTTATTCAACACAGGGCTCAGAATTTGCGACCAAGTGCTTGGTTGAGGTCTAGAATTTCCAACCATAATAGTACAGATTGCAGTCTGACCTCTACCTTAAAAATATTTTGTCCATTAAATAACAAAATTCTTCTGGTCTGGATCACATAAATTGCCATCAGATCTCAAATCTCCAAGTACTCAAAATATGATACAATATATAGCACCATTTTTTGCAGTCTACAAATAGTTGAATAAATTTTGCACATCACTATGTGGAAAACATGTTAACCAAATGCACATATTTTCTGCACTTTCTCCAGTTAAATTATTATTATTTTTTTTAATTTTAACCCATTCACTGCCATTGCGGCTATAGACATCAGAAAATTATTTTAACTATTTCTATTAGTTTTTTCCCCCACTTTTGTTAACAAGAGTATGAAAACCATTTTTTTATTGTACATTTAGAACAGATATAAAATGTGTGATTAATCGTGAGTTAACTATTGAAGTGAAGTGATTAATTACAATTAAAAATTGCCCCTAATAAAAAAGAAGAAGAAAAGATTATTAAAAATTAGGGGTGTCAGACGAAAAAAAATTAAAATCGTAATTAATCACATGACTTCACGATTAATATATTTTTTTAAAAATCTGTTCTAAATGTACAGTAAACATTTTTTTCTAGGTTTTCATACTCTTAACAAAAGTGGGAAAAAAATGTGAAACTAATAGTTAAAATAAATTTTTGACGTCTATAGCCGTCAATGGCAGTGAATGAGTTAATTCAAAATGTTTAGAATATCATCGCTAAAAATATTTAACATGTTGCTGTCGTGCTATGACATCATTGAAATGAGCAACAAAATATTCAGTGGGTTTTAAAGCTGGCATTCTATGGGAGCTGTGATCTCTTCATATTTATAGTCCTGTACCGCAAGTAGCATCCATCCATCATACCTCTGTCTGGCCAAAGAACAGTTAGTCTTTCTCTGAGACATTTTAGATGGCTGTCTGAATAACATACAGAAATTTCAACTTTTGTCTTTTGTAAAAACCTTGTAGATGTTTGGATCTCACTTAGCTATCTTTCAGTTAACACGTTGGAAACGAAAAGTTTTTGTGGTAAACCACAAACTAAATAATTACCGGCAGAAGAAAAAAAAATACACAGTCTATCTAATTGCTGGCACCTCACGTTCCTTCCCGTAAAAACAAAACAAAAAACAAACAAAGTGTAAAGCAGCATTGAATATAATTCATGCAACATTCAACCAAGTTTCAATGTCTAACCAACGTAACTATCTGGGTGATCAACTACTGTGTGAGTCAAATTTCTCCATGCTTCATGCAGTCCCTCTCCAAAAGTATTTTACATTACTTTGATGAAAGATCTGACCAATTGAAATAGTTTTCAAAGGAAGTGGTCTATTTCTGAGGTCATGCAGTAGCCTGGCTCCTTATGGTTTGCAAGTCTGAATCCCAGATTTGATGCAACACAAGCATGGTGACAGTATTATAGCACAAGGAATTTTGTTATTTGCTCCTTAAATGGGATGGTTGCAGTTCAACCATTAACTCATTCTCTGCCATTGACGGCTATAGACGTCAAAAATTCATTTGACTATTTCTATTAGTTTCACATTTGTTCCCACTTTTGTTAACAAGAGTATGAAAACCTAGAATTTTGTTATTGTACATTTAGAACAAATCAAAAATTTGTGATTAACCGTAAATTCATTATTAAAGTCATGCGATTAATTACAATTACAAATTTTAATCATCTGACTAATTTATAATAATATTTTCTTCTTTTTTTTTTAGGGGCATCAGGTGATTAATTTTTAAAATTGTAATTAATCACATGACTTCACTAGTTAACTCACAATTAATCACACATTTTATATCTGTTCTAAATGTACAGTAAAAAAAATGTTCTAGGTTTTCATACTCATGTTAACAAAAGTGGAAAAAAAGTGAAACTAATAAATAGTTCAAATGAAACTTTGACGTCTATAGCCGTCAATGGCAGTGAATGGGTTAACCATAGTTTAGTCTTGTGTGTGTGACATCACGGAAAGCTTATGTACTGTACTTGTGATTGTTCCACCGCAGCGCATCCTTTTCTTTTGCATGAATGCACCAGTAACCTCTATTAGATTACCGGAGTTCTCCAGTAAACCTGGGCGGGATTTACGTCACCTTTATATGCTCTCTCTATTATTGGACGTGCGACAGGATTTTCATTCCCATTTAACAACTGGTTTCATGCCAATAGACATGATTGCAGTTCCACTCACAGGAATATGGGAACATGTGTTTCACATTGGCCCATGGCTTCTTCTTATGGACACCCGGGCCACGCTGACTTTCCCATTGTCAACTTCAGTCTGTATACTGACGTCCCTGTTGATCGTATTACTCGAAAGACATGAAGCAGTGATGATGCATCAGCGTGTCCCTCAATATGAGGATCTTGTGCGTTGAAATCCAATGAGACACATTTTATTCTCAAAGGATTAAAAATATTTGAGGTATTTCTTTTTGCAAATACAATGGAAACCTTCTGTCTTACACTTTAGTATTTTAGGTAGATGTGGAAACTGACAACTGACAACACGCACGTGTAATATGTTCATTTAAAGAAAAGAAAAAAACGTGGGTAAGGCGGTGGTTATGCAGACAACTTCTTACTAGATTTACTATTAAATATGTGTCGCCAAACTATTCTTTCAACATATTCTTTCTATCTTTTAAGTGATGGACAACATTGATTCAAGCCTGCACTTGAGAAACAGCTTTCACCTTTAACTCATTCACTGCCATTGACGGCTATAGACGTCAACAATTCATTTGGACTATTTCTATTAGTTTAACATTTTTTCTCACTTTTGTGAACAAGAGTATGACAACCTAGAAAAAATATTGTACATTTAGAACAGATACAAAATTTGTGATGAATCGTGAGTTAACTATTAAAGTCATGCGATTAATTAAAATTACGCCCCCAATTTTTTAATAATCTTTTCTTTTTTTCTTTTTTAAATTATATATTTTTTTGTAATTAATCGCATGACTTCAATAGTTAACTCACGATTAATCACAAATGTAATATCTGTTCTATATGTACAATAAAATGTTTTTCTCGGTTTTCATACTTTTGTTAACAAAATTGGAAAAAGTGTTGAACTAATAGAAATAGTTCAAATGAATTTTTGACGCCTATAGTCTTCAATGGCAGTGAATGAGTTAAAAAACTACATCAGTCATTAATTTATTGCAAAGTCTTTTGCAGAGTAAATAATTATTCTGTTAAAAGGGTACTTGACTCATTATCAGCCATTTTCAGCAACAAAAAGTAAATATTTTGTCTATAATTAATTTGAGAACTTTATTTTCAATTACTTTTATCTTTTATGTCACTTTCCCCTTTAACAGCACCCATGGGTTAAATTTGGAATTCAAAGGAAGCAAAAAAAAAAAAAGGCAACTTCTTGGTTTACACAGCTTCAAGATAAATACAGCTTGCAGAAATGCATTGCAGGTGTTTTTCCCATCAAAACAGTTGGACGCTGTTGACATAAGGTTTGAAAATGTCACCCAGAGATTCTTCTACTGCAACGAGGAACAGTCTGTTAACTAGATTCCTCTTGCTTAGGGGGAAATTCCTGATCAATTAATTATTTTTTTTGTATTTCAATAGGATAGTGGAATCTCTCTCTGAATGTTGTATTGCAGGAATCTTGCTGCCCAGAGTTGTTGGCCCCACCCTTTCTTCCTACGTATGTGCATGTGAACTACCAGAAGGAAGAAAAAGTGAATTGAAGGCAATTCACTTCCGACTGCTCGTTTACACAACTTACAACAATACCTATTTACAAATGTGCAATATCGATTCTGACGCCTCCGTATCGACACATGCATTTTAAAGAGACCCGCAACAATGTGTTGCTGTACCGTTGTTGTTTTTTTTAGCACACCCTTACCGATCACATACTTTCCCACGGAAAGAAGCCGATAACGATCAGTGGTTGATTGATGGAAGCACCACTAATTACAACTTTTGTCATCAGTCAGCGATCAATCTTGTGTATTTTTTAACCAAAACATATTTAATAAAATGACCCAAATTATCTTTTATTTTTTTATTTTTTTAAGTTTGACACCATATGACATATGAATGCAATAGCAACGTGGAAAACATCTGCTTCCCTGTTAATCATTTCAAGCTTTATGTGGTCTCTATACGCTGAATAGAAAATCATATTTGAATACTGAACGTATTTGTGTCAATCGAGGGCAAATATTGACTTTATTTGATTTCAGCTTTATGTTAGAATGGTCAAAATGTTTCAATAAGATGGTGACTATCAAGCTGCAATTACTTAAATGTTAATTAGTAAATGATATTAGTTTATGTGTCGGGAAAACAAAACAAAATTGTTGTTCCTTTTCACATATGCATTTCCAGGGAATTATCTGAATTTCTTCACTTTCTCTAACTGCATAAAGCATCACGTTGTGTTTTCTCCTGTGAGAAATGTCAGATGGGAACTGGTTTTGTTCTTGCCACAGTTGTGCCCAGCATAGTTAGACTGTGGTGAGAAGTGCATCTTCTTTAAGGGATCTTGGGATTAGAGGTATAACTCCAGTCCCTGCCCAGTCTATTTGTGATACTTTCCATCCCAGAGCCTTGCCAAAAAGTGATTTCACATTGTGAGAGTGTCAGCTGACGAGTAGCACCGCACACAGCTCAGCAGTTTCAGAGAGGGATTTGACCACAGGGGGCGATATAACAATGGCTTCTAATGGTGGGAATGGCCCACTGTGCATCTTGAATGCATTGTGTTATCGTATGTCTTTGCACAAAAACAACAGATGGAATGTACGGGAGATATCCAATGAGGGAGGGTGAAAAATGGAAAGATGATACTTCAATGTGCTGGAGTGTGTGCGGTCTCACTGGGTGGCACTGATCTAAACGTCTACTCTGACCAGAATACAGACACCACAGTAGTACCAGCCAAGAGTTGGGCCAGTCCTGAAGAAGACCTTAGTATACTTAGTCAAACTGTCACTCATAGCATGGTGGTACACGGATTACTTCTGTGCAGCCAGTATTGGATTGATTCCCACTCAGTCACTCTAGATTTGAATGGCAATAGATTTTTGATAGTCACAGTAAAAATCTGTGTGTTTTATCGTTTTTACGTCTTTAGTCAATAATGATCAACTTATTTATAAGCTTTAGGATCACCGCAGTTTAACCTTTTGGACGTCGACCAGCATAGCAGACAATCTTTGAGGTTTGACTCTTCTAGAAAACCGTTTGGATTACCTACAGAAGGTTACATTTACCATCATTATCGAAAAGTGTTCTCGGCTTAATTTAAAGGGACAGTAACATGGAAAATAAACTTTTTGGAGCTTTTATGTGGCCAGGGAGTACAATCAAATATATAAAATTAGTATAACATTTCAAAACAGCATCTAGTAAAGTTGCCCTGCGATTGGCTGGCAACCAGTACAGGGTGTACCCCGCCTGCTGCCCGAAACCAGCTGGGATAGGCTCCAGCAATTCCCGCGACCCTTGTGAGGACAAGCGGTACAGAAAATGGATGGATGGATGGATGGATCTAGTAAAGTGACTATGGAACCCAATTTTAAAATGCATGTTAAAAACTAGGGGTGAGCGGTTAATTAAAGACAAGAGATAAAAAAAAAAAACGACATTAGTTCATTGTAAGTAGATAAAGAAAAAAAAAGAAGATACAAAGTCGACTGCTTTGAAGAGTCACAAAGACAATTTTTTTTTAAAATCAGGATTAGAGGCTTTTCTTGGGGCGGGGGAAGATATCAGGACCCGTCCGTACTCCGTAGCTGGCTCCACTCCTCGTTGCCGCATGCCGTCAGTAGCACTCCTGTGGAGGAAGAGGGGGGGGATCTGCCAGTGGGAAGTATGCTGTCAGCCTGACACAACCACACCGCGCGCCCGAACTCGCCTGGCCTGGGCGGCTCTCGTCCGTCCAACCGCACAGCACACGCCCAACAGGCCTTGATGGATATGCAGCTCCCCAGCTGTCGTCTCGCTCCTTTGCCCGTGCGCTCGCACCTCGGCTGGCTCCCATCAGTCACTCCGCCGCCACTCAGACCCGTCTGCCCGTCCTCTCTCTCTCTCTCTCTCTCTCTCTCTCTCTCTCTCTCTCTCTCTCTCTCTCTCTCTCTCTCTCTCTCTCTCTCTCTCTCTCTCTCTCTCTCTCTCTCTCTCTCTCTCGTATCTCCTCAGAGATTGTCTCGACGTGATTGGCAGCAGATGCGTTCTGCCAATGTCCGATGGGACCAAGTTTGCTCTATATTATGTATTTGGTTTTGACTAACATAACTATGAGATTCATTTAAAAAAAAAAATCATTTTCAATTCAATACATTTTGTAGAAACTTTATTTGGACGTACGCCGCCATTTTTACTTTTATTTTTTACGTCACTACGCGTAGAATGGCGGCTTATAAAGAAAGCAAGTTAAGCCTCATAGGGTTCCTAAAGAAACAACATGCTATTGGGAGAGTCACCCTCTTCCATGCCATGTTCTCGTCATTCACCTGACGCATTCAAGAGTTTTGATGTCCCTTTAGGAACTTTAATGGAGGCTTACCTTGCTTTCTTAATACGCCTTTCACATTGCTCGGCAGAGAGCCTGCCGCCATTCTATGCACTGATAGCATTGTGACGTAAATAACAATGGCGGCGTACGTCCAAATAAAGTTTCTACAAAATGTATTAAACTGGAAATTATTTTTGAAACATGAATCTCATAGTTATCCTAGTAACAACCAATCATGTCCCACTCAGGTATTTTTTTATCTCCAAAGGTAAGATTTAATCACTATATTCGTATAGTTAAGTGAACATCCCCTTTAAGGATGGCTGAAGTTGCAAACTCAACCCAAGTCAATTTTATTATCACGAGTCATTGAAGGAAGACCCAACATGAAAGCTATTTGATATTTAGACTTTTGGCTCAAAATAATTGTTCTAACAATCAAATTAGTTTGTCATGACTCATTGATATATGGTGGATAAGCTTAGCAGTGACGACTATATTTTATGGGTAAAGGAGCTCTGCTTTTCATCCAAGTTAAGTTTATAATTTTTTCCCATGCTCTCCTATATTTTTGCTGTCATTTCCAGATTCAACCCAGACGCTTGCAGTTTCAGTGATCAGGGTGCCCCATTAATTTGATTTGTCTGTCTGTCTCCTACTCATAGAATGCCAAAACAAATGTCTGTCATACTTAGCAGCAATTACATATTACAAATTCAATCACAATAAAACATGGTCCATCCAATGCCCAAACAAGAAACGCTTTCACTGCAAGCACCACTCAGTCGCTGTATGTGCATCATATTCAGAATGAATACTACATTTTGGACAATACATGAAAGACAAGTATCAAAAGTGTGAAGTAGAGTAAGACCTGTCCTAACTATCTCAAAGGAAAAGTCAAATAAATCGAGCTATAGTGCCTTAAACTTACATTCTGGTGCTGTTACAGATGTTCCTATGAATAGAAATGAATAGTGTTCGTGCGTGCGTATGTAAATGTAGTAGTTGTTATGGATTGTTTGAACACATTGCCATGTCCACACAGAGGCTCTCGCTTCTTGCATTTCCCACATGGGAATATCAATATGCAGCGGTGTTGTGTGGCTGTGGTTGTAAAGTCAATTGTACGTTTGGGTATTTTTACGTGAAGTCGTCATCAATTATGGAGCAGTTTTCAAAATGCTAGATAGGCAACTGTGTCAGTGGTGTGATAACAAGTATGATAACTTGACCAGTAGGAAATTATACAAAAAATAGCACAAAAATCTGCCTTGGATGTGCGGGTAGCTGTTGAGCTAGCTGTTACTAGTAACCAAGAGGACAAACTTACTTATGTAAAGTAAAGAAGAAAAAATAGTTTTATTCTGTACATATGCAAAACAGGGCTGTATGAGGTAGAGTGAAATATTCTATCAAAGCTAACTATGGTATAAAAAAAATATGCAAAATAGAAGAGAGGGCATACCTTTGCTCTACCCGTTCTTTTGGAAAACTGTTTGGTGATGTCAAGTCCAGCGTATCCTGCCCGTCTTCTTCTTCTTCTTCTTCTTTTTCTTCTTCTTCTTCTTCTTCTACCATGCTAAAAAGTTGATGGTAACAGGGTTGCATGCATGTTGTGGGACACACGTTCAATTAATAATAATTATTTGAAATATTATGTTTGTTAAAACAAATGTTCCCACAGTTACGAGAGATATTAATGTAACCAATAGTGTAATACTAAATAATTTTTTTTATTTGTATTTTTACTGTTTTATTTAAGATTCAATTTAATTATTAGAGGGTGGGGCAAGAGAAAAATGGCATTTTAGGGGGTACTCTAGACTTATTTGCTCAACTATTTTCAAGCATTAATATTATTAGATTTGGTCTCAGGACAAGTATATCTACTCAGAAACTGCATGTTTTCTGTGGATTATTTAAAATGTGATGGGTGGGACATAAAATGTCCTCCAATTCTTGAATGAGCCAATTAGCAGCAATGATTTCACAAGGTACGAAACAGGTAAATAACAATATGCAATCATTGCACCAATACTTTTGTACCAACTGTTGAACACCTCTGTTCTATATTATATCCTCCCCAAATAAATATTTTTGTAGAGAAAAGTCAAATTTTCCAATTTCATTTTATGTTTAATACACAATAGCAATCTTAAGTTTCATTTAATATTTGGATGAATACACAGTAGTGTAAAAAATATCCATACACGATAGTTTTTTTTATTTTTATTTTAATGTTGCTGATCTATTTTGTCTGAATTTTTTTTCAGGAATAGCATTTTGAAGAACTGTAGAGGGAAGAGTGTTCGTTTACAGTAAAGATTTGCATAGAAAGCACCCATTACATTTGAATAGCCATATTGGGTAGTATTTATTGGCAGGCACAATGACGTGAGAACAGGCTGTCCAGCAGAAGCTTTGTAGCCAAGTAACTGGGCAGTACCTTGTATGTTAATACAAGTATCGATACCTAATTGTTGCCAAAAGCATCAGTCAGTAGTAGTAGCGTACCTCAAATTCGTACCACACTTCGAATTATTCGCTATGTATGAAAGTATATTTCATTCCAATGGATTGGATGTTCTTGACCTTAGATTCTGCTGAAGTTTTGTTCACAATGCTGCTGTGCTGGCCCCTCTACACTTAATCCTTTTGGAGAGATGTAGTACAGGGAACACTTTGGAACTGGCTTCAGACCAGCTCTGGTTTGGCAGTGGGCAAAGCCAAGTGTGTGAGGAGATAAACTGAAATGGAATTACTATCCAACGGCTGCCCAGAAGTCTGTTTTGACTTAAATCTGAAGAAATCATCTGTTTCAGTAGAATTTGGCAGTGCCTGAGGATCCACCTTGATCCCGTCCAAGTCCAGATGGACAGCTGTCTCTTGTTTAGTATGAAGTTGATCAACTTACTGGGCCGTGCCATAAAGTGCACCTCTCAGGACTATTGCATCATCATATCTGGGTAAGGCACAATTTATTTAGGTAAGATTTGACTCAAATGATTCAAAACAAAACAAGGAACATCTGGGAAATGTCACCCCCCCGGTCTGGATTTAAATAACCAGGTTTATAAAGGGTGATCTGAAAGACGACATTCAATTCATTATCTTTATGTACCAACACTTGACAGTTGGCATTCATTTGAATGCTGTAAATGATCCGCTTTGTACTTTTACTGACTTTGAAGGAATGAAAAGCAACTCAGTACAAGCCCTTACTTCTCAGTCACATAGGGGAACAAAACAGTTAGAAACAAAACTTAATGGCCGATTCAAAACCTCTGGCATTAAAGAAAGTACAAGAGACACTTAATCATGCTGATGGGGATTTGGGAAAACAGAATAATGAGAATTCTGTTTAACTGGCGTTGACCTATTATTATAATAATATCCATACTGGATGAGATGACAGTTCCTTAGCTCTTTGACTGCCATAAACGTTATAAAACGTTTAGCATAAACCTAGGGAAGGGCGCCGAGGACGTTAAAAGACGTCCCCTATGTTTTTTTTTTTTTTTTTCAAAAACGGGTGCAGGAAAGCCTTGGGCAGCTGTGCTGAAAGTATCAGGCAGATCTGATTAGTAAAAGACTCGTTTTGGCCCCTAGAGGGCAGCGATGACTCTCTTTGCTCAAGGTTGGATGGGCCGCCCACCGTGGGCGTCAGTAGAAGACGTGAGGCGGAGCTAGAGTGTTGAGGAGACAATGGCTGGTTCAAGCCATTGTGGCTTGACCAAGCAACCGGTTGCAAGCAACTCACGCTTGAGCATTTTTTTCAAAGACGGAAAGCATCAATCAATACTAAAAAGCGCATTGATGTCGACGATGATGATGACTCCGAGCTTGACGCCAAAGTTGGAAGCCTTGACGCGACTGCTATGACACGTAGTAAGCCTCACCGGCTAAGCGCGGCTAGCGCGGCTAGCGCTGCTAAGGCCGGAAAACGCGCACAATAGCCGACCGGGTACTTCTACACAATCGGACATTCGATCGGGCGATGGAGAGTTAGCATCGACCAATGCAGATTGATGATGATGATGATGATGACTCCGAGCTTGACGCCAAAGTTGGAAGCCTTGACGCGACTGTTTATGATCACGTAGTAAGCCTCACCGGCTAAGCGCGGCTAGCGCTGCTAAGGCCGGAAAACGCGCACAATAGCCGGCCGGGTACTTCTACACAATCGGACATTCGATCGGGCGATGGAGAGTTGGCATCGACCAATGCAGATTGATGATGATGATGATGATGACTCCGAGCTTGACGCCAAAGTTGGAAGCCTTGACGCGACTGCTATGACACGTAGTAAGCCTCACCGGCTAAGCGCGGCTACCGCTGCTAACGCCGGAGCTGCACAAGCGGACATTCGATCGGACAATGAAGAGTACCCCGAGTCCAATGCATATTCATCGGAGGAGCGGGTACAGTCTGATCACGGAGAAGACACTGTTTCTGGACTACGATGCCACCATGAATGGAGTGGATAAAATGGATCAGAACATCTCCTACCACCCGGTATAGCAACTGAAGGACACGAGGAAGCGAGACGTAACGTAACCGTAGCATGATCCTGATATTAGACTTGATGGCAACACACACTGCAGCATATACTTGCTATTCCCCGTAAAAAACGGCCGGCAAGAAAGTGTAGCTTCTGTACGCGAAGAGGCAATCGCAGTGAAACTAATCTGTTGTGCAAATCCTGTTGCGTCTCCTTGCACGCAGGGGAGTGTTACACAAAAAGAAAAACTGTCGTTGAAACATCCACTTATTTGTAAATAGCACCACAGTTGCACACATTTGTAAATAGTTTGCCAAATTGTTGTCAAATTGTTACACTGTTGAATGTAAATAAACGTATTTTGCTATCAAAAAACACTTTTTCATTCTTGGTGGTAGTGTTTTATAGAAGTAAAGCACTATTTAGGTGTTTGTGGCATCATTCATGGACAAAAAGAAGTGTCAAATTCACTAGAATGCATGAAATAATATCGTTTCACCAGAAGCTTGATTTCTCCGTATTTTGGTCCAAAACAGGCGAAATTGGGTCAAACTAACCATTTTCTATTGTTGATTACTAAAGAACGGAATAAGGTAGAAACAAACTTTTTTTTCTGATGAAAGATGAAAGTCCAATCTTTCATTTGGTAGTACGTGTGTTTCCATAGTCCAAACAGAACATTTTCTGTGGACCTTGAAAGATCAGTCAAAATGCTTAAATCGGCTGGCACTGGCGGCATCCCTTTTCTGAAAACGTCTGGCAGTCAAAGAGTTAGTAGTTAGCATGTCTGCCTCACAGTTGAAAGGTTGTGGGTTCAAATCTTTACACTGGCTACCCCACATTCTAAAAACATGCGTGCTGGGTTAATTAAAGACTCTAATCCAGGATTGAACCACATTGCAGTCCGCATCCATACTGAGAATGGCCATTCATTCATTTTTGAAAGCTAAAAAATGTTTCCCTTTCATGTAGCTGATGTCTTAAATCATAATAACATTGTTCACCACCAGATGGCAGACATTGCTTATTAGCATTACTAACCCAAATTTTGTACTTGACAATCAGAGGAGAAGCGAGGTCGCTTCATAGCGAAAAGCAGTTCCAAGACTCCACTAAGTCAAGAAGGTGGTTTCCTTCAGGTAAGATAGAAAGCAGATTATATTTGTGGACAGTAAAACCGTAAAAACGGGTGAAGTTTGATTTTCTTGCTTGCGGAGGCCTTGTTTAGTGTGTTTGGAAATTTGGCAGATAGCTCTGCGACATAATAAGCATTCAGGCAGACCAAAGACGTTTTCTTTTACATGTCCTTGGTGCACCTGACAATTTGGTGTCTGTAATTAGAGTTAACTTTACGCATGCTGGAACCAGGTCTAAGTTTTGTCACGGGGTCTATTGCAAATTTGATGAATTTGGTCAAGAAACAAGCAGACAGATTATGAGCTCCCCCGGACGTGTGTGGTGGATTTCATATTTCATTAAAAAATGTGACAACAGAGTGCATTGAACCCTTTGAATCATTGCATACATCTTTTCATTAAATGTATTATCACCGTAGGTCGTTATTTTTTGTTGTTGAAGAGTTGATCTTATATGCGTGCATGTCAGCATTAAATATATTAAGACACTGTTCTGTACTTTGGTTCAATAAAAAAAACATATGTACATTCTGTGTCCTTATTTATCTGGTTAGGAAGTGCATGGGCCTACACGAAAAAATTGTGGAACCCGCCATATAGTTTCCCTGCTCCAAACTGTCCATTGACATGAGTTTAAATTTGAATGTGAATTTACTGGATACAAATTTCTTGTGTGTTTTACTTACCTGACCAATAAAGATAATTGTGATAATGAATGGTTGTTTTTCTATCTTAGTTTATCCTAGAGACAGGAGTCAGCACCCATGACACTGAGCAGTCAAAATGGCTGGTGGTACTGTGATTTAAGAGGTAATTTTTCTAAAGGAAAAAAAAATCCAATTGCATTTGGAACACCATGCAATATTTCCCTTCCCGAGGCGACGGTTGTAGCAAATTTGAAACAAATTTTCCCTCCCTTGCGATCAAAGTCAGTGAAGGCCCAAATCCCGGCTGGCTCTGAAAGATTATCCGGAGCGACTTGTGGTATGAGGTTTGTAATAGTAATTTTCTCCCTGATCTGTCCGGAAAACATTTGGAATTGACAATGTTATTAAATGCTAAACCTGTTTGTTATTACTGATCTTAAATCTTAGATCTTAAATGTGTGGTCAAAAGAGAGTTCGGCGAGCCTTAGACTCCGTGATTGTGACATGAAACTGAACGGTGAAACTTGAAGCTCTCGCTGTTGCTGGACATACGAAGTTGAATCCATTTACATAACAGAAACCATTGGAGTCACAAACCCTTTGGACACCTTAAATGTGTCTAAAATCTAAAAATCGATTTTCTTCTCCTTGTTTTGTTTTTATTTCTGCTGGAGACAATGAGCCGGGCGGCCCATTCTGAAGCAATGTCAGCATGTCCGCCATATTGGATGTGGCCGTCTTATTAGCCCCAAAAATCCAGCAACGTATATTCATAAAATTTAATTAAACGAATACACACACACTCGCACGCTCTCACCCACATACAAAAAAAAAAAGCAATGATGATGACATTACCGAATCAACAATACTGAGCTCTTTTAGAAAAAATAAATTAAAAATTAAAAATTAAAAATTAAAAATTAAAAATTAAAAATTAAAAATTAAAAATTAAAAATTAAAACTAACTAAATAAATAAATAAATAAAATGTAATTATACTTACATAATACAATCAAAAGCAATGGTTCAGTATTAATGCCACGTGTTTTGGCTTGATGATACATCTCAAAGAAGCAATCGAATGACACATCATCACAAATCACGTCACTTTTGCCACATCCAGTATGACTGTGGCGTCAATGTACTCAAGGTGGGGTCTAAGTAGTATATATATGTTGTGTAAATGTTGTCCCTGGTAATACTTGCCAGTGTTTGTCACAAATAACTCAGCAGTGCTGCATGAATAGTACAGTAAACAGTAGCATCAAAAATATGTAGCAAAGTAAGTACTGTCTGTACAGTATTAGCAATAATTGACCCCCCCCCCCCAATGCATCCCGCCCCCCTTAAAGATGAGGTCTGGAGACGGGTCTGTGTGTTATCCATTTGTAAATTGCTGAAGAAAAAAAAAAATCAGGTAACTGAAAATGAAACTGTAGCTGTGAGAGCAAAGCACAGCAGGTGTTTTGGTTCCATCTCGCCATATGTTTCACGTTTTGGCTGTTTTGGTTGTAAAATGCACAGATTATTGTCAAAAGAAGATAAGAAGAATCAGGTTTAGCATGAAACCATCAATCAGACGTTCTCTCTTCCAGTGTGTGTTGAAATATGCATGAATGTGCAGTCCACATGGTCCATAAATTCTCCTGCATTATACCTGGATTAGAAAATTCTATGCTTTTGGCATGCAATCTCTGGTTCTTGTTGGAGAGGTCAAGAAGATGATGCTGTAGAATGAAATGATAGCATACGTATTCACAACAAAAAGGAATTCTTCAATGATTGCATCATTATTTAAAGGCACGTTTCCAGTTTGTTCTACTGCACACAAATTAGCGCACAGTGATTTGTTCAAGGCTCCCTGTTGCCTCTGGATGGCTGCCCCCCCCCCCTCCCAAAAAATGTGACGTCCATATGGGATGCTGTTCTCAAAGAGCAATTACATATAAAACACATCAAGTAGAATAATTATTTCCCTATGCAATCTCAGGCTGGATTTACACTGCAGGGTTCAAAATGACTTAATTCCACCCCTCCCCCTTTCAAGTGGCATCATTTGGATTTATTTGCTTTATGGCAGCACAAATCGTCATCTTCAGATCAGAATCAGGGCTCATGCAACTGTGGATTATATATCAGATAATTGCCAAAGCTACTGCAGCTAAATTGTCAGATCGGATGCACCTCCACAATGTGAATGTAATTGTTGTTGATTATTACTAAATCAAGGAGTGGAAGGATTCTGCTTTGCCCAACTAAATGGTAGTTAATATTCAGTACTGTATACTCATCTTTGGATCTTTGGATAATGTGTGTCATTTGTGCAGGTGCCCTAAACACAATTACCATTTAAAAGTGACAACTTCTGCTCTCATCTGTACCAGAAATAAATTACAGAGATGGCATTACATAATTTTTTTGTTGGGGGGGGTGGGGGGGTCGTAGGGGGTCTTCAACCTAAATCTAATGTTCTTCAGGCTGAACAGTGGTGTTGTGACAACTGCAAAAGTGCTCAGAAATATTTTCTGTCACTTAAAAGCGGCAATTCATCATGAAATCTAAAAGACAAACGAAAAACAATGGTGTAGTTCTGTGCATTTATTCAACTCCAAAGTTCATGAGCAACAAAGCCGAACGCCATTTCTGTTGACAACTATGTCTGAAGGAATGACTCTGTGACCCAGCCCCTTTTATCTGCGAGTGGCGAGCAGTTGCCTTCCTTCTCTGGTTGGATTTAAGGCTGCACGATATGGACAAAATTCCATATCTCGTGGTTTTTGTCAGACATCTCTATTCTTTGGTCTTTGACTCAGCATGAGACTTTGCATCGTTTCAGTGTTTTATGGCGTCTGCATGCTGCATTTTGTGATATTTTACTGATACTTATTTACTTACAAGTATTCACTTCCCTATTTCTTGCTGTTAATGTATTAATTAGTGCTGTCAAAGTTAAAGCAAAAATTATTA
Source organism: Leptonotus elevatus (assembly GCF_054856555.1). Classification (NCBI taxonomy): domain Eukaryota; kingdom Metazoa; phylum Chordata; class Actinopteri; order Syngnathiformes; family Syngnathidae; genus Leptonotus; species Leptonotus elevatus. The sequence continues at coordinate 16,290,822 of NC_141242.1, read as the reverse complement.
ATTATTATTAACGCAGATTAATCACACTATTAATTTTGACCACAAGCTATTCTTCATCTTGACAGCGGATGGCTACGTAGCACAGGTTGTGTTTGCGCAATAAACATGACTACATGCATTAAAGTAAAGAATTTAATAAATGTTTGCGTATGACATTCAGAATATTTGTTCATGTCAAACTACTGGGGTCTCCCCCCCATTTTAAATTATGTAAGTGATTAGAAAAAGTGGAGGATGAGGGTGTGCAGTGGATCAAAAGACGTCCTCACAACATTAAATGTTGAAAGAATTGCCACATAACAGGTGCTCTTCAAATTTGGTGGGCAAAAAATGTTGATAAAAAAGCCTTTTTAATTAAGTGATTAATCGTGATTAATCAAAATTCCAAAATGTTATTAATTTGATAAAAAAATGTAAGCGTTTGACAGCTCTGGTATTAATATTCATTTTATTTACTTGTATACTTACCTACTTATATTAATTAATTGTATTTTGTGTTATTTCATTTCACTTCTTCTGCAAGACTGATACAAAATCGATATTACGTGGGTTCAGTGAAAACTAAGCAAAATATCTAAAGGGATCATGTGTAAAGTGCATTGTTTATTATTTATTTATCCATCAACATAAGTTGTGCTTGTGTGCTTGCGTGCGTGCGCGGGTCTGTTTAACCGCATCACTGTGTGTGTTGTTCGACAATATTGTCCATGTGACTGATTAACATAAAAGTTTCCAACTCACAAGTGAACGCTGTAACGTCTGTCAGCCCGGATCGAGGTTTGACGTTTGGTGGCTCCCGGTACAATACGTTGCTTTGCGTCACTTTTTTTAATCCACAAAAAGGCAGAGGGAGACATAACTTGCTACATAAATATGACGTGGGTGGTCATTCGGCCGGCCAGCTAGCGTGCGCTAGCTAATAATCCGGAAGTGGATTTGTCTGTCAAAGCCCCCCCCCCCCAACCTGATTGTCATTGGCTAGCTTTAGCTGTCAATCAAAGCCAAACTTGAAAGGAAGTATACGGTTGGTTGGCAAGCCATGCTTTACTTGAAGCAGAAGCGACGCAAGTTTACGTGACCGATAGGAAGAACAGATTAGCGAGGCCTCTCGAAACAGCTTCCAACCCAGGGCGGACACAGCTGACTATCTAATGCCCGCCCATGCCGCCGGGTCCGATCTGTACTGAACTGACATTGGTCTATATGTTTCAGTGATGTGGCTAAAGTAAGATTCACACATACACAAGGTCACCATTTTTTTTTTTTTTATGTGAGAGATCCCACACATGAGGAAAATAGTGCCTTGTGCGTTTTTGCTGCACTTACAATATGTGGTGTACTCAAAATGACCAACACAGCACACCACACACAAAATGATATGTCCTCTGCTAAACCACATATGTCTGTCGTCGTACCAAAACTGTAAAAGGCAGAATGGTGGCACGCAGTTTGTCGGAAAATGCAAGGAAGAGTAGCAGTAAAAAAAGAAAGAAGAAAAGACGATATATAAGATAGACTAACTGTTGGCTTGTCCAGTCTAAAAATTAGGGTCACTAGCATTGCTTGTCATTTTCTTTGTGGTGAATGACTTAAGAGATGTGTTATATAAACATTCTCCTTCCTATATTTATGTCTGGCACCAGCACCAGCTTCAGGTCACTTCTTAATTGGCTACTGTTCACTTCACAATCACGGAGTCTGTGGCTTGGCCGAACTGAATGTTGACCACACACATCAGGATTTGCGATCAAAGATGTGAACTGAACTGATGGATCATTTTCCAAGAAGAATGGTGAGGACAAAACAACTCTTCTTTTTAAATCGCTCGGGATAATCTTTCGGGGACATCGGAGAATCAGGTTTTTGTTGTCTTTGATCACAAAAGAGGGGAAAATGTTTGGATTTGGCCAAATTATCGGAATGTTGGACCTTGCTTTTGTGAAAGGTGAAACTACTCAAACAGTAACTGGCGTGACTACACAAATGTTTTCTGTTGTCCATTGTGATTTTTTTTTTTTTGCCATTAAAAGCAAGCCCATCATTCAAATCCACATACCCGTTACATCAAAAGGTTCTTAACATTTAACTGTTAAAAGTGATGGATTTTCTTCCAGGCCAGAAATCTGTGCAGACATAATTTAAATGCCTAATTTGCGACACTGGGAGATCTGATTAATGGAAAAACTTCAGAAGACTTCACTGCTAAATGACATATTGTTTTAGCGTATGTGACATCATTGGAGTGCCGCCACTCAAAACATTATCTGTCATTTTGAAGCCAACGACTTTCAGATGGTGACAAGGAGATGTGGCTTTTCATGAACATCCATTAGCATGGTGAGTCCAGGCCACATGTAACATACATACATTTGTGAGGACTCATCATGCACGCGACAGGCAGTTACTATGTCAGTCAAATATATCATCACCCTCTTTGCACATCCTTCCATGTCTGAATTTCTCTCGCTTCGACGACCACTGTCCTTGCTACGCTCTCTATGTGAAAATTGGGGTAAAGGACTTGGCCAGATATTGTCACAAGTGATAGAGTAATAATGGTTATACATTGCGCCAGACTTGCACTGGGCAAGAAAATAAGACTTGTGTAAATAGACAGCTGTTTGCATTATATGTGTATGGGAATGAACATTTACATTATGTAATAGTGGACAAGTAGATGCGCAAAGTGACAAATAAACATGATGTGATTGTTTGGTAAATTGATTTGGTTTAGTTGTACATATGCAGAACTGTCCGCATATAGGTCCTCTCTAAAGGTCTGTAATTGGCACTTATTTTATAGTTCTGGACTTCAAAATTATGTCTCCAGAAAAAAAATCCCCCCAAAACAGACTAAGTAGTCATTTATTCTAGGTTTGTATTATGATGGTTTTTAGGAGATTTTGGAATTTCCACATTTGGGTCGATGCATGAGTGTGATGACGTCAGTGCCAGAATGATGCCAGCCCATTGCTATTGTTTCCTTGGTTAGTTGCTTTTATTTTTTTCCAGCAATTTTGAAGTATTAAGCAAAACAAAACAAAATAGGATGGAACAAGCAAGAGGAGTATAATTTGCAACAATCATTTCAATTCCTTGGAATGAAATGGATTCATTTAACCGGGAACCATCAAGGACCAATCATGTCACACTTGTTTTCTGGGTTTGGTCATATGACGTTCACAAGCTGAGCCCTTGGGCACTGTGATGTCATTTTCAATTGACAGCAAATGGCAAAATGGCCACCGCCAGAGATGGATAAAAATTAGTGATTTTTTCTGCTTCATTCAAATTCCACAAACGCAATATTTATCACAATACCGTGTTTAGACTTGTGGGGCAGCATAGAACATATTATTATAAAAACAATTTTTGACTTGACTTCCCGTTTAATCACTGTCTTGCTGGCGTTGCCAAAGTTCCTGCAGAGGATTACTGAAAATGAAAGCAAAAAAAAAACATAATGGTAAAAAATGGACCACCTTGAGGTCATAGCTGAACCAGAATTTTCTGAAAAAAACTCTGGTATAGAGAGTCCCAAAAATTGACTTACAATTGCCATTCAATCTTTGAACCTTCAGAGATTATGAATCGATTTCACTAAAATAATCATATTGATTGAGTAAACAATGTTTGCAGTAACTAGAATTTGATATTGAAGCATGTTTTTGGACATTTCAATGACTTTTGGCCGATTTAGACTCTTCGGACAGTGTTTTATATCAAAAATTGAATAGCATTTTTAGAGTTTATTTTTCTTTATGTTCTTGTTAATCATGCCAACGGAATATTGTATCAGAGTCAAAAAAAGGACAATGTGTTATTTCAAATGTATTTGATCTACTTTCAGAGTCATGTGGAAAGTTTATTCATGCTTTATAGTCTTTATGGTCAAAGCTCATGATATGAGTAATTGATACACCTAAATGATCAATGTTGTGACTGACTGTGATGTGTTGGCTATGTAAACGCAGCTGGTGGAATCTATATTTCGACTCAGATTTTAGAATGTTCTTCTGTGTGCACAGTGTTGTCAATATCTGTGTTTTATTATTTGGTTTAACATAACAGTGGTTATGCACACCACCGCCACAAAGTCCCCCAAATGTGACAACATATACCAAATTGTAAACATTATTTGTTACCGTTCTTTCACAAAATTATTCATGCATTCCATTCCTAATCCAAATACAGAAAAGCAGAGCACAGCAGGCCCGAACGGGGAACTGGCAGCAGAAGAAAGACTGACAGCAGATAACAAAGGAGACAAAGGCCTAAGAGTCACAGATGAACTGAAGAGACCAACAGAGCAAATCAGCAAAAGGAGATAGAGGAGCGAGAGGCCATGTCAAAGTAGCTGTTAGGAAACACAAAACACAGACACTTGAGGGACCTTCGCAAATGTACACCAAGTTCAACTGAAGGCTGGGTGTATATTCATCTTCGCGTGCACTATAAGCAGACTCGATAGGCTGATTGGAAATATTGATATTGAAATTGAGTTCAACCAACGCCATCAGTCAATTCCGGATCGGACTCGATTCAATTCTTCTTGTTTGCATGGTTGTCGTTTGGCTTAGCGTGTGGGGCTACATGACAACTTCAGTATTTGTATGGTGAGAAATTATATGTGAGTACAGTAAGGTGAAATGGCTGTATGCCTTCTGTGCATTGGCTGTGAACTTTATCAGGCTAAGGGTGTGAGGCTGTGAAGATGGGCTCCAGATGGTTGCATGGTGGAAATTTATGGATGAACAGTGGTTTTGTAATGGGAACGTGTGGGATGGATGTGCAGATTCTATACCGCGATAAGACCTTCTCCACATATGTTCTACCCGGGAGGCCTTTTGATATTCTTAAGCTCTTTTTTCTGGTTTGCTGGGAATAGGAAGAGAAACACTTTTGGCTATGGACTCCACTGAAAAGTAAAGACTATATTCTATAAACTTTGTGTGCACATTTTATGGTCACTGGGAGCCAGGTGCTTACATTCTTCGACTGTCATACTATACATTCATAAATGGATGTACAGAAGGGGTCCATTTTTGTCCCTCAATATATTATTTACAGTATATTAATGTACCCTACTGCCAGAGTTTATCTTTAGCTGTTTTTTGCAACACTTATTTTAAAAGATATATTGGCCTTAACAATGGGGTATTAAGAGAAAAAAAAAATAAGAATGAAAAATAGTTCAATCATAGATTATGTAAATGTCCATGATTTCATGAAAAAAAAACCTCATGAAATTTATTGTGCGCAACCTTTGAGGTTCTACTGCACCTAATCCTTGGTCAAAATGTTTAAGTTGGTGTTCCCTGTGTCAAAGGTGCACAAGCGGGACCAACCATGGTCTACACATTGCACCACCAAAGATTGTGCCTGTGTTGAGTGTAGTCAATCTCTCCTGCAGGTGGTGCTGTTTCCACTTCAATATGCGCTCAGTGGACACAAATCAAAGACTCAGCCAGCATCTAATTGGTTCCTCACAAGCCCCCAGACTCACTTTATGAGATTCTGCACATGGATGGAGCGTGTTGAATCTTCACAGCCCACCACTTCTAAAGGAGAGTGGTTGCATAGAAAAAAAAAGAGAAAAAAAAGAAAGCTGTGATGAGATTAAACGCTTCAAGATGCTTTTGTGTTGGTCTGGAGCCCAGAATAAAGGGCCACTGAGGGTATTGCATTGTCACATCCTGTTGTTTGTTATGGCATGGGCTCTCTTCCGTTTATTTTTTTATTTTATTTTTTTAACTCACATATATCCTGAAACCACTGCGGTCCCAGTATGCTGAGAATAGATGCAGAAAGAAATACTTTATTTAAACAAAAAGGAGAGAAATGATATGAAATTTACATGCACCCATTTTTGGAGGTACTCAAAGTAGAAAACCTGCTTTTCCATACTTGTCATATTGGCCTACCCAAGTCAGGATCTCCCAAAATGTTTTCATACCAGGCTGCACAGTGACACAGTTAGCACACCTGTCTCATAGTTCTGAGGTTGAGGGTACAAATCTGGGTTCTGGCCTTCCTGTGTGGAGTTTGCGTCATGTTCCCTGGGTGCTCTGATTTCCTCTCACATTCCAAAAGCATGATTGAATGGCCTACCAGAGACTCTAAAACTATCCTGTAAATGTGGCATTCAAATACAGGCGCATGTTCAGTGAAAAACTGCACAACATACTTTGTACAACAAAATTGACAATATGGTTCATGATGCATCAATTTGTTCATACTGTCATCTGCTATTCACTGAACCACAGCTCGCATACATTTGAATTAAATGATTGCTGGAAGAAAATTGCTTTGGGATGAGGGTTTGCATGAATATCAACGGCGTATTCAAGGTTGATCGACCCACTCATCACCATTATCCTGATCAGTCGTGCATGGAGAGTCTGGAGGTCACACTCAGCCTGTATTATTACCAACAACAAACCTCTGTGATGAATTTCTGATGTTCAGACTACTCATGCAAATCTAATTGTATCAGTTTCAAGTGGAGGGACATTTTAATACAGTAGGCTATATTGAACGGACAGATGTTACATGAGGAACACAAAAATTAAACGATAATGGTCAAACTACTAGTGTGTCTACTTTCAGAAAATTACTTGAGCCTATACATCCAACGTATCTAAATGTGTGTCATTTTATATGGCTTGTAACACAAGAAAGGATACACTCATTTAGGCCTAAGCACTATTTTAACATGGAAATGGAACATAAATGATGATATCAATGCAATAAAAATACACTGTCACACTGAGTAATAAAAAAAAATAATCTTAACCTTACTGGGACTGTAGACTATGTTTTGATGGAAGCTAGCCTCTCTCAAATAAAATTGACTTCCTAGTCATACAAGAGAGAACTTGGACTGGCATGGAAATTCCTTTTTGAGAAAGTCCCCAATGTAACCTCAATAGATAACTACAAAAGCGATCAGTAGAGCGCAGACTTCTTCCATGGCCAGACAATCTTAAAAAAATCTCCTTACTAACTAACTAACCATATTAAGATAGCAGTATTCCCCTTGGTTTGGAATTGTTGGAAACTGACTACCACGCTGTATGGAACATATTCGTCGGAACAAGACAACCAGACAACAATGGAAGAGAACAAGGGTCTCCTTTATTTACTTTTTGGAATGTGGCAGTTTCCAGAATCAGGAGACACATTTTATTCAAGAGGAAATTGAGGCAGCAAAAAAAAAGAAAAAAAAAAGACCACTGTATCAAAATGGAGACTGTAAAGTATAATACTGTATTGTCTAGCGCTAAGGCGCGTCAACAAGTTAACAGTTAGCTTGTGTGTTTTATTTTTGTCATGTATAGAAGTTACAATTAAATAGTGATGACTAATCTTCAATCAATAAGTGACTAGCAGTAGTTTACACCACCCATAGGGTATCTTCATACTTGGGAATGTGGAATACAAGGTACAGTACTGAAAATATCTTGAAAAAAAAAAAATCACCACCTGAAATTGAAATAATGATACAACGTTTTAAATCACACAAGCTGACATAACATAATGTGGTCCACATAAAAGTCAACATGTTTCCGAACACTATCAAGCCAGTGTTTATCAACAGTCCAAATATTTTCCCCGGCATTCGAGATATCTGTCTTTACCCATGTCTGCTGGATTGGCCAAAGTGTTGAAAGGATGTGCAGATTAAAGGCCTGTTTCCTCATTAAAGTCGTATCCATTTGCAAATGTCTGCCTAATCCTTGTTGACAAGCAAGTTTTAAACATGATGGTGTACCAAGTACAGCAACGATATACTGTACACAGTATTACCCTATTGTGTGACTGAAGGATCTTTAATTTGTAAGACAAGCTTCATAACTCAAAGGAGGTGGCATTGAAAGTTAGCCTATTTTCAGAGCTTTGCCGATATTTTAGTACTAGACTAAGTGCTTTGAGTTGAATACTAAAAGCCTGTTGCAAATGCTAAATATAGTGACTTCCGTTCATTTTTCTGGGGGGAAATCATAAAACTCTATCTTACAGTTCCTTAAAAAAAAGAAAAAGAAAAGGAAAAAAAAAAGATATATTTCATTTTGACAATCACATTGGTACATGTAATTACCTCCTGCCATGTGTTTTAAAATACAACGGTAAATGCAAAATTCCTAAGCGAACATTATAACTTTTAATTGAAACTTATTAAATGGCTTCCTGGGATGTTGTATTTTTAGATATTCAGTTGTAATTAGTATGTGCCATCTATTTGGAACATTTTCATGAGAATTTTCATACAAAAGGCACTGTAATTAGTTGATGTATGCATTGTAACTAAAATAAGGAATGAGTAAATAAATATATTATAATTAATTTAATATTTGTTTTCAAATTGATATGTATTCAAATAAAATGGCCTTGTGTTCTCTCCAGGTGCCAGGATTCCTCCAGCAATACAAGAACATGCTTCTTAGGTGAAGCAAAGATTCTAAATTGTCCCTTTGGTTGACTGGTGACCAGTGCGGGATGAATTTTTTTATTTTTTATTTTTTATTTTTTTTGTATGTGCCAGTGTGTACTCATTAATTCACCTAAAACCTATAAAAAATCCCATACCGTTCACCTAAACCGAATATTTCAGGATCCCGCTAGAGTCGAGAAGTTGTCAGGAGACCCGAGGAAGAATCAAAGAAAAGAAAGGAAAGTGAAAATCCAGCACCGACCAGACAACACCTACTACCCACCGGGTTACCAACCAGAGTCTTTCACCAACCCCAGAAACATCTAAATCCCAACAAATTAGGGAGACCTCAAGAGACCAAAGGAGAGACTGAGGAAAGGAAGGAAGGATAGATGAAGCAGAGTGAGATCCACAGACATCAGCCTCCACCCATTTAACGACCAGAGGAAGAAGCAGATTGCAAAGGAGTGTTGTTTGAACAAAAAGGTAAAATTTTAGCTCGTGAACTTGACTTAAGTTTAAAAGTAGAAGCCGTATTTTGTAGCCAATTAGTCATTTTACTTATTACTGATTATTCACATTTAATTAAAATTGAATCAATATTCACACTATTATCCTACAAGTTAAAAAAAACAAAAACAATGGGGAACCTTAACCTGAACAAAGGTGGTGACTTGGCGAAAGAACACAGCAGATCAATCTGCTATCTGTCACTAATTGCCAGTGAAACAATCACCTGTGTGGCAATACTGTGATGTTGGAACAATTTATATTTATGTTATGGACAATTTATAAGTTTTTTTGCTTCATTTGATTAAACATACATTGGTAGAATTTAACACTTCATGGTGAATTTTCAACCAAGACTCTTAACGGCCTTTTATTTTTTTACAGTGCAGACCAAAAAGTGCACCTGATTTAAAGCCACAACAGCTAAATTTAACCAGAAGAAAATATTTACATACATTTGTCGCTTTGGTTTATACCTGCAGGTCTCCATCTTACATGAGATATTTACATACAGGGGTGTCACACAGATGAATTTTTAAAAACGTTGAATTATTTTTAACAGTAACCCCCTCCAAATAATGCTGAACAAGGCTAGTTACACAGTAGCCTCCAAACCGTTGTAAAAGAGGAGGGGGGGGGCACGTAATTCCCTCAACAGCATTACTCGATGAGTTATAAGCTACCTATAAACCCTTAAATGACCGTCTCCTTGTGCTTCTCCTCTTATGTGTATTGTATTCATATATATCAATCCGGTCTGACATTCTGCTGTGTGGCTCCACTTCGCAGTAACAGATTTTTGGCTTGGAATGTTGTTGGATACAAGAGGAAATGAAAACAGCCGAGCAAAGATAATGTTTGAATAACTTGCCATTTCTGAGCTAGCGTGGAGTCCACACCATCCTGAAAATATGCGTACTAACTATTTGTCTACAGCCAAATGTCTCCCGAGAGAGAGCGTTGGCATGGCAAAAGAAGGGGAGGATGTCAAAAAAGCACATCTTCACATTGGTATTATTAACATTCAGTCGTCACTCTTGACTACATGCTCACTGCTAACTGAAACTGCATGTTTGCACAGCAAAGGTTTCTTGTTGGTTCAACACATTAAAGGCCACGCTGAGGCGAAGGGTGCAGTCTGAGCTGCTCCATGACATTCAAGGGGAAACCTTGATGGTATTGATTTGACCATTAGCAGATACTTTGCAGCTAATAAAACATATGTCAACGACATCTTTTAACTTGGTAATGTAACCAACTGAATTTTTATTGGTTAATAAAATTTATCTTGTTGTCTAGTTTACACAATATATTTTTTTTATAATAGGGTTTGTATTTACCTTTTTATTTTTCTTGTTATCATTTTAGATACATGTATTGCTTAACTGAATTACTTGTAGGATCAGTAGTTAAAGTGGTTATTGATTGGCCCATGTGAGGCGGTTTGCTCACATGAGTTTAAGTGTGAATAAAATTGTCACCTGTGTAAGGCATGACTGTCCCCTCAAAATGGGCTAATTTCAGCAAGACAAGAAATACTCTCGTGTCATTTGGTGTGCAAGTCTGCTATAATGCTTCCTTGTGGAATTGTAACGAAAATATGTCACCGTTAAGATGGGAACGGTTTTAAAATTATATTTTGTGTCTCTTTTCAAAGTTCTTCTGCATGTTGTAATTCATTTCACAAAAGATAAACAAAACCATCTCCAACAAATAATGTGAACGTATCTCACGGTTACGCTTTCAAGATGAAAAGTTCGAATTTTTGGTACTGAAATCAAAGTATTGTCAAATGGCTTGGCTTTAATTTCGGCCATGGCAGTGGTCATGAGCATGTTTCCATTATTTCTTTTCTGTGGCTGTCATCTAGTGATAACTCAGCTCATTCAAATATGGGCCAAACTGCAGCATGCAGAGCCAAGAATGTCATTAGGCAGTGTCTATGCAATTGTGTTTAATTTAGTCTCAAAACGAAAAGAAAAAAAAACAATAACTTTATTTTCTTTTGGATCAAGATAGACGGTAAGGGAGGAGACGGGGGCAGGGGACACCTGAATTGATGTTTAAAAGACACCCCTGCTGCAATAGTCATTTTCAATCATCTGCTGAACACATTATCCCACATCAGCTGCTATTGTCATTGGAGGGATTTGAATAAAAATAAATAAAACTCCCGGGATTAGAAGCACTTAAAGAAAACACAGGTTTACGTTCATGGGCATCCATCAAACATAATCTGTCTATTTTAAGCATAAAGGGAATTAATCTTTATACTCACTGTATGCCTCTGCTGCTGCTGCTGGAGATGTCGCATTGCAGCAATAAAATAATGGAAAAGTTGCCCAAACTGAAGTACCAGTTGTGTGAATCTTTGAGTTTGTGGAGGAGTCCATTTTGAATCCGGTGTGCACTGCTGTTCGAAATCTGACAGTCGTCAGTGTGGGTTTAAGAGGCAGAGAGTTAGAAATAACAGGAGGTGGCCCTTTGAGTGAAGTGGTTGATTCATGCTGGTCAGACATACAGAAACCTGCAATGTCAACAACACATTAGCATCCTACAATTTTCAGTTCTGAATCCATTTCCTTGAAATGACAATAGCGATATTTATGCTAAACGGTCACAACATTTGGCTCGAATATCACACAAGACAGGAAGAGATTTAGTATTATAAGTTGTGATATTTAATATAATTGATTGGTGCCTCCCATTTTGTTCTACATTCAAAATACCGACAACCAAGTTAAACAAGTATGCTAAAGTGACAGTGTGTAATATTCAGTGCCATCTAGTAGTGAACTAATAGAATGTGTAGAACGGCGCCTCACAGAGACCGCACGTTGCAAGCCTAAAACCAATTGCTAAATTATGATTTGGAGTGAGCGAGCATATTTCTTTCTTTTCCCATATGTTATAAAACTAATGCCATTGCTGTGTGGATCAAGGATGGAGATGTCAACATTATCTGTGGCTTGCGTACACCATCTTGCTGTAATTTCACCTGGCACGCCACAAAATCTGCTTCGTTTATTTCAAGTAAAAAGAAAGCTGCTTTGAAACAGTTAAGGTTTGTATTTTTGGGCTGATAGTATGCTATGAAGGTGTCATGTATAAAACTATCTAAAACCTCACTTCTATTGGTACTGCTGAGGTTTTAGTCACGATTTAGTTTAGTATTCACGCCATTTTTACCATAAGTTGTGCAAATGCTATTTGATTCTTTGGGAGACCCAAAGAGTTTTCATTACACCCATTTAAGTTACATAATGTGTTTAATAGAATTAAGGGATAAAATAAGTTTGTCAAATATTAACATGCTTGTCCATAATCAAGACAACCATTTTCTCTGCAGTTCTGATGCCCAATTCAGGATTCGTCGGTCCAATTGGTTATGACTTCTTTAGGAATAAGTAGTCTGTGATCGACAAATAGATTGTAAAGAATTATTATTTTTTCTTAGAGCTCAGTATTGTTCATTCGGTAATTTTACCGATTTGACATGTCATCATCATTGCTCTCTTTTTAAATGTATTTATTTATTTTTATTATTTTTTTTTATTATTATTATTTTGTATGTGGGTGAGTATGTGTGCGTGCGTGCGAGTGTGTTTGTATTAATTAGTTCACCAAAAACGTATTAAAAAATCCCATACCGTTCACCTAAACCGAACACCGCCGTCAGGAGACCCGAGGAAGGACCAAAGAAAAGAAAGGAAAGTGAAATCCAGCACCGACCAGAGTCCTTCACCAACCCCAGAAACATCTAAATTCCAACAAATCAGGGAGACCTCAAGAGACCAAAGGAGAGACTGAGGAAAGGAAGGAAGGACAGACGAAGCAGAGTGAGATCCACTTGTAAAGAATTCTGACTGAATTGACCAGATCTTAAAACAATTGAGGCAAAATGCAGAGAACTACTCGGGTGCAACTAGAAGAGATCTTGATGATTCGGTTTCAGCTAGTTTCCGGTCTCGAAAGGAACTGCACAGCAGATATGGGAAGTAGAGTACACAGACCTCAAGTAAGGCAACCTCACTGACTGAACACATGAAACATCCTGCAGTGCATACGCACATGCCAAGAACATATGAACTACATACTGTAGCCATAATGGGAGTGAGAACAAGAGAAGAACAGACTGTTTACCTTGAATTTGTCATGAAAAGGTGAGCGTAGGAGAGGGTGGACACAAATGTGGGGAGACAGGAACTTGAAACAGGAAGGGACGACACTGGATGTGACTGTCGCTAGCGGAACGTGGAGAACTTAAAGGTGACGTGGTCGACAGGACTGAGACAAAGATGACTTAACTCTGACGCGGAAGACTTGAAGGAAAGCTGAAGAGTAAAGGCGAAGAAGACAGACGTGACGACTACGCTAAAACGTGGATGACTTACAGAGACAAGGGTTTAGCATAATGCGACGAAAAAACACAAGACTCCCACACGAGAAACATCAACACCTGACATAGACAATGATCCCGCACCGACTGGACAACAGACTAAATGCACCAACACAAATGAGAAACCCCTGGGAAACACAATCGGGTGAGGGCACTGATTGGTCAAACACACTGGGAAGGGGAAAGACACACAGGTGGACAAAATCAGACATAACGAGACAGGGGAAACAAACACACAGGAACACAAGACAAACACAACAAACTCACCAAAATAAAACAAAACCACAACCCCTACAAAACTGAAACACAACAGAATTACTCCCCATTGTTTTTTTCCATTCATTGGATTAGGCATCTCCAAGCCTTCACTGCAGTTTTGGCATACTACAGATGCATTGATTTGACAGATGTGAGTGCTTATGTCATTGATCGGCCTATTTACAGACTATATCTGACTCGTCCGCTTACACTGCAGTCACGTTAGCAGATTATCCACTTATGATTGAGGCCTGATTCGGATCTGAGGAAATCTGAATCCATGTGGTGGTTTTTCAACTTAGACTTCCATGACGCACATTAGAACTCGGCAACATCAGGAAAATGTGAAATAGGACCGTTTAAAACATGTTGTGGAAATCCAACTTTATAAAGTCGAAGATACATGGTGGTTAAAAAGTTATACAGTGCCAAAGTTTCGTATAGTGTGTCTGTTATTTAGGCAAGTGCATTCGAAAAGGAAATGTAAGCTCCAGTTGGGTGTTTTGATAATACTGTGGATGCACTACTGGCGCTGTTTAGTTTAACTGCTTTTCTAAATTGGAACTGTTTTTACACGCGACTGCGCAGGGCAAATAAGTGGTGCATTTGTGTAATGTTTGTATATGTTTGTCTGTTTGGGTTCACGCATAGTTATCGCCATTTTGATTTGAAGTAACCAGAAATCAATATAAATAGAAGGTGTATCAAAGTGAATACTTAACAATTAATGGATATGCCACATGAATAAACAAAACTGCACACAAATGGTTCTGAATTGACAGATGCATGTTTTATTTAGCACACCTGATCCGACTACTATGTTTTTAATGCAACATTAAGTTAAATCGCAGTTTGCTTCTAATAGAGAAGGGCTGAGTAAACTGTGTCAAGATTCATATTCTGATTTACAGTCTCGTGGTTTGTGTTGTATCATGTGTCCCCCTAAAGACAACTGGTCTGCTTTTAAGCACGGACTAAAAAAACATGAATGTGCAGGGACTCACTTGGAAGAGTCAAGAAATTATTTGTAGCCGTTGGTTAAAAGGCCTTAGGAAATCTCTGAACACATCTGCAAGTCATAGTCCATTGCCCCATGGTAATTAAAATGATAAGTTGTCTTTGCTTGTAGGCTAAGCCATTACATGAAAGCCGGAAGACAACTTGTAACATGCATTCCACTCACAAGAAAATTAACAGAGCTTTTCCAGTTTCTTCAAATGTTTTCTTAAGGAGCATCCAGTCCATACAGCAATTTTCCACACCACTCCAGATCACTTTGGGCAAGAGTCGTGGTACTGGACTGGTGACCAGTCCCTTTTAGGAAACTCTTTCTTCTTCTTCCCTTTTTTCTTTGTTTTTTTCCAACAACAATAACATTTTATTTTAAAAGTGAAATCTCAGACCCCAAGGCCTCAGACCTGAGAAACAGTGCACTTGACTGCCACCCATTACAAATATATATATATATCTCACTGGTCATAATCATAATATCAATCTTCTTGTTTCATATTCCCCTGACTCTGAACACCCACAACTACATAGATAAAGCCTCTTGGCTCTGTGCAAAGCCAAAGCCAGCTTTAAGCACCACTTCTCTGTTTTACCACTCTCATGTTTAGTCTTCATCTTTTCCACAAGGATGTGATTTTCCTCCTCAGACGTTATCCCGAACCGGCAATTATCTTTCTGCCAATGCAGTGTCTCTGTAATTCCTTCAAACCATCCACGGTCCAAAGACATTCAGGGAGGTCTTCCTCTCGTATGCAAACAAAATGTCTGTGCCCTTTTTCTTTCTCTCATTTGCCAACCCATGCATATATATATTTTACACACTGGTGGATTTCTCCCTTGTGTGGCACTAAGACATCATCGTAAAGTTTGGTTACCATGGTTTTGTAAAAAACAAACAATTAATAAATTACATTTCTAAGAAAGAGCAGTCACTTACTGTATAATATTCTGTAACTAACAAACTGACTGGCTGACTGACTAACTGTGAGTCAATATTTGGTTTAAGGGTTGAGCATATTCATAATTTCTCAGGTTTCTTTCTGTGCCTTTTTAGATAAGGAAATACTCCGCAGTAAATTGTCAACAATATGGAATATGGAATTGTTTGCTCATATGAAATAGACAGTAAAACCCGATTTTGGTTAATCAAATCAGATAATTTGTAATTCCACTCAGAAACAAGTTTTTTTTATTTTAAATTTATTATTTTGTGATACAGATGCAATAGGTTTGTCACATTTGTGCTGATTTACGTTAAGTGCTAACGTGCATACATTCACAACCATGCGCTGAGCATAAGAAAACCACGGAAAAAAAAATCTTGATTTAGGCTTTCATAATTCATGCTCCGAGGGTGAAATAAAATGGTTAAAAATTCATCCAGTTAATTAGTTAATTGTGACCTCTAATCACAAAAGGAGACGAATGACACACAAAGTAGGCTACATAATCTATGTATTTAACCACATTTATGTTTTATTAAAACAGTTGTTGTATCTAGCTTCTATAATAAATTTTGAGCTTGTAATTTTAAGAGAAAATTAAAATTAAAATTAATATCCAATCGTAAAAGAAAACAAATTTTAAAGAAATATTGTCAATTCAAGGGAATGGGCCTGCTCTTAAACGTGGGACAAGTAAACATTATATTGCGCATGCGCCATCGTTTAAAACGCCACATGCGATTGCCCGGTTGTAACCGGCGACATGTACACAAACAAAACCGGAAATCAGGACGTCTTAACAATAAAAACAAACTATTTAAAACGGAAAAATATACACCAGTATATAATTGCTTCAAATCAGTATGCAGTAACGTCTATGAATGAAATATTCTTTATTATTAATGATCGTCAGTACAAATGCTACCTATCTAAGTAATTGTGTTTACTCTGTAATATATTTCATGACTAACGTTCATATATGGGGAAGTTCTAATTTTTTACCTTTATTTTGAAAACCCACACAGAAGTTGCTACTGCCGATTACCGTTAACTTAGTTGTGGTCAGCGGCTACCCAGCCTCGGTCGCGCAGCATCAGAGTGCCGATCCTCCCGTGGAAGGGAAGGCGTGTGAAACCGTAGCGTCGTCACACATTGACTAAACGTTGCTGGTGTATGATTTCTTCCCCCTTCTCCTTGGCGAACTTCCAGCTGGATAAAGAGCTCTCCTCCTCTCAACCAACATGGGTTAGACACGCCGCGACCCGTGGAACGTCCACTTTGTGCACTTGAAGCGAGGATGGGGGGAACCGGACTTGTTTTCGCACAGACATCCTGACAAAGACGGTGACTGCGAAGGAACACACATTTGGGATTTTGCAGTCTTTTATTCTTCTCTCAAGTTGTATTGTTGGTCCCACGTCACGCGTGTGTGCCAGAGGAAGAGAGATGTTTGCAGAATTGCTGTGCAGCGCCGTGGCTCTGGTCCTGTATGTCAACACTCTCGGAGCAGATTTCTGCTACGATGACAGGTACTTGCTGCTCACACTATCTACACTGCATTTTCACTACGAGGCGATTCATTCATCAATACGCTGACTGTTCGAGTTTAAGGAACATTTAGTTTTCCCATTCGTTTCCAATAAAATGAGAGGATTGTATAGGTAGCGTGCATGATGCTTATGTATTGTGTCTGAAATTCTCCAGAGAGCAGAGTTGCTCCAAGATTTCCTTAGCGTGGAAATAATTGATCTCTGGAGAAGAAATCACGACACAGAACAAGTCCCATACAGTCCAAAATGTGCAGCCTGCTGGAACTTTTAAACATTTTGATTCCCCCCATCAACTTAAAATAGACTGTGTTGTCACTCTTCACTGGAAACCATTTTTTGGGGGGGAAAGAGCACCATTTGATATTTGATGGCTGAGTGGATGTCACTGCCTCAGGCTCATTTATTCCTCATGCACACTTTGATGTAGGTCAGTGGCTTCTCTACTGAGTTCACTTTGATTTGCATTAAAGCTCTTTAATAGCTCACACAACGTGATTAATTATATAATGGCTTCTTTTTAGTTTGAGCAAACATACACTGGCCATAAAAGTGAAAACATTCCAGTAAAAATACTTCACTTTTTCTGTTGCGAGAAATGAAACCGGGGTAAACAATTTTAAAACTTATGGGACATATTGTATACCTGGTACAGGCTGGATGTTGGTGCACATGCTCTCGACTTGAGAGGTTCTCAGTTCCCTGCGCGGACCTTGCTATGTGTCATCTGCATGCGCTTCCATGTACTTGTGTGGGTCCAGGTTACATATCTAAAACCAGCATGCACGTTAGGTTACTTGGAGTACCTAAATTGCCCGTATAAAACATTGAAATGTAAAATGCTGAAACTAATAACACAAAAGCAAAAGTAGAAAATGTCATTTCAGGATTGGCTCAGGCTTGCCGAGACATAAATCCAGTTAAAAATCTTTGGTGTGACCTGAGGAGATAGGCTTGCTGCCTGACAAATTTGGAACATTTTTGCAAGACAAAATATGTCATTCTGATTGATACGTATCCAAAAAGACAGAATACTCTCATGAACTTCAAAGGTGTGCTTTATTATTTTTTAGCATGTGTAGGTCCTTCTGCATTCTGCTTCCTATTTTATTTCACGGTACTGTTTAAAGGACACATCTTTTTTTTCCTTCATTTTAAAAATGATTTCCTTGTGTTTTGGTGTAATTTATATATATATTTTTTCTTACATAAAATTTTTTATTTCAAAACTCATTCACTGCCATTGACAGCTATAGACGTAAACAATTCGTTAGAACTATTTCTTAGTTAAAATGTTTTCCCCACTTTTGTTAACAAGAGTAAGAAAAAAAATATTGTACATTTAAACCAGATATCACATTTGTGATTAATCATGAGTTAACTATTGAAGTCATGCGATTTTAATCGCCTGACGCCCTAATTTTAATAACCTTTTCTTTTTTTGAAAAAAGATTATTTAAAAAAACGAAAAGAAAAGATTATTAAAATTTTGGTTTTTGAAAAAAGATTATTTTAGAAAAGAACAGAAAAGATTAATATTAATTAGGTCGTCAGGTGATTACATTTTAGAATTTTTTTCACATTACTTCAATACCTAACTCATGATTAATCACAAATTTTATATCTGTTCTAAATGTACATTAACAACTTTTTTCTAGGTTTTCATACTCTTGTTAAAAGTGGAAAAAATGCTAAACTAACAGAAATAGCTCAAATGATTTTTTGACGTCTAAAGCCGTCAATGGCAGTGAATGAGTTAATGGAACCTCCATTTCCTGTAGCCTAGAAAGCTTTACATCAACAATGCTCTGTGTATTTTTGACATGCGTTCCATGACTATTCCAAAAACAGCCAGAGGATATCGCTAATTGAATAAACAGAACATTAACACCCTGCACATCAACAACGGCCATGTTTCCTTTACAACCGTGCTGCTATGTATATAGAGTGCTTCCTGCAACAAGAAAAAAAAAATCCCAAGGCAAGTTATTCCGCTTGTGTAGTTTTTCTCTCCCTGTAGTGTATTTGCCGTACTTGCATTCTAGACTTCATAGGCAGACCCGGCCGGCTCTCTTGTTCAAGACACATGTTGAATGTCCATAAAGCCGTCAAAAAGTGGTAGCAAGGAGGGTAAAGGTGACTGCTGGAGAGATCCAACTGCCTTCAAAGTTTTACTGTAAGACAGCATGCCAAGACCTGATTAGTCTGTGGAGGGATGTTATTTATTGCCACCTGAGCTACGATCCAACCTCGTACCGCCGGCTTCTGACACAAACCCTACAGTCCCAGCCAAGAATTTTTCAATCTTTTATTTGATGCGTTCTTACGTTTGACGGGTTGTTCCTTGCAGCCTATCTTTCATCCAGCACTATCTGTTTGCAACAGCACATGTTGCGTTCGGGCTCGTAATTAGCAGCAGTCTCCTGTCCCTTCAGGCTCCGCTGGTGGTGAGAGAGCAGCGAGGAGAGGCGGCTGAGTCGGAGATATCTAATTTGTCAAAGTAAAAGCTATCCCAGATCCAGACCCACATGGTGCTATAACTTGCTAATGGTGCGCGCGCGCGTGTGCGAGGGGATGCCGGATTTGGTGATGCAAAGCAAGCTGTCGACGTGGAGAATGCCGCATGTGGGAATGACGACCTATTGACTTGCAAGGCCGTAGACAAGATGGAATTGTACGGCATAAAAAAAAGTACACGGTTGTGGAAATTTCAGATGTGTCCATCTGTATTCCGAGGAATCTAATATGGATACTTTGATACAGCAATCCTAAGTGAAGAAACAGCCAGTGCTTCAATTCCTTCTGGCTAAGAAATCGGTGCACCGTCTTTACTCAGTGTCTGATCAAAGTTAAGGTTGTGTGTACTGTATACTTATTAGGGGTGGGAATCTTTGAATGTCTCACGATTCAAATACGATTTTTGGGTGTGCGATTCGATTCAGAATCGATATTCGATTGAGAACGCTTTTTGATTCAAAATGATTTGATTGACAATGATTTTTGCTTCAATTTATAGATGTTCAAGGGATTGTAATGATCTACTCCAGTCTGACTCGCTAATGCTAATTAGCGTGCTACTCGCGGCACTTTTATCACTCAAAAGAACGGCTCCACGCTGAAAAAAATAACTTTTATTGGAATAACTTGATCGTGACTTTTTCCTCATACTCTCTAATGTGGCTACAACTTAACAGTGTATCAGATTGCGTGGAACCACACTGCCCCTAAGTGGCCAAATCGGGTACAACATGAACAGCGCTCCCAAAAAAGGCACACACAAACAAAGGGAAGACAGTATAAAATTATTTAAATAAAATCGATTTTGAATCGTACTAAATGAGAATCGTGATTCTTATGAGAATCGATTTTTTTGGGCACACCCCTAGTGTCTATGTGACTATATTTACAGCGAAGGACGCATTATACTTGTACAAGACAGCTGAGCATAATCATCAACTCACCTGATTTTAGTATAACACTGTATTGCAAAATGAGATTTTATTTGTTATTCTCCTAGCAATGGCTGGGTTGATATAAAGAAATCCTATGCATTCCATAAGGCCACAGTAATTTAAGCACATTTGTAATTTCAGAATTGTGCATCAAACTGGTTACCCTTCACATTTAATCAGTGCCCAAGATGTAACTCTAAAAAGATTCAGACGTCTCAAGGATAATCTGCGATTGACACTGTTAAGCCCTTTTAACACTGTTTTCGTGGTAGGGCGCCCCGATGATGGCAGCCAGGTGCAAGCATGTCCATATTTCGCACTGGTTGCTAAGCTAACTTGGTGCTGTTTCTTGCTGGTTTGCAGGGGTGTGAATTGCGTAGTGCCTGGCGATTCGATCCGTATCGCGATTCATAGGTCACGATTCGATTCAATGCCGATTAATCCCGATACGAATCTATACTTTGATTATTGCTATTTCTTTCTTTTACTCAAATTAAGAAAATACTAATGAGTAAACTTGATTTGCATGAACATTTATTTATTTATCTGAAACTTCAGGCTTATAACTGAGCCATTGTATTTAACAAACAGGTTGCAGTCTGTTTCATGTGTTAACAGCACTGAATTAACATATTAAGACCCAATGTTCCATTAATATAACACATTTCTTCCATGCTTAAAGTGTGAACATTTTGTTGAATATTTCCATCAAAAAGTGATAAAAATCGATTCGGCCGCATATTGAATCGATTTGAGAATTGCGCACTGTAACATCGCGATATATTGCCGAATAAATTTTTTCTAATACTCCTACTGGTTTAAATGTAAAGTAGTTACAATTGAAATCCCTGGCTTTGCTTTTAATGGGGAGTAAATGTCCTATCAAGAGGTGCAACAGTCCTATTATTTCAGGTGATAGCTTAATCGCCAAAGCATTTTTTTTTTAGGAACTTTTGCTCAGGACTGCATTATATTTTACAGGCAACAACGATTAATTCCCATTTTGCCAGTGAAGATTACAACCCAAGGTGCCCTTAAATATGAGCCTTTGACAAATGTTCAGCTAAATCAATTCAAAGTTCAAATTATGGTATATGCAATTCTTTCACTTAGATGAAAAAAAAATGACAATTGTCTTGCCTTGGTGTTTAACATGCATCATTAGCCACCGTTATTCAAGGAGACTACAGAGAATTTGCAATTTCCATATTATGAAGTGACGATTTGCGTTTAACCCCACTGATTCATAAAAGGTGGCTGAGACCATTGAGGTCATATTAGTAGTGCACTTTCAGTCCTCTGTGAGCCACACTGGCAAAGTAAGAAACATATTGATCAATCAATGTAATTGATGTAGACGAAGGTTACTGTATGCAATGTGAAATATATCTGCTGATTTGAGCCAATTTTGCTTGTTTTGTTGAGACTACACACTGTGGTGAGGTTTGGTAGAGAACGTTAATTTATTGAACGAGTGGCCCATCATCATCGCATGTGGTGCAGCTGTAGCATATAACAATCACAGTCTAATATAAAAGCACCTGTATGATAACCCTCTATGGTTATTTAGTTTCTCTCCTCCGTAATGTGCTTACGCCGAGCAGGGATGGGCCGTCGCGGACTGTGTAGAGAAGGGTTGCTCCACCGGCAGCCTTTTCAGGCAAAGCAGACGGCTGAGCCAGCCGCGAGGAGTAAAAAATTATATTTATTTCATATAATTAAAAAGAAAATGCTATGCAAGGATTAGGGCCCGACCGATTAATCGGCCCTTCAAACATCTGCCAAAATAATTGGCCAATTGGGCCAAATGGTTGTTTATTTTCCCCTTAAAACGTTATCATTGAAGAAAACCAAAATTCCCGACGCTATGAAAGTACCCTGAATGCACCATTTTGCTTACGTAGCATTAGCAACTAGCAAGTGTGTAGCGTATGTTATTCTGGTTATTCTGTTGTCCCCCAAGCGTCCTTTAAGCTGTTTAATGACATCCCGGTTGGAGTTAACTGTAAAACTAAACACAGGACAATAAGAATAACACCCACTGTATATTTAAATACAAAACATGCTTCATTTTTGTGACATCGCTACCATTGCGCTAAGGCTAAAAGCAAAGGGAGGATCCCATTCATCAAGTTAGCATAGACTTCGGAAGTGTTTTTCCTTCACATAACGAATATTCACACACAAACGCAGTGGGAGCACAGGCAAGAAAACACAATGCAAAAGCACAAATTCTTCCCAAACAAGCTATTTTAATAAAATTAAATTGCAACTTTCTTCTGTATTCACTTAAAGTGTGTACACCATGGATCCACGGCACCACACTTCCCCCAAGAGGCCAAAATGCACAGGAGCAGTCAGTATTTGTTCTTACCGTTTTTCCAGTTGCTATTATTCGAGTATATTCTATTCTTATTTTTATTTTGTCATTGTCCTTTCAAGTTATATTTAAAGTTGAGATTTCAAGGATTCAAAGAATTTATTTTCTCAGAATTCAAGGATGCAAACATCCAATGATTTTTTTTTGGGTCTTAACACACATTTCCACATGATATTTTTCCAGCCCAACGATGTACTCTAAACATATATAGTACAGAAGTTGTAAACAAGTAAGAATGGTTTTATTATTGACACACAAATCTATACAATAACCTTGGATACTTCATAAAATGTGTTGATAAGGATGGACTTGTCATTCAAAGCAGAGTGAATTTTAATAGCAAAAGTTAGGAATGGGGCGGGGGATAATTTTATGCATTATACATATTTAAAAAAATAATTGTCCGATTAATCGGTAATCATTATTTTTAAAAATCGGTCTAAAAAAAGCATATCGGTCGGGCCTAATAAGGATATGTATTGTTATTGAAATAAAAATGATCTTTTATTGGGATATACTAATATTTTGTCCCTTCTGTCCAGCTGTTATTTTATACTCCGAGCCTCAAGCCACACATTCACATTTCTTTGCAGTTCCATGTCAAGCACTTATGATAGATATGATGAACTGCACCCTCCACATTTTTCCATGTGATGTGGCGAGATTTAACTGTATGAGGAAGTTGCGAAGGTTGCAGACTTAGCAAGGGTGGTCATGTGTAGTAGTCTGACAGTTGTAAGGCCTTTCTTGGCTTTATTATTAGTGGAGTTGGGATTAACTAGAACGTCCACGTAAAACGGGCTTGCACTTGGTGGTGGCAAATAACACGGAGAGTTCATTACACAGTGACCACTCTTCTAGTTGATTTATTTGTGGTGGTTGATTAATGTAGAACCAATTTTACCACCTGCTCCCCTTTTTTTCATGATTAACTCCGTTACAAAGCACAGTCCATTTGAAGCATCAATTTGGTATTCCTGGATTTAGAGGCCTCCCGCTCCACAATGCATCTTAGAATAGACAAATCCCCGAAACACTTGCCTGCACCCGTTGCTGCCCCTTCCTTGGCCCCTCGTGTCATGGCAGTGGTCTGTAACTCTATATTGAAGGATGGTCTGGTTAGGGTTGTGGTTCTGTTGAGGGCCCAAGGGCGGCAACCCAGCAGTCTGAGCATCTCCTCATTTTTCCCGGTCTGGATTTCTCTCTCTCCTCCCTGTAATTACTGTCTCTCTCTTTCTCTGCCCCCCCTCCTTCACCCTCTCTCTCTCCCTCTCTCTCTCTCTCCCTTCCATACCATACACTTCCACGTCTGCTCTGCATCTATCGGAATACCCCCAAATCCTTCAGGCCTCCGGCTTCATCATCCAGCGTCTGTCTACAGATGGGCCTGTGTGGTTTTCCTTCTGCAGCAGGAAGGGTTTGAAGTGGATGAAGAGGAAGCAAAAGATCCATGGTAGCTTTATTGAATTGCTTTCTTGCCAGGACGGCTACATCAGAAGTCTCAGATGTCAAAGACATCATGCAGCTCTCATGCAGTTGTAATTTCAAATACATATTCAGTTAAACATGTACAGTGAACTAACTCGTCAATCTATTTGGGTACAGAAATGACATAGATAGTTTTATCACATGTTGAATTCTGCGTTTTGACCAGTATTCACCATGGCAGCAGTTTTTTAGATGAGGGTGAGAGGCTTGACTGATGCACGAGTATCAAGCTGCAACTCAGTCAAATCCGTCCTTTACATTTTTTTCCTCTGAGATTGAGCTCACAAATTTCCTTTCAAATTGCCTTATAATGACAAAAAAAAAACCGGTAAGCAATCTAGTGTGGTCTAATCATTTCGCAGTAAAAGCTGATTCTACGATATGTTAAATACTGCTGATGTGATCATCTTTCCGTACATCAGCCTGGAAAGATTCACTTAGACTAAGACCGCAAATAGATTGGAGCTCCGTTTTCCTAAGCTCCATTTTCAAACAAATTTGTTACAAGGGTAAAAAAATGATCACATTCATTTTCCCTGCAAATGCAAGGTAAGCCAGTTTGGCAGGACAACCTCAAAATTACCTAAATTAATAGGGACCTTTCTATATGTTTGTGGGTTGTTTATCATGACCTATGGCATTTAAGCAATTCTATAAGCATTTGGCATTTTACATGGAGTGAGTTCATAGACGGGTCAATAGGAAAGCACTGACAAGATACAGTACAATGCTTCTTTTTCTTCTGCACTGTCTCCAAGTTCACATCTATTAGTTAAGATCTCCTGTACTATCATGAAAATGTTTGGACTGTGTGTTCCGTTCCTTTTAGTCCTTTTGATACCGGCGGGGTTTGGGTGACAAAAACCTTCACAATATGCCATGCATTTGTAACTAGTGAAAGTGTGTATATTTAGTATTTAGGCTTTTATTTATTTATTTTTTTTAAGTGATGTTCTATAACAACTATGAACATATTTATTGGTATGCACTCACCATACATGAGTAAAAATAAATAAATCGCAATAATCAATTTATAGATTCGTATCGGGATTAATCGGTATCGAATCGAATCGTGACCTATGAATCGTGATACAAAGTGAATCGCTAGGTACTAGGCAATTCACACCCCTAATAGCTACATTCTAAAAATGTTTTGTGTGTTAACAGTAAGAGGTTGAGTTCGACATCTTAATAACTAGGGGTGTGCATCTTTCCACAAAAAACAATTTGATAAGGTTTTTGATACGTGGTGTGCGAAACAATCCAAGGAAGGTTTGATTTGAAAGTGTAACGATTTGATAGGTTCGACTCAGTTCGAGAGGGTATGATGACTTCTGTTGCTAATTATATACATTTTACATACATTTGAATGAACTCAGTACTGTAAACGGTGCCGCTTCATTCTAAGATGTATCTCTCCAATAAAAGATGGTTCAATACATATTGTGTTATATGCCAAAGTGGAACGATCAGATTCAGTTCGTTCAACACACATCTTTTAAATAAAAAAACTAAAATGACTTTCCTGTTCAAACCGTTTTTTGTGTGTTTTTTTTGTTACACTTGTATAAATAACTTTGACATTGGTGCTCTCCTGATGACAGTGAATGCTGGTTTCCAGGTCTAGATGGTGTCTAGGCTCTTGAGAAGCATGATACAGACACATCATGGTGATAAATATACTGGTTGTGAGTTCTTATGTACGCTACTGAATATTTGTGATGTGCCACCTTGGTGGCCCACAACCT
This sequence comes from Leptonotus elevatus, assembly GCF_054856555.1. Taxonomy (NCBI): domain Eukaryota; kingdom Metazoa; phylum Chordata; class Actinopteri; order Syngnathiformes; family Syngnathidae; genus Leptonotus; species Leptonotus elevatus. The sequence continues at coordinate 16,264,651 of NC_141242.1, read as the reverse complement.
CTGGCAGCTGCTCATGGGCAGCCACCACGTTTGCAATGTCTTCAAATCCCTTCCTGTGCTTAAGCCAAGCCAGAACAAGCTGCACAAATCAGATGCTATGTTAATCACTTGACTGGTGTGCAGCAGGAAGAGAAACAGGCCTTATGCAGAACTGGATTGAACTTGCCTGTATGTGGATCGAAGCGTAAAAGATCAAGTCGACTGCACGGTGCAACATGTCAGCCCTGGTCCTCCTTGAGTGTTCTTGAACCTCTTTGCAATGTGTTTTAATTAAAAGCCAACAGATGATGTGGTTGTCGGAGCGCACATGTACATGTTTTTTACGGACTTGCACACGGTGATAATAATCACCTTAAATGGGAATAAAATGCAATGCCGGACTGGATCATCCAACAAGTAAATCCTTCACATGGTCTGTATAGCAAGAGCGGACATTCAACGAGGCTACTCAATAATGCGAGAAAAGCTTTCACGCTGCCAAGGAATACAGTGTGTGAAAATGACGGCTTTAATGTGCTCTTTGACCAACAAAATGAGATTAGCGGGATTTATATCCAATAACCTGGTACATCTGTTGAACCAGCTCTTGGGTGACTTGATTGCTAAATACTGGCCATATACACGTTATCCTGCCATCGTCCAGTGACTTGACTCCTGGGTCTAAGTACTTAGTAGGTCTAGACGTGGGTTTGTGTTTCGAAGGCTAATGCGGACTGATGGCTCTTAAGCTGTGGCCACTCACAGGCTCTTGGCCCTCTTCATATTAATAGGATTAACAAGATGGTGGATGAATGGGGCACGCAGTGTAAGCGGGGAGATCCCTGAGCTGTCAAAAACCCAAACTTCATTGCCACCAACAAATCTAAATGCGATGCTATAGGTTGCCTCTTTTCATTAAGGAAGCGAGAAGGCTACTCCGCTTCAATGATCCTCTCCTTCTTGGTGGCCTAGCGCTCAAACAAAGAGCAGTGGCTTCTTTCATTAAGGTTATGACACAAGTTGGCCAGTTCAGTTGCAATGCCTTTGTCCATTGTAAGAGGGAAAGGGTTGTTGTGTGGTCCTGCTGTTCCCCCTGGACGCAAAGAATGAACAAATCAAACATTGGTTGTGGGACAGAAGCAAGACACCAGCACTCTCAGTTTGAACGGAGCAGAAATGCTGCAGCTTTGCGGACTAAATCTGTCAGAACCAATTTAGTGAACTTGTTAAGGAGGTACGTGCTCTGGTTAGTGTTTTTGAATCGGGCAGACAGAACAAGAAGAGCAGAAGATTGACTGTTGAGTAAGCTAACAAAAGATGCATTGTTTCCTACACATTGTGCGCGCGCCAGTTCCGACGTTTGCGAGTTTGGATGGCATCCCTGCATGGCTGCTGAGATGATGCAATTGTCATTGTGTCAAGGCAAATGCCTCTTGACAACAGTAAGGTTAGGTTGCCATATTTGAAATAAGACATCAAGGTTTTGGAAGCTTGAGTTTATTTGGTAAACTGTGCACAATCGAGAGTTGAACCATTTTCAAAGCTTGATAATGGTTTCCATGGTTGTGGATTTTTCCAAAATAAACCTATTTACATCATTCCTTCTGTCCTAAGTTGAATGCATTCTCACGTTGCCCTTTCCTTTTACAGTATTTGGGCTTTTGATTGATGCTCCACTTGGCGCTCGATCCGTTATGATTTTTCCATGGCTTTGTTGAAAACGATAACATTATTACAACTGGAGCAGAGTGTTCAGTACATGTTTATTTGTTTGTTGGCTTCAAACAACAGAGCAAACGGAAGCCTGAATTGTGTTTGAAAATGACAGATGCAGGACATGTTCCAATCTATATTTTCAAATTATTCCTGTAATTGATTGAAAGCAGTTCATTTAGTGTCTGTGTTATTGTATTGTGCAGCAAAATGTGTGGGAAAGCTAATAGGCAGAAGTAAGCCACCCTCTGAAACACCACAATAAAATGAATCCGATCCACAGCTCACCTCACATGGCTTTTCACTACATTGTGATGTTTGATATAAAATAACAAATGTACCGATATTTCCAGACTATAGGTTGTTCCTTTTTTTCCCACCACACTTTGAACCCTGCGGCTTTAAATGTGATGCGATTTCTGAATTTTGGCTGACAAGCTTCATGCTGCTAATAGATTTACAGATAGTCTTGTCACATCTGAACAATACAATTTACCAGATACGTTAAAGTAAGTAGCCCAATGAAACCGTCCCAGTCATTTTTTTTTTAAACCTGGCTTGAACTGGAAAATATGTTTTTTTTGACTTAACAGATGTGAGTGCATCGAATCGAAATGAATCGAATTGTTTCACATATGTCGAGATACAGATCGAATCATCTTTTATTGGAGAGATGTATCCTACAAAAAACAGTTAGTGTTGACAAGTTCATTCAGGTGTATGTAAAATGACAACAAAAAATGTCATTGCATCATAGCCTCACGAACTGAGCTGCACCATATTGGATCAAATCGCGATCCCACTGAGTGGAACCGTACTTGAATCGTTTCGCACCTCACATATCAAAAACCGTATTGAATCATCTTTTGTGGAGATGTACATCCCTAATAAAAAATATGTCGGTCAAGGATGATGCAGGTTGCTTTAGAAATGAGGACGTGGTCGAGAATATAGTAAAAAAATGGGGATATACCGAAAGGCGGGACTTACTCCTGTTCACTTGGAACTTGCACAGTATGTTTGACGTTCGCCAATATTTTTAACACAAGCTTTGCTAATTCATTTGCAACTTTAAATATGGGTAATTATTGTTCTAAAACTCAAAAATATATCTCTGCGAACGCTTCCTTTGCAAATTCCCATTTTTATAAGATGAAGGCCCCATGGCTAATAAAGCAAAGAGTCAATAAACAGTGTATACGTATTTGTTTTATGGCCAAATTTAGCTGCTGTGGCTTTTAGTCAGGTGCACTTTGTAGTTTGGAAATGAGGGTATTTTAAAGTTGCTGCTGTTACTTAGGAAGCTTTTTGTTCAGACTTTTGCCTCTCACTGAACACAGAGGAGCTAAATATTTCCATCTTTTATAATTTATTTGAATGAAAATCAAAATCCAGGATGATATAATTCACGTTGTAGCAGATTATTTCGATTTCAGCATCTTATCAGGTCTGCTATAGAAGTATTTCGGGCATAAGTTGTCAAATTCTCCTGAGGCAGATGAGTGTAAAATCTCTCCAGATGGTATATCCACTCCTGTTGTATTGTATTTCACAGATGGAGCCAACTTTCTCACTCACCGTTATGCTTGCGCACTGTCATTGGGAATAACATCACAGTGGAGGCAGATTGATGAATTCTTGATGGTTTACAGAGCTGCTTTCCCTGGTTTATTTTGGCTGAGCACTGACCCCAAGTGTCTCCGGCCGTGGTGTTTCTCTTCATCACTGACCTCTGCATGTCAATTTCCCCTCCAGCTATTCCTCCAAGTGAGCGCTTCCTCCCGGCTTCCGAGATGGATACACACAATTTGTGCGAGTTTATTTTCATTTGACAAACGGGTAACGAGAAAATGACTGTTATTCCTCTACCAGCCCCTGAAGGTCTGAGGAGCTGGAGAGAACGACTCTGACAGAATAATGAGGATCCTTGAATCCACAAAATATATTTCTAATTGGAGGGTGTGCTGGAAAACGTGTCTTTGAGAAACTGATTGTATGGATGGACCAAAGTGAAAGGGTGCGAGAAGTTGAATTCACACGTGTGGTTGTGGCTGTCACTTAGCTCAACCTGCCCTGACTGTGAACTCCAGCTGCTAAAAGGCTTACACCACCAACCTGATGTTACAATGCGAAAGGCCTTAAACCTCACTGCTTGCCCCAGGTGGCACCTCTGAACTTATCCATTATGTACAGTAGTCCCACCACAGTTCATCAGCACATGGTGCACACATTAGGAAGCAATTGGAAGGATCTAAGGACTTGTGACCTTTGTTATCTTTTAGACTGCAGACCTCCTGATGCTCACTTTGAGCAACATAACATTATCTTGCTGTCACAAGAATGCTGGTCCAAGGATATTTTTGTTTTTAGCTTAGTGGTCAAGATTACACCCCTTTTCTTATGGGAAGCAAAAATGTCTTGCGATGGGAATGCAATTAAAATAATTACTAGACAGAAAAGTTCATTAAATTAAACTATGCTTTCAGCTTTCAACCTCGAGCATTCTTTTTGTCCATTTGCTAATTGTACCCGTCACTCCTCTTAACTGACACTTGTGATGATTCTGCCATAGGCCAATTGATGTAGGTAAGGCGGACGGGTACCTTTGTGTGTTCTCCCTCGAGACACAGCTCTGTTGTCAGCAAATAATAGATCTCCACTGGCAATGTGATCACGTCACCTCCTGAATTGAACATCGTTCAGCTCTTATTATTAATGCTCCTTTGGGCTAACATCCATCAGCAGCTGGTCATTGAGGATTTATTGATTTGTTTTCAACAAAATAATAAGCTGCCATATTTTTTTCCATGTGAGAATTGAGATGACTCGCTCTTATTAGGATTCCATTTATTTCTTCCTGCCACTGTCGTAGAGGCCAGTTCCATCCCTTCAATGAAGCGCAAATCGAAAATGGAAAAAAAAAATTCTGAAAGACTTTTCCATAATAGCACATCTGTATATGATTTGTACATGAGTAGGAGGAATGGGAATACAGTTTCACCAAATGTTGTACTGCGTTATGATATAGAAGTCAGTCACTAGTATAGGTGTCACTGTGTAAGACAGAAGTAGGTACTAAATGATGTGGTTTAAATCATGGTTGGTAGTACCAATAGGACATTGACATTGGTACAATTGGGTTGGCAAATAGAGGTATTGCAAACTATATGTTTTCATGGAACTTTAACATTAATCAGTGCAATTTACGATGACGTCTTAAACCATCTCACACCTCTGCATAAAGTTTGGTTATAATCTACTTTATAGTTCTGCAGTCATATCACCCACCCAAGCAGATGGATGAGCAAACAAAGACTGCGTGACAACAGCACATATGGCTGCTCTTTCAACAGAAGGATGTTTTTTTTTCTTTCTTTTTTTTGGGGGGGGGGGGGGGGGGGGCGACCTTGGCTCTGGCACCCTGGAAGGTTCTCCACCTCTTCTCTCATACATTGACTACAACTATTAAAAGACAACTCTTGGTATTTTCCCATGTTTATTTCATAAATTTTATATACAGTATTAGGATTTGGGTTAGAGCATGAAAGATATGTTGGTGCAAAACCTTGCAGGTGCCACCCAAAATATTCTGAACAGAGTGGCCGTGTCGGCGCTTTTAGGAGACTTGTGACCATAACATACAATTGTTTACAGTTACCTGGAACACAGTGTGCGAAATAACCTTGAGACTCAATAGTCTGCAATAGCCTGTTCCGGTAAATTTCCTTCACAAGCCTTTAGCATTTTCGCCCATTGGTGTCCTAATTCATGACTATATATTTTCTGCAGAGGGTTGCATTCTCAAGAATATTAAAAATAAAAAATAAAAAATCCACATGATTTCCAGAGTCATAGCAAATTCAAACGTTAGGTAAATATCAGCTGGTCTATTGGATTTAATACTGTACAGGTATAATGACATTATAGTAATCATATCAAACACACCATTCGCCTGTGGTTGTTACCAGTATAAAATTAGTTAGAAACATAAACATTAAGGTCCAGCAGTGTATTTCATCAAGTGGCACCACCATTCCTGATGAGCATCAGTCAATCAGGTGGAACAAGTAAACATTGTTGCATTGTAGACTACATGTTGACAAGATTTATCAGCATAGACGTGCTTGCATTTTAATGAGCAATGTCAGTCTGGTTTGGAACTGTAGCTCCATTGTGAAGAGTGCTCATGTGTGGTGCTTGTTTGATCAAGACTCATGGTTGCTTGTTCAGTAGATTCTAGGCTAGTGTTTCTTCGCTTGTGTAAAGGATTTGAATATTTGTCTGATATGTGGTGAATGTAATTGTACTTAACTGTATTTAGAAAACATACAGTACTTGATTTACAGTTTGTTGTGAAGTTGGAATCATTATTTATTATTTGTAATACGGCGTCAAACTCCAGAATTTTTCCTAATAGATTTCAAAAGCATTCTGAACTGAAGGATTTTCCTAAAATGATATAGTACATGGAGACTCTGTATTGATTACTCTTTTTTTATTCTTCCTGTAATTAGATCCACAGATGGTCAAAACAAATCCGAGTTTGTGTTCTATATGTGCCAAATATTTTTGAAACACATTACTTTTGTTGCACATAGTGGTTGAACAAAAAATGATTTGAATCAGAATTAATATTATTTTTTTAATTGGATCGAATTGTTGCATGTATTGTGGTACGTACCCACAAATATTTTATGAGAGATGCTCCCTATTGTATAGCTCGGTATAAATTGGTTTTGATGTTGCTGATGACTTTTTTTGTTTCCTTGAATTTAATTAACTTGAATAGTTTGGGGCGGGCTTTGGAGAGCTTTTACATGTTACATATCAATAGACGTGACAAAAGCTACAGCCCTACCATATTGGATTGAATTGTAATCTTACTTACTCAATCCAAATTGAATCATTGTACACGAAAATGCACCGATTTTAAAATCATATTTTAACCCATTTATCTGGGCGTCAACACAGTATACAATGTATATGTCCTGCCTTGGTGAAATTGTAAAAAGACAACACTTAATATATAAAGAACAGGTAAAAATAATTTCACTGCCAATCAGTTAAAAAATGTCCTTGACATCACCATCCCATCTTCTTTAGTAACAATTAGAACAGAGTTGATTTATAAGTTATAAAGCTGGATTATTTTACCTGCGGGATATTCTTGTTACAAGGACAACCACCAAGCATTGTAAAATGGCTTTACACCAAGCAGCTGGTAACTGATTTGTTAACACTCCCATTGGTGTGATGAAATAAAATGGCATGTACAGTCCTGAGGTCTTGTGCAGGAGAGGGACGAATGATGACCAATCAATACTCCATCACATAGTTATGGGATACTATATATCATATCACTCCACCATGTCATTTTTTTTTTTAAATCAGCCAGGCTTGTTACTCATTAGACCACTGATTTTATAACAAAATAAATGACACCGTGTCACTTTACTTACCATTTTTTTTAAGGATATATGGTGATGGAAGTAAATCATACAAAGTTATGTTACTTTCAAGATTACATGACACATTTATTACTACATACATTATGTTATTCACATTATTAATCACACTGGGTTTTGATCAAGCAATTTTACAGGGACATTTAATCATTCACTTCCAAGTACAAATCAAGTTTATTTACACTAAAGCAATGGTCAGGCTGACCAGTAAAATCGGTCAGCCGTAGTTATACTTTAAATTTGTTTAAGATAATACACATGTACACGGACCAGTACAACAGACCTTGTGTCCAGTCATTTTTATCCTCTTTGGGTCCAAAACGAACACGCACCTCTGGTGAGTGAATGAATACTATTGGAATACTAAAAAGATAACTTGTGAATATAAGAGCAAATAAATGCTAAAATTCCAACAAAGGCCAGTCAGAATATAGAAAGGATGTCATTGCTTTTAATAACATACATGTGAGCATACATGTGACACAAATTCAAACAAAGGTTCATGATGTACGATAGAGTTGCAACAGCAGAGGAAAGACATGGTTCGTTCTTTACAGATTTTACACAGACATAATTAAAGATATCAATTAATTTGAATGTGCTGACCTAACTACAATATTACATAAATGTTTTTGTTGTTTTTTTTAAAGACCACGTATCCAGTAGCTTCACCAAATAGTAAGATATACTTGGGGCAAAGCTAAATAATTTGTTCCTTCAACATGCATACTAGAAGTACCGTGAGACTAATGGAGTGGCCATGCTGCACAGTTAGTCTTTCTAGATGGGGACTCTGAGTTTGAAGCATGTCTGAGGATTTCATTAATCTGTTTACATGGACCTAATCCCACCGTGCAGTGCAATGTTTGGCAGTGGTGCCTTCTAACCTGAGTTCTGTTAGCCAAGAAGCGGGAGCGAGGTCAATTGCACTTTTCAAGTCATAAAACCCATAGAAAAGTAATTTTGTGGATTTAGAGAGGGGTTTTTTTTCCCTTACGGAAGGACGGGGAGGATTTAAAAAAGCAATAACACACTTAGCACATCATTAAAAACGAATAAGCACACCTTCAGCTGCTGCAGAAAGCCCCTTGGATTTTCTGCTTTCTTTAAGTCTTAGAAGCAGAGGTCAAAATGATAGAGAACAGTGATTCTCAAAGAGTGGTATGGGTGCCACTAGTAGCACGCAGGCTTCCTCCAGTGGAATGAAAAAGTTATCACTGCCCATCAAGTAGCGTTCAGTTGTATTTAACTTTGAAATTGAGCATTTTAGTTGAGCATATCAAGTAGAATAATAAGAATAATAGACAGTAGAAGAAGAAACTCCTGTAGTTGTTCCTACTATATTGCATTGTCAGTGTGTACTGCTTATCAACTGTATGTCCCCCATTACTCATCAGCCAATGAGCAAATGAGGTGACATTGTAAAATCACTCACAGTACATTCGAGATAAAATGATTTTTTTTTCATTTATCTCCAGTTATAGAGAACATTTTAGGATTTTTTTTTTCCCATTTATCTCCATCAAGGTTAGAGCGTTGCAAATGTCCGCTTGATGGTTGTGGGCCCTGAGGCGATGTTCTGATGACCTGTAATCACCTCCTCCCAAACGTCTAATGAAGCTATTGCTATGTATAAGAAAACAAACATATTTCATATTTTATTAGTCTTTTGATTATGGATGGGCCAGATTTATAAAATCAACTGTTGTTTATCGATTATGTGGGAATGAAATGATCAAGGCCCATTTTTACATAATATACAGACATCTAGTCACCCAGGATTTAAACTCTAAAGGAAGGACATTTTAATTTAGTATACTAATTTTTATACCTTTAAGGAAATTCAACTTACACGCTGCAGTATATTTTTGTATTGTTCTATTGTTTAACTAGAATTTTACATTCATAGCCGAATTGGTACTAGTACTCTACTCTAAAAAGGCTGAAAAAGTGCCTGGTAAAAAAAAAAAGGAGCATGATTGCACCCCTGGGCCATAAATCGGAGATCAAACTAAAGTATGTACGCTATATTGCCAAAAAATGAATCTAAGGTTTCTATGGCTCGTTTGGAAGGAGGCTAAAATAAATCTTTCCTCCCAATTTTAATTCTGCGGCTTACTCTATTTCAAACAAGCCTGTAAATTTTTCCTCTGAGAAGGTCCAGCCTCCTCTGAACTTTGCTATCAGGGATCTAACATGCTGGCAGGTTTGTATGATGAAACACACAATACTTTGTCCACAACTGCACACAGCTGTGTTTTACATGACCTCTCCCTAAGTTTCCTTCTCTTTTAATGTGCTCTACACTCAGCGGTCTCCTGTGCCGTCATTAATCACGCTGGGTGGGCAATTAGGCGCATCTGTGAATGAAGGTTTGAGTTGGTGCTATGTTGGGGATGACACTGCTGTCTGCTTCACACTGAATGTTAAAACACCTACGCAGCTTTCCAAAGATAGATTGGAATGAAGCTGACGGATTTTCAGCGCAGTGTAATTAATTAAAAAAAAATCTTATAGCAGTGTTACATAAAGGTGCTGTGGATGAACTCATGCCCATTTATCAAATGCTCTTATCAGAGTTACTACTTGGAGGGCGGTGAACTCCTTCAGTTATTAGATTATTTTTTTAATAGAGTACTATATTATGAATTGGTAATTTCCTGTGACTATTTAGGGATACTGTTTTCATGCCACAATGTTTACGATGCTAGTTGGACATTGAGCCTTCCCACAGAAAACAAAACAGCAGGGACCTTCCCATACCTACATAAAGTATGTATCCAGTTTAGCTAGTGTTGTTGTTGCTGTACTGTTGTGTCCACTTAATCATAAAAGGGGATTTAAAATCTACTTTTTAAAAATATATTATACTAAATAAGAATTCTCCAAATTCACAATTATAATCCTAGCTAAAACATTTTCCATGTTGCAGACAATCTCCGTTTTTTTCTTTTTTGGGTTAATTGAATAAATTGCCCATAGGTGTGAACGTGAGTGTGAATGGCTTCATCTAGGAGATCTAGGAGTCTCTTCCGATGACAGTTAGAAAATTGATGGATAAATGGTTGGATGGGATGTTCCATACTATGGCATCATGTTTTAACCCATTCAGGCTTAAAGCGCATGGCAAAGCATGCCTCTAAAACCTATGGGTCAATTTTGAATCACGCCTGCAAACTTGAAGTTTCCCTGGAAATTCAACAATATAGTCATGCTTACTAAATAATTGATATCTCAACTTCTGAAGCAGATGGAAACATAATTCCAAAAACAGCTTACACCTGTGGCGTTCACACAAACCTAAATATATTTTTTTTAAATAAAATTTCAATATATTTAAAAAAAAATCAACAAACAACTGTGTCGTAACTGCGGTTATATTGACCTTCAACAATGGAGCACAGTTGTAATAACTTCTGGCGATCGAGTGGTAATTATTTGTCATTCATTCCGTTCCAAAGCCGTCAAAATTTTCAACATCCTCGTTGTCTACAAACATATTTCTTAACAATATGTCACTGTCGACTGGTTACACTGGTTCAAAGTCCTCCTGCGGCGTTGTCAATTTATTAATTTATTTAACTCCTGCAAATCTGCGTCAGCCATGAATGCTTGAATAAAATTCCAGGACATGCTACGAGGCCCACGTCAACCCTCATGTGTGTATCCTGATGCACTTCCTCGGCTAAGAGACCAAGAATTGGTCAAAACAAAACAATAAGATGTGTCCGCTTTCCCAGGCTCAAAGGTAGAAGAGCGGTAGAGCACTCCAGGCTCTAATGGTAGAAATGCGGTAATGCACTCCCAGCTATAATGGGTTAAATCAGCCCTTGTTAATAAAATAATGAAATAATCTGTCATTTTTTACTATACTTGCAAAATCTTCCGTGGTATTGTGCTTTCAACTGGTGTTAGCATAAAAAAAAAACCCTGCTCTGAGAAGCCAGCATCATTTTTATAGTGCACTTACAGTAATTGCACACAGAAATCCAGAGTTGAAAGGACTTTAGTCATAGGTGATATGCATGACTCCTTCTTGTGACTGGCTCCGAGTCAGCCTTCAGATTGATAAGAAGCTCCAATATTAGAAGTCACCATAATTTTTGTTACTGGCATTTCAAAATATGTTTACACGAGCGAAAACGTTCTCTCTTTGGCATCTAATTTTTGCGTGCACTATGCAGACACGACTGCGCATGCCTTTCACAAGTCATATTGAAAGACACAATCACAATTTGTCTCAGATTTGATCAATCATATTGTGCTTACTAAATGCATTCTATTTGCATATACAACCTACCAGAATGTGCAAAATTAACCATGTGGCAATTTGGCACCTGGTTAGTGGAGCAGCGCGTTTTTCCTCTTTTCATACACAATTCTAAAAAGTTAATCAGGCCCAGAGTGAGTAGGTCGTCTGGTCTTTCTATGTAGTAACCCTTTAAATAAAGGACACAAAGAGCCTGTGCAATTTCATATTTCGTTTATCACTTATGTGTTGAAAACAATATATGCATGTACTTCTGTCAGTATTTTATTTTTTCAGATGACATTTTACCTTTGCAAATTGATTTGACGCAGGGAATTTCTGTCCTTTCAAACAACCCCGGCACTTAACGCTGTTATGTCTAGCTCTGGTCCCTGCTGAGTGTCCCTTTTCACTTTTCTGGGCTGCCACATTCTCATTAAGTTAGTTGTATAGTCTGATTCAATAAGTGTAACTTGCTTTGCAGCAAGTAATGAATGAAAACTCTCCTAAAACCAAGCACAAATTTTAAAAAACATCTTCACGCTTTTTTTTTATAGCCAAATTCTGACATTTGAAAGAATGCGCAGCCGCAGCTGTTTGAGAATGACCCCTTTAAACAACTGTGACCTCTGTAAATTGAGGTTATTATGCAACAACTCTACAGAAATAATTGCTGCTATTGTCGTGCGGTGTGCTGTGCAGTTTATCACGTGATCAGCAGAGCCTACTTAAAATGGTCATGAGTTTGTTTAACCATATTGAGTTTGGCCACAGAGATAGAATGTGGAAGATAATTCGCAGACAGCGAGGAGCAAACACAGATCCAGTTATAAAAGAAAAATATTTAGATAGTAAAACAAACACAAAGTTCCTGCAGTGACTAATCCCACACCAGGAGTTGCTCATCTTTCATTCTCGCATGCTTCGACACACTTGTTTATCGTGCAGGAAACCAATGAATGTTTAGTAAATACTTCTTGGTGAGATCATGTATTTCCAAATGCTTGATAATGGTTCTTCGAATTTAAGATCATCTGACTTTCTAAGAGAGTGTTTCATAGCGGAATTCCTCCAGGAAAACGTTTGATGGAGACAGCAGCTCCAAGGCAGCCTAAAGCCTCCTGCCTAATTAGCTTTGTGTGTAGGCAATAAGCGCAAATGCATGGCAGTGTAGGGCCGATACATAGCCTTATTTCAAGCTGGAGACTGACAGAGGCTGTTTAATGATGAGGAACTGCAAATAAGAAATTTGAATTGAAAATTGCCATTAATTTCATGCAATTTTTATTTTTAAAATGCTTTATTGGCATATATAGTTAAAAAGAAATATCTGTCATTGTTTTTTCAGGAGAAAATTTCATATATCCAAAGTACTAGTGGTATTGTATCAGTATTGGTGACTGCTCAAGATTTGAGTAGTCTTGCTGGTACCGGTCTGAAAATCTAACATCCCTACTTTTTACCAACATTTTCAGCAAAATCCAAGTGATTGTATGGCTAAAATAAATAAACAAATAAATAAATTGAGCTACCACTGCACATATTTTTGCTAAATCAAGTGTATTATAGTGTTCATTTTACATTTTAACTTATTAGAAACAATTGTTTCTTCTGGCATGGTAGTTAAGCCCCATCAGCTTGCCCCCCTTTTTTCCATAGCTGTATCTTAATCCACACACTATTCTAATGTAGAAAGCTCATTACACTATAGCCCATCCCCCACCCCCATTCCACGTTTGAATTACTGTTGCAGCCAACAGATTCCTGGTAGAATACGATTTGTAAACAGAGGAGTTTGTGGTTTATAGGTCATGGTGCAGTGGATTGTTCCTGAAGGGCATGTGTGGGTGGGTGGTCATAAAGTTCACAGAAGCCTGGTTTGATTGCTTGAAGCATCCTAATGTCCCCTACCATACTGCTGTAGTAGACACAGAACAGCCACCCACCCAATCACGATGACCTATAAATCTGTTCTCGTCTGCAGAGGGATTATGGACCAAATCGAGTAATCTGCTTCTGTGCATTAACGTGTGGCCACGAGCCTTATATCTTCAGTCCATTGTTTCAAAAAGTCTCACTATTGTTTGCAGTTCAAACAGCATTTTCTTCCCCCTCCCGCCACAGACACAAAAAAAAGCTGACAAGAGCATTTGAGTATTTTATTTGAGACACTTGAGAAGGAACAGTGCTTGTAAGGAGCCACCTGTAATAACATATGACTCCCCAGTGTGCAGGAAACATCTAAAAGCAACACCGTAGGTGATTTTGTCTTGATTTATTAATTCTCTGCAAATGCCGGAGGGTTACGCTTGAAAAATAGCTGGAGGTGTTACAGAGTGAACAAATAAGGATATGAAGGGCTTTCTGGTCGTTTACATCCAGCAGCACATACTGTATATAAATAAATGTTTGACTCAGATAAATGTTTTGAGAGCGAGTTGTACCTTCCAAATGGCATTCTTTTTTTTTTTTTTATATCTCTCAGCCTATCGAGTTTGTTTGAGCATAGTAGAACGAATACAGCTGGGATTTATTGCTTCACCGTATCTGTCTTTTTCACCTATGTTGTAATCTTGCCTGATGTGGTGCAAAAACATTTGCAAAGATGTATGAGCTGATAAGAAAAAAGAGAAACATAATAAAATAATTTTGACTGGAATTATTATCTTGAGACTCTTTTCACATACTGAGTGTCAATTTACATGTATGCTATTGTGTGTTGAATGTGTGTTTGTTGTGGTACTTGGGTTGCTAGGGTTACCTGAACACATGTGGGCAAAGGAAGTAATCAGCCAGTCAGATTAGAAATTGAAGACACAGATGTGTGTTTGGGTTTTTTGCCCGTTCGTGCGTGCGTGTATGTGACCGTCTGAATGAGTGTTTAGCATTTTTGTCTTTTTAAGTTATTTGACACCCTGCTTTTTGTTGGTGGAAGCTTTTCAAGTGACGTCAAATAAACCGTTAAAACGCACATTCATGGCGGTCCTTGTTTTTGCACAGCACAACACGTTGGAAACTTGGACTTAAAAACCGTCACGTGACATTTTGGTAGTGGATTGCCACTACGCTGACACCATTGCCATTTGTTGTGATTGTGACTAATAGGCTGTTATTCTGAAAGCTATCTTTAATTTTTTTTAATAATTTTTCCACAAAATGAAAAATACGTACTGTATTTTCATATTATGCATAAATGTTGTTGTCACACAAATGCAACTCTGTAATTGTGAAGGTGGGTTTCCATCCTCCTATTTTTGTTTGAATTTTGAGAAGTGCAAAAATAAACCTAAATGGAAACGCTAGAAATTCGAGAGAAAAAAAGGCCTAAAATTAGCCAAAAATTGCTTATTTATGTTTGTTTGTATTTCTTTAGTACTAACAATACTACACTGGTACTTACTGGAGTTAAAGAAAGTGTCTGAATTAAAGTAAGTCTAATTTGACAGTCAGTTAATTAAAGTTAAGATTGTTATCAAGTATAACATTATTAACAAGAATAATTTGGGCTTGTATTTTTTATATCCACCATTTCAATGAATTTGTTGCTATAATGAGGTGTATATATTTTTTGCAACCGTTTAATGATTGTTTTTTGGGTTTTCATTGGTACTCTGTTTTTCAAATTAGAAAAGGGGTATTTTATTTATTTTCAGAGTTCAATTTTGAATTAACTATGTTAAAGTACAGTAGTTGAACATTTTACTGTTTTTTTTCTATTATCCTAAGAGACATAAAAAGGTATGCTTCCAGATACGGATGAAATGATAACCAAACATCATGATACGATATTATCACGATATTGTGGGGAGGTTGGCGATATAAAAAAAGGTCATAATATTGTAAGGAAAAATGAGCTCATACAAAAAAAAAACACAATGTGGTGCTTTATGTACATAACAGCAATGCATATTTACAACAGATACGGATGAAATGATAACCAAACATCATGATACGATATTATCACGATATTGTGGGGAGGTTGGCGATATAAAAAAAGGTCATAATATTGTAAGGAAAAATGAGCTCATACAAAAAAAAAACCACAATGTTGTGCTTTATGTACATAACAGCAATGCATATTTACAACATACAATCTCTAATAACACTTAATATTGAGGCACTTACTTGCTGATGCACACACACATTGAGTTCTTCCACATACTGACTCGGTTCACAAGCATATTACGTTCCCCTTAATCGGACCATTAGCAGGGATTTTAAACATAGAAGGGACAAAACATGCTTGTGAAAATTAAACTGCACAAAAAACTGGCCACCAGAGGGTGCTAGAACTGCACAAATGGAAATCAACCTGATGTTTTTTGTATTTTTTAACAGATGTGCTGCTTTTAATATCGTGACATGACCATGACAATATTGTGGCAGTTTTAATATCGCAATATCATGATATTGTCGTTATCGTTACATCCCTACTTCCAGATAGGGGACATGATTTCAAACATCCGATATATTGTGTGGTGTGATAAAGTGACACGTGATATTATGTGTGTAATCATCTTTGTGTCTCTTATGTGTAAAAAAATTCCAAAAAGCTTCTTGAGTATCCCTGCTGTCTGAACTGTATTGGACCAACCATCTGTTGAATTGTTGATCTTGTTACTCACATGTGAACACACATTCACTGATAGTCAGTCATTTTTTCTCGTACATTTTTTGCTTGGTACTAATACAGGCAGTTGCACCATTTTTTTATAGCCTTGTCTAATAAATCCTTTCATGATTACTTAACCTTATATTTTTTTTCTTTTTTCCAAACAAAACCTATTGCGTACGAACATTCTGAAGAGAAAGCTACTCTTACACATTTGGTACACCCCCCGGATTGAAACAAGCTGCTAAAGACGGATCAAAATATGCATGTGTATGTGCTATATGCGCTCAGTGTTGACTGATGCGTCGTGACAGTTGTGTGATATAACCTGCAGGAGAAGCAGGTCAGGGATTGTACATGGGTTGTCTGATTAATGGCATCAACAGCATGCACCCACTGACACTTATCCACAGCGACTGTTAAGTGTTGAACAAAAATACTTTTGTAAGCGTCAACGGTCAACCAAAAAACGTGGACAGAGATGACGCAAGTTCTCTCTTCTTCCTTCCGTTTTGTCCTGCTCTCTGATCTGTGATCATTGTGGAGGTCAGCCGCTCTTCTCTGGTGACCTCAATTCCTTACGGAAAGGTTTCCTGAGATGATGCAGACTCCCTTGCCCCCTTTTGGCAGCTGACCTGGAAACAGCTCGGAGTGCAGCTGAGGTTGTGACATGGGTTGTTTGGAGAAACCTCAGATGAGGGGCCGAAGTATCCATCCTCCTCCCGCCCCCCTTGCTTTTTGATCTGATGAAGGACACTGCTCCATCTGTTTCCTGCTCCTGAGTGCTGCAGTGTTCTCAGTCATATCGGCTGAAGAGAAATGACAAACGGAAGGATGCGTCACTACTTTATTATTTTGTTATGACAAGTGGTTCTGCTTGAGCGAGAGCTCTGGAAATATTGGCATGTTTGTAATAGCACTGTAAATGTAGCCTGGCAAGCCACACAGGCGTCCATAGACAGCGATTCGGCACCGGCCGAAAACAGGCCGGGCCAATCAAATTCGTCTATTTGCGTGACGTTGTCCTTGTGAGCAACGTCACTCTTCAATCTTCAATTTTTACTCCGTCTCTGCAAAAAAAAAGAAAAAAGAAAAAAAGACTTCAACGTGTGGCTTCTCTGACGTCACGTCCGCTCTTCGCTCATTGGTTCATTCCACTGTCTTTTAGCTCAGGTTTGCCCCGCCTCAGAAATGCGACTGATAGGGCGGTTGACCAGACTCATTCCCCGGCAAAGCCGCGAGTGAATCTGAATTTCCTGGCTACTGTGGGTGTGAGTCAAGCATCCAAGCAGATAAACAGTCACAAACAATTGACACAGATTCCGTCATGTTCCATCAATAAACAATATACCATCTGAAATTGTCTGATGCAAACGCTCGCTGTGTGCCTCTCTGCTAGATATTTCCAGGACTGTCCATCCCTTTCCACTCGTGTGTCATACACTGCTGGGCTCAAGCCTCTTGTCTTGCTCCAGCACCTGTCAGTGCCATTGTCCTCCAGCAAAGTCGAGTACAGCGCCACAGACATGCTATGAGCGACCTTTTCAATGGAACTCTCCCTTCGGCGTGGCTGCTTTTGTGGCACACGCTTTTCTTTCCACATTTCGGGGCAATCAGCAAGGGTGCATCCATCTTCCAATTGAGGGAGGCGTGCTGCTGTGGGCTTGCTTGGTGTGATAATGGACCACACATGGTCGTGCTTGAGATGCTCACGGGGTCCAGGGCCTCTATGCTTGGGCTCGGGCCTGAGCTCTGTCCGTTTTCCATGCAACTGCCTCAAAACGCTCTTCTTCTCAGCCTTTTGTCTAGGTCCTTTCACTTAACCTAAGCTCTGCTGGGGTCTTTGTCCTGCTATCTTAGGGGCCTAGTGCTTCTGTACCAACTCTGTTTGTTTTCTTTACAGCACCTACAATATGCCACCAACGAGAATTCAGGAAAAAAAAAAAAATGATGGACAGATGCTTTTTAGTTTAACAGTAGAAGTTTTAAAGTGATACTTGAGTCATTGAGCCACTTTCAACAATAAAAAGATAATATTTTGTCTATAATTAAACTAATTCACGTCCAGCCATTTTCACAGAAGCAATCCACTTCACTCCCGGCTGTTTTACTGGATTTTGACTGATTTTGCAAGGCCCACAGAATATTGTTATAAAAACATGAAATCCACTAAAAGAAAGAATAAAATCTCTTCTTTCATTAGGAAAAAAATTATTTCTATCTATTTCCGTTTTGCAGCAATTAGCATTAGAATATAGCTGAGTTTCATCATTATGCACAAATCTATTTAGAAATGTGAGCAATGAGCTTTTTTTTTTAACATGGCCCCTGGTTGATCTCTTTTGCTCTGCTCCCACCTGCTGGCCATTTGTGTAATAACTACCATTTCTTCAACCGTTCTTTGCAGTTGAGAGGCTGCATCAAAGCCTTCTGTATGCTCTAGCATAAAAAATTTAAAAAGCATATAAATACGTCTTTGGGACACTTAAACATTTAACATAGAATGTATTTATAAGTTTTGGGGAGCAAAAATTAATGCCTTTAAAAACAAACTGCCACTTGCTGTCGACTGAAGATGACATCACCTGTGCCAAGGAAACAGGTAAACGACCAATCATGGCTCAGTTGGTGAGCCGTGATTGGACTATGTTGGACTTATTGTATAAATATTTATATTTATGTGTGTGCCAAGCTTAGTATTTGTTTTTTGGTTTTATCTCAAACTTAAACATCCATGTCAAGGCCTTTTATTTTTAAGTATTTCCTGTTATTTGAAGTCAACCCAATTCACAAAACGTCTGCTTTAGGAACGTATAAAACTTCTGCAATGATGTTACCACACTGAGACTTGAGAAATACTGTATTAGATTTTAGTGATATAAGTCTACTAATGATTGGACTGCAATTACACAATCAGAGAGTTTTGATGTAATGTAAAACTTAATTTAGACGTGCACCAGTTAAGTATAACATTTTAGTCGTTAAATGTTCGTCAAAGTTGTCATCTGCGACAGCATGGTCCTTTAATGTTGTTAGCGCCGACCAAAAATAAAATACAGTATGGGAGAATTTAAAGGCTATCATCTTGCATTGCTTTAATAGATGCTTTGAAGAAAATCGTTCTGTAAAGTAATGTTTCTGTTTTATACATCCAGGTCACCGCACTGCCTGTAGTATATAGTTTTAACAAAGTACATGTGCTTTTTAGGTTACAGGCCTGCATTATTTCACTCTGCAAACATGTGCAAGACTTGCTAAATATTCAACCAGCTCTTGCTGGTATCATATTTTAGTTAGTAATGTTCTCTAAAATAAGATTTAAATTATACACAACTTTTACAATCGTCATTCATGCCTAAAATGATGTTCCTTTTCTCGAAAAACATTAGGCTATTTTTAGAAGTGCAATTTTTTTTTAACTCACATAACGTCAATTAATAATGAGAAAACCCAATATTGTTTGATCTTGTAATAGGAGATTTCTATTTCCAGCCATCCTACCAGCCAACCACGGCAAGTTGAATGATGAATCTTCCAGATGCTCTAGTGCCAATTTGGAGCAGTTGGTGGACCTACACAATAATTAAATAATGTAAAGATACATTTAATCATTACATACATTTTAGTCAACTCTGCCTGGTTTCTCATTAATCATGCTCTAAAATAGGTGCGCGCTGAGGATTCCATCAATTTGGTCTATTTTCTCGTATCTTCATACCCTATCTCTGAGGCAAATATAGTAAATTTCTTGTCACATAAATTAATTTACAAAAGCTTGGTCAACTTGTGAGGGATCATAAATCTGTGGATAACTGTAGTAACCACAAAAAAAAAGAAAAAACAATTCCTGTTCACTTTATTCTCTTGCTATATTGGATTTATTCCAATAGCACTGGCAGCAAATATACACTCATCAAAATTAAAACTATTTTATGAATAGCATTAGACAATGATTTGCTGTTGATAGTCAGAAAATCAATTTACATATTAATAATGGGTATACGGTATCTTTTCCCCCAAATAAATTTGTCATTGGAAACTCGAGTGTGCATTGTTAAAAAATTAACACTAATGAGGGTAATCACTTCTAGTCTGTTAATCTTGGATTTTGTTCTATCTCCAACCTCAATTAGCCACGACTGGTCGCTTACAATGAATTTATAACTGTACAATTTATAGCAAATGTAGAAAAATCACTTGCTTTAGACCAGATGCTGTGATTTGCGTTCTGCAAGATTTAACATGCAAAAAATGTGCCTCTTTACCAAAATGCTAATTAGCTTCTCATGAGAAATGAAACCCATTTAAAACATGAAAAAGCTGTTTGGGTTCCTTGTGGATCTCATGTTTATTCTCATCCAGCGGGGAGGCAGGTTTTGGAGAATTGTCTGCATTAATAGGGTTGCAGTTAAGTGAATGGAGTTTTCTTTCAGTTTCATATTGATACAATCTTATCCCAATTCTTGGCTATTAGAATTCTTTTTTTGGAATATAAACACAATATTATCATTATACGTTAACCTGATCTCAGTTCATATCAGCCCAGTATATCTCGGAGCAAGTGGGAGTCAATGAGGCAGCAATATCAGCCCTCAGTGGTGCATTAGTCCAGTCTGTCATAGAAGGCCCTGAAGGAAGACCAGAGCTCCATCAGCAACACTCCACACACACATACGCGGGCAGGCTACATGTGCCTTCAATTAGAGGCTAGAAGTGCAGCCCAAATGGGGATGTTTAAAGTAGTGTGCCAGGCTTTAGAGTGACACAAGAACACTGGCCTGTTGTGATAGTATCTAATGAGATCACTCAGAGCTGCATCCTTGAATGCTGCCATTCATTAATGCAATGTTTCTTTGTATATGCATGTGTGTCCCATTTCACTAAATAAGCTTTCACGCTGTGTTCTGCTGGAAGCCTTGTGGTGGCAAGAGGCAAACTAAAGAGAGGTCTGCTCTTAATGCAGCTAACGGTGGGCCGACTAGGAATTTGCTTTCCAAGATCCCATCCTTTTGAGTTGCCCAATCAGTGTTGTTTAAGGTTTATTGGACTGGTCGTTGCCCATATTTTGTGGGTCCCGACCAATTAATCGACCGTGAAAAGCAAAAATCAGCATATACCGTATTGACGGCCATTTTATGCATTATGTATATATAATTTTTTTTATGCCTCAAAAGTTATCGGTTGCGCCCTAGTATTTTGTGTCTGATTGCATATGGCTTTTAGGAATTAGCCCCAAACCACAAGCTGCTCAGAGACAGGCGCCCAATTCTATTCTGCACCAAGACAGCTTCTTCATCTTTAAACTGAAGAGGATTATTGCCGTAAAATGACAGATGTTTCAAATGCTCAACTTCTAAGATGGTGCATGCACTAAAGATGTCTTCTCTTTTCCACTCCACTGGCATGCTCAAAGATTCTTTGGGCACTTAAGCTCCCATGCAATAAACATCAGCGAGAGACTAGCCTCTTTGCTGATGTGCCGTGATTTAAGCTCATCCTTCAGTCCTGCCTGGAGTCCCCTTATGCTAAAAGCTTTGGGAATAAGGATGACAAAAAGGCTGGACTAAGCAACCATTCACTTATTTGTAGCCTCTTTGTATGGACATTCCATCCCACCCTGCTGGTCCCTCCGTCTTGTGGGGGTTGCTTGTTGAACCCCTCGTTGGGTCAAACCAGAATACATTAACAGTTCAGTGATGGGCAGGCGAGAAAATGTTCCATGAGCACAGTGCAGTGCATACTTCCTTGACACCGATGTCGCTTGCCATGAGAAAGACAAGCGTTCTAAATGAGCAAAGAGGAACAAATCAAACAAATTTATTACCGTGCACCCGAAAAGGTCAGACGAAGACAAAAAGCCCTCCTGTTGTGAGAGGGCTGATTGTTTAGTGGCACCTTTAACAGAGCCTGGAATACTACCAAAGCATTAGACATGGGTCAGGGTGAGGGTACACATAAAGGTAGAACACATTGGGAACAAAAAGCCTCTTCATGTTGGGCTGTAAGGTTTATTTAATAAATCCTATTTGGGTCCATTTTGTATTTGAATGCTAAAAATAACTAATTGATCAAGTAGATTTTGTTACGTCTGCCAAGGAGGTCATGATTTATTGCTGTTTCACCATAGTTACTAGGATTACAAAACAAATAAATAACTAAGATGCTCAGCTGAATGATGGTGTGATTTGGGAGAGTATTTTTGACATGCATGGATCCTAATGACGAAATTCAGGCTTGCTGTAATTCCAAACTATTGTGTTTGGTTCTGATCAAAATCCTTTAATCGCGGCCAGCCATTTTATCGCATTTCGACATTTCATGACCCACAGGATATTGTGTTCAATAATTACATATAAACACACCGAATCTACAAAATGAAAAAAATTACACTCATTTCACCAAGGAATAAAACAAAAGTTTGATTGTGCTTTCTTTCTTTTATAATCAGCTGCAGTACATGGTTTGGTGCCAAGCTCAGTTATGATTATTTAGAAAATAATAAACATGTCAAACCCACAGCCTTTTTCCACATAGACGGTTTATATAACAGTTTCACATTGTATATCTGTATATCTATATATTATGACCAATCAGTCTATTCCAACTATCCTGACTTCTCTAACCTTGACCTTGTCATGGAGATCAGTCATATTATCTTCTATATACAGTAACTGTTACAATATGTGCATTTGTTTGTGTCCTCTCGTAGCACATTTTACGTGCCGTTATAAAAGCTGGTAGCAAACGAGCTGCTTAATGTGTCTGTGCACGTTGCACATTCTCAACACAGTGAGAGAGCGAGAAGAAGGGGGACAGACAGACGGACACAATCAACCAATGTTCTGCATCACTGTTCGGCCGAGTCACTGACGGTGTCATAGCAGACTTGTACGGCTCCTATGCGAGCAGCATAGGTTCACCTCCCTCTCAGCGATGGTGCGAATGTGAGTGTGACAGGTTGTCGTCTCTATACGTGCCCTGTGAGTGACTGGTGACCAGTCCACGGTGTAGTCCGCCTTTCGCCTGAAGTCAACTCGGATAAGCTCCAGCGCCCCGCAGCACTGATAACGATAGGGAGCACAGCTGGATAGATTGTTTGACCTTGAAGAGTGTGACACCAGCACACTGTCATACACGATTAAAAATAGCCCACAATTTACAGTGAACAGGTTTTATTTACAGGTATGCAGCAGCTGCGCAGCCTTAGCTACATTTTCAAACTAATTACAGTTTCTAAAGTAGCGGTCTTGTTTGACATGAAAGCTAAGGTGTTCGTATCCAGTTCACGTTTTTCTTTCACTGCTTGAACAGATGAGCAAACAGTGCTTGTTTTTTACTGAGCGGAAGTGCAGGTGTTCAATAATGACTGTAAAAGATGAAGGTGTGTGTGAGATTGGCCTGCAGGGTTGCCATTGAAAATGTGAGTGTGTATGTGCATGTGTGTGTGCGTGCACACAAGAACCAAGCAGCTCTGTTTTGCTTTGCCATGCATGGCCCTGTAGACTGATTTATTGGCTGCAATAATCAGAGTATATATCACCCTCCTTCGCTCTGCACAGATCACCACTGTAATTGGGTCCTAAACCATACGTAAACAGAAAAAATGTCATGATTTATCTGGAATGATTTAACCTTGGACAGTGATCAATGATAATGTTACTGCTTATCTTTATTCAAGAAAAGCTGGAAAAAACTGTGAAAAGTCACCATGTAAAATGGAAACATGTTCTCATGAATGCAGATTTTTGCGGATCAAATTTTAGCAACTGTGATTTATTTTATTTTATTGTAAGCAATGTGGAGTCGAGCATGAGAAGTCTGACTTTTTACTTTGAAACATTTCTTTTCAAAGAGTGCAGTGGATTTAAAGCCTCTGTTGGACGCCAGCGAATCAATCATGTTTTGTGTCCCAGGCAACACTGCACCATGGGATGCAATGCTGGGCTGCCAGGATTAAATCCTGCTCTGCCAGACTGGTTGGTTGGTTTTTGCTGGCTAGCTTTTAGGCTAATGATCAGCATTCATGCCGTGCCCGTCCTTTATGGCACCAGTGCCTGATTGGGGATGCTAGGCGGCAGCCCCAGACTCTGTGTCTCTGTATCCTAGTGTTTTTGTGTCTACTGTGCCATGAAATGTTGCGTGTGAGTGCATCTTTGTGTGATTTGTGCCAGTGAAGCAATGATAATATCCCTATGGGGATGATTTTCTTGATTTGCACATGAAAGGATCTGGACACATTTGGCACATTTTTAAAACAACACCTGATGATCAATCTTTAAAAAAAATAAAAAAAATTAATTGCATAGAATTATCCATACTACTGTTGACTAAAAATTTACGATTTAGGTGCTATGAAGGGCTGGAGAAGAACCTCTGACCAACAAATAAATTAATTTTTTCCTCACTTGCCCTCCGCCGCATTCATTTATTAGTTCTACCATGTTACATGCCAAACATTCTGACACTGACGTTATCAATTACTATTTAATCAATGCAGAAATTCTCTTTTGAACATGAGCCAAAACTAATTTGGAACAGAACCTGTGCACATTTTTCTCTCTGGTTTAGCTTGTCTGACAATATTATAGTTCATGATTTGATTTCATTTAGCTTGGCAACTATTGTTTTGGCTCTATCAATTCCCTTGTTTTTAAAGCTAACTGAATGTTACAAATGGAGTGATTGTTCCTTGTGTTTTAGTATCGAATCTTACATTTTGTTATCAACTACTTGTAGAATAATGATGGTACGTCATTTTACACATACTGTACATTACATTGTTAAACTGTTCCTGTTTGTGAGGAAAGGATTCCCAACGTGTGAGAATAACACAAAGTACATACAGACTTACAAATAAAGATTTAATTGGCAAATGGAAACAGACCATTAGCATTAATGGCCTGTTTAAGTTTGCATGGGAAGCAACATTAGACAAAAGAGCTTTCCGGAAGCACTCAATGAATGAGCTTACACTCTAGGCGTCTGAAAATAACATTGTGCCCCACTGCCTGCCCCCTCTTTCAAATATTAAAGATGGGTGATGACACAGGCACAGTTAGCAGACCTGCTATTGCTTTCCCTCCAATCTTTAACTATATGCTCTCATTCCATATACAGTACATTCACGGTGTGTATTTCACATGTCTACGTTTTTGCAAACATTTTAAAGCCTTACCCTCCTCAGTTTTTCATTGTTTTGCCTGAACTGCTTCAAACAATCGTGGATTAGTGGTTAGCATGTCTGCCTCACAGTCAAAGTGTGAAGTTTGTTCTTCCTGTGCTTTCTTTTAAGAGTTTTCTCTCTCAAATCTCACATGCTCACTTAACTGAAAAGAGAAAATAGTTCACAAAGGGTAACGTGCGTGTGAAGGGTTCTTTGTCTATATGTGCCTTGCGATGCATTGGCGACCAGTCTTGGGTGTTCTCTGTGCACCGGTGTACCATCACCAAAATCCGATGGAATAGGCTGCAGTTCACATGCAATTCTAATGGAGACAAATGACATAGAAAATAGGATGGGTAATGTATTATGTCCGTTACTAAACCCAGTAGAGGAAAACCGATCATTATTTATTTATGCTTTACTACTTCTTCAAGTATATTATGCCATTTTTTTGGAAAGATTGAATGAGTTTGTAGACAAACAAAATGCTTTTTTGTTTTGTTTTGTTTCTTGTCTGACTGTCTTTTTTTAAGGGTTGGCTTAAATGTTGGCAAAATGATGTCGTTGTGTGGATATTGCAAGAAGAGTGTCAGACCTCAGGTCTGGATGCTTCCCATTGTTGGTCACGTCGTGTCGGCATTCTCTAAAAATAATGAGCTGCGGAAATGTTTGAAACATTTTAAGGTTTACCACAGCAATCTCAATTATTGTGTACTGCATTTGCGTGATGTTTTTCAACCACAGAAGGTGCATGTGATAGCATAATAGTTGATATTGTGGTGTGCTTAAAATAGGTGGCTCATATGTCCTAACTGCGTCTGACAGTACTTAAGTATAACTTGTACATTCACAGCCATCCGGGTCACAAAGGCAACTGGACTTCATCTCGGTTCAC
The DNA here is from genome assembly GCF_054856555.1 of Leptonotus elevatus. Lineage (NCBI taxonomy): Eukaryota > Metazoa > Chordata > Actinopteri > Syngnathiformes > Syngnathidae > Leptonotus > Leptonotus elevatus. The sequence continues at coordinate 16,238,575 of NC_141242.1, read as the reverse complement.
ATTTCATTTGAATGCGTCTTCAGTTTGAATTCTCCGAAATGGGGAAGAAGTCTTCTGGATAATATCCATCGACAACAGCATACAATTTGTTTTTAAGGATTACTGCTTGTACAAATGTGGTTTTTGCTTTGATTTCATGGTATTGTATGGGACTATTGAGCCACAAAATGTAGATTTAGGGGAATTTGTGTATTATGATTAAATGCTGGACGCAACAAGGAAATGAAAGGTTTAGATGACTAAGATATGAACCTGGAAGATGGATGTACTGTATGTTGTTTGTTTGGCTCTTGTCAGAGGTCACATGATCCTCTTATTCATGCGGAAGTCTGTGAACGCCGAACAGCTTTTCTGGATAGAAGAGCACCGCCTGATGATCAATTCCTGCTTAGCTTAGCGACCAGCTGTTTATGATTCGTGTTACATTGACAAGTGTTGTGAGTGTCTTCGATCCATCAGAGATGTTATGGTGTTGGTTATGAGGTTACAACTGTGATCTTTTCTAGGTTCCGCTGTTCTATTTCTGACAAAGGTGCTTGCCAGTGCAATATCGTGTAAGTAAAGAGCCAATCTAAGAGGTGTGCCTCATGCAAGTCGGCTCAGGAAGCCAAAGCTATAAACACAATTGGGTTTGGACAGACTGGCATGGGCTTTTGTCTTTACTTTGTTGCCAGAAAATGCAGTGAGGTTTTGTGGCAATACATAACTCACTGGTTTCTCAGCGCTGCGCAATGGGGAAAAAAAAAGACCACGTTTGACTCCAAAAAGGCTTTGAGATGTAATTGAACTGTATTGCCTCTTATGTGAGCGTCTTGCAGCGAAATTAAGGTTTTACTTGACAAATGGGCTGGATAAAATACACTGGTGTATATTAGTCATATTGTGGAGTAGTGTGCTTTTGAGTCTTCTGGTGGAAAGCTGGAGCCTCTGTCAGTCTGTCCAGACAAGCTTAGCCTATGTGTTGACATTCAAGGCATTTCCATTACATCTCTACTGACTTATTTTACACCAAATCTTGAGGTGAGGTAGTATTAGGTTCCCTTTTGATCCATTATAGTAGCTTGTTCCTACTTAGATAAATTAATAGTGTTTGCACTTTGATGGATATTGCAATTCCTGCAGCTTCACATCGAGCTTCTGAGTAGGGATAGCCGGTATGATTTTTTTCAGAGCCGATATTGATTATTAGTAGCCAAGGAGGCCAGTCACAAATATAGTTACATTTTAATAGTACAAACCTCAACACTTTGTTGAAAGGTTAAGCATATGTTTATTGAACAGCTTTTCGGATTTTCAACAAGTTTATTTATTTAATCTTTGACAGTAGACATCTTTTTGTTTTAAAATTCAAACAAAAACGCCAAGGAGAGCTGAAGCTCAAGTAACCATGTCTTCAAAAGTTAAATGAATATTTAAACAAATAAATAGCTGCCTTAAAGTTTTTTTTTAATGAGTTAATAAAGTTTTCACGTTTTTTTTTTCATTTTTTTCACGTTTTTTAATATAACTGAAATGTTAATATTTGACTAATCTTTGTTTTCATTTCAAACACAAAGAAAGAGTTCAGGAAGGTCCCAGCATTTTGCCTCTGGCGTGGTGCCAAAATAACCAACTTTTAAATTGATCTCTTATCGTATATTTTGTGTACATGCGTGCATAGGTGTGTGTTCTTACATGCATGTTAAATGTATATAAAAGTCATTTTAACTCATTCACTGCCAGCCCAGCAAAAAATTATTTTTGACGTCGATAGCTGTCAATGGCAGTGACTGCGTTTAATGTTGAAAATGACTCTTAAAAATAAACATTTTATCCACAAAATACAATTAACAACATAATTATTAAAAATGTACCTATTATTTTCTTGAACCACCTTTTGATTGAAGCATTCAAAGATTTTGGAGAATAGTTTGTCAGCGTAGTAATCAGTTTATATACCACTTACACAATGTGAGGGCATTAACTCTATTTACAACCCTCTTTTTTTCATCTACATCATTTCCTATAAAATTGGGCTAATTTTCATGTCGCTGCATGTATTCCATCAGTTGTAATCCTCTCTTTAAGCTAATTGACTGCTAATTGTGAGGGTCTCTGGTGCATGATCAGGTACTCTTGGCTTGTTCTCACTTGCCATATCCCATCTGTCTCACCTAATTGTAACACCTCTGATGTAACACCACTGAGCTGCCATGTTCCAGTAAAGCAGAGGTCACCTGTTACTGTCGGACAGTGCACTGTTTGTCAGAAAAGATGGAATAAACATGGAAGAACTCCTGCTGGGAGAAATGTGCCTTCCTGTTTCCCCCTCCAAAAGCCTTGCTGACTGCCGCCCCCTTCCAGCCCACTGACACTCTCAATCCCTAGCAGATGAAAAGTCAAACTGGCTCCTTATTTAGCATGCTTGCTTGCTGAGAGAAGCTCAAAGTACATGTTTGGGTTTACTCTTTTGTTTAGAATTGCCTTCAACTGTGTATATCATTCCGTAATGCCACCATTGCAGCTTTTTAAACATGTAATCCTCTACATTTGGCATGAAACAACTGTTGACCATCACCACATCATCTTCTCTATAAAACTGCCATTGTGGCATTCCCCTACTGTGTGCCTGTATTTGTTTGTGGTCATGGGTGTGGCACTCTTGTCAAATCCCAAAGTGCACTGCTTTAAGTGCTGCGGCTGCAGTGGCAAAGCTGTCTAGAATTTGAGGCTCAACCTTGGTGAGTTTCTGTTTGCGAAAGATTTCTGACCCTCTCCCTCGGCTTTTAGAACATGTTTGATTTCTTTGGATTGTCATTAGCCTGCAGTGCATCCTTGGAGAATCCACAGAAAAAAATGCATTATACACAGTTTTCAGGACTATATAAATTGAACATGTCAGGCCAGTAAAGTTGCCTAGCAGTGAGGCAGTTTGACTTTAATTGAACTGACAGAAATGTCAAGGTTCAGCACTGCATTTAATGTAAATGTAATCTACCCGTCTACAGTGTGGACCGCATCACTTATTTTAGCTCAAAGTTGATTTCAAATCTTTCCCCACCCCCCTCTGTTTCTCTGCAGCCGCGCAATCAAGACCAATCAGGACCTGCTCTCAGAGACACCCTGGACGAATATCTTCTATGATGACTTCTGGGGCACCTTGCTCACACACAGTGGGAGCCACAAGTCTTACCGGCCCCTCTGCACCCTCTCCTTCCGCCTCAATCATGCTGCCGGTGGGCTGGATCCTTGGGGTTACCACCTGGTGAATGTGGCCCTTCACGGGGCGGTGACAGGCCTTTTTACACGGCTGGCTCACCTACTGCTCGGAGGGGGTTTGTGGAGCCTCCTGGCCGGCCTGCTCTTCGCCTCTCACCCCATCCACACCGAGGCGGTGGCAGGTGTTGTGGGCCGAGCCGATGAAGGCGCGGCCTTGTTCTTCTTGCTGTCCCTGCTGTGTTACATTCGTTACTGTAAGCTGCGGGGCAATGCTGGACAACCGCGGCTTGTGGCTTGGTTCCTTGGCAGTCTGGGCTGTGCTGCAGGCAGCATGCTGTGGAAGGAGCTGGGAGTGACCGTGCTGGCCTTATCGGCGCTCTATGACATCTGCGTCTTGCACAGGCTCAAACTGCGACAGGTTGTCATGCTTCTGTATAAGGTAAACATGTTCCTCTTGTAACTGCTTATTCGCAATGTCTGATTTCACGTTCATGTAGTAGGGAAAAAAACAACTACATCTCTATATAGAGTTAGTGGGTCATGCCATGCCAAATATCCCCTAATGGGTTTAACAAGCAGATTTGTATTTGAATGAAACTTGGTTTACTTGTTGATAGTGATGGCACAACACGAAATCTCAAATTTTAGGTCAATCAGAGCAGAGTTTTGGGAGCTATGGCCCGCGCAATTTTGACATTTTGGACAAAAAGGGTCATTGCCACCTTCCTTAGCTCAGGAACGACTGAGTCAGTCCTCACAAAACAGATACTGTTGGAAAGCGAATCCAACAAGGATTCCAGATCTGCAATCATTTAGAAGATTGGTGCATGTTTTATTAACCTTTTGTTTTTGTTGACCTTGAAATGGACCTTGTGTCATGAAATGCAATCTCTCACGTTCTGTGGCGTACAATTATTTAATAGCAATAAGCAGTCAGAGTATCTACACCCTCAGATATTCGTTGACTGTTCATTTGCATATTCATTGAAAGTTAACTATTCAGTAAGTATTCATCAATCAAGTTTCCTTTTTCCCAAAAATGTCAAAATACGTCCGGTCGTAGTTCCCAATCCCCTGCTCCCATTGATCTAAAATGTTATATTCCGTGTTGTGCCATCACCACTATCAACAGGTACACATTTTCATTATAATCAAAATATCCATCCATCCATCCATTTTTTGTAACCCCCTCCTCCCAAGCGCAAAATCTAAATATGCTTGGTTAAAATGTTCAGATTTTTTTTTTTAGATGAATTGGCATGGACGACCCTAAAATAAAACATTATTGTAATTTGTCATATTAATTTCTCTTACCATACAGAACAATACACAAATGTCAAATATTAATGTTATGGCTTTCTGTCATTCAAGCAACTAAAACTAATATTTTCGGACTGGTCAATTACTAGCTTGGCTCCATCTGTCTGACTGAGCTTAGTCATATGTTTTTGTTTTTTCTTGGGACGTGACTCGTAGATTAACTTCTCGTCTGTTTAAGGGCATCATTTACTTGCCCTAATTACCTGATGACTGTGAGACTGTATTGTGTTAAGATGACTAATGGTAGCATTAAACGAGTGATTAATGTAGTGATTCATGTAATCCGTTGAGCCGCCCTGTGAATTTTATGTGAATAGATTTGATTTACAGAGAATTTGAAACAAAAATACATGATTGCCTTAGATGGTAGGCTAGTGAAAAAAAGTAAGTGTCAGGCAAGCCTATTTTGAAGCACCTGGCCATCACACTACTATTATCCCTGCATCACTTGTCAGAAGTATTTCATGTTGGCTTTTTGATCTTCACGTTGGCCACGCTTTGCTGCGCATCGTAACAAAATGAAGTGAGACGTGTGCATAAATGGCACCGAGGTGTTCTCGGGGAGCCAGCATACAGCAAACGTGAATCATTTACAAGCAAAGAACGTAAAATGTGAATGATCAAGTAGAAATTACCATAGAGCAAAGGCTTTTGCTGAAAAGCAATCAACATTCTTTGTTTCAGTGCCCTGCATATTGTGCAAACAAAGATGCTCCCTGCTGACATCTCATGATCGAAGTGTGCGACTTTGTGTGTTTTCCGGAGGATGTTTTTGACTTTTTACTACACGTAGACAGGATTATTATTATTATTTTTTTTTAGTTGACAGGCATAAAAGAAGAATTTGGATTAAAAGATTTGAACCCTTCTTGAAAAAATGATGCCGGCAGTTTAATTTATGGAGTGGATCAGGGCGTTCGTTGAGTTATTTTTTTTGTTTACCATTGTAGTTCAAACATTTGACAAGGTCAGATTGATCTCCTAAATTTCACCACGCTGTTTTACCGCACCAATATTGACTTTTGAGTTAGACTGCAAGATTGTGTTGCAAATGGTTGTGGTTCCACTTTAATGCAATGTCACGTGGTATGTTTACAAGCACAGGAGAGATTGTGAGACAGTGTGTCGCTATGACTGTTTTCACCTTGAGTGTGCGTGCGTGTCGTCGTGTCTATCTGGTGCCGACTCAATGTCAACGTGAGAAGAGAAATGGTGTCACTGCCGTGTGTCATATTGTGGAGGATTACAGCTCACAGCGGGTAACTTTGCTTTGAGATAAATAAAGAACTGTGGTGGCTTGTCAGATACAGAAACAACTGCTTCTCATTTTGTATAGAGAGAACTATAAATCAATTGTGAGAGTTAGGGTTTCTTAACATTTTGCTTTGGACTGACACTTGTCATTATGAGAACATGTTATTTCACTACATCACAGATAATATAAAAATAAATCTAAACAGAGAGCTGTCATCGTCGTCTGTCTGCTCCCATGTAGGTCACGAAGTTCCCAAAGCAAATGTAGCAATGAGAAAAGTGCATTGTAACATTTATGACCTGTAATAGCATTCAGTACAGCCCATTTTTTGCCTCCTGAGTGGATTAAACTTTTTTTCTCGTCAGACTGCAGCGTCTGGCTTGATGCGTGACTGACAGACCGCATTGATTTGGCGCTGCCTTTTATTACACTGCTCCTCACTCAGATGAAGTAGTTTGACATTTAACGCTGCGTATGGTAGAAGGGGACTGCTTATCTGATTATGTCTCCCAGTCACTTACAGTCGTGCTGCATATCTTTCCTTGGACCATTGTAGCTTCTGTAATGTAAATAGTTCGGGAACATCATTCAATAGCCCCTTTCACGTATACGTCAATGCCTTCTTTTTTCTGTCCCTGTCGTGTTAAAAAAAAATCTATTTCATCGTGTAGTGTAAGTCACACCCAAAAATGGCACTGAGATTAGTCCTTTAAAAAAAATACAAAAAATTCTACAATAACAATTTGTCAAGATACTTTGCATGGAGCAGGTCTGTTTGATTTTTGTTAATTTTTTAAAATTTGTATTTGCTTATTTAAGATGGGATTTATATATGTAATTTGTTTGCATCATTATTTTGTGCTGCATTACTGACATTTAGTTTACTTGGTTTGCTGCACTAGAGTAATGTCATATAAAAATGTATTACAGTGTTCCCTCACTTTTCGTGGGTGATACGTTCCACGCCCACCCGCGATAAGTCTGCTAAGTACACAGCAAATTTGTCAGTGTTAAATTTCCAGTGTTCCATGAAATCTGGTGTAAACAGTGTTATTCTGACGCTGTTAGGATAAAAAATTACTCTGTCAGAGTACATTTCTTCAAGTGTTGGAGCGGAAGCTAAGTGTAACCTTGAGTGTTAAATTGACCACACCCTCATTTCCGGTTAAGGACTTTCAAATTTCCAGCGTGCTGTCGGCATTTAAATAGTGATACATCCAGTTGCTGTTTTTGGGGCAACGTGGCTCAGTGGTTGAATGGTCGTCTCCCGAATCTGAGAGCGTGGGTTTGATCCCAGGCCGGAGTAACTTTGTCAAAGCATCCTTGAGGAACATACTGAACCCCCAAGTTGTTCCTGATGACGTGTCAAAAGCAGTTTGAGGGCCTTGTAAGGAGGAAAAATGCTATATAAATGAAGTACCTTTTATTAGAGTGAAGTGTTAGTTTGAGTAAAATTTTTAACACTGACACTTAGGGGTGTTAGAAAAAATCGATTCTGCAATATATCGCGATATTACAGCGCGCAATTCTCGAATCGATTCGATATGCGGCCGAATCGATTTTTAAACATCAATTTTTTATGGGAATATTCAACAAAACGTCTTACTTAGGGTTAGGATTCACACATTAAGCGTGGAAGAATGTTATATTAATGGAACATTAAGCCTTAATATTTAATTTCTGTGCTGTTCAAACCTGTTTTGTTAAATGCAGTGGCTCAGTTATAAGCCTGAATTTTCAAATAAATAAATAGATTTTCATACAAATCTTATAGTGTACATGTACAAGTTTACTGATTAGTATTTTCAAAATTTGAGTTAAATTTTTTTTCACAATAATCTATTTATAGATTTGCATCGGGATTAATCGGTATTGAATCGAATCGTGAGCTATGAATCGTGATACGAATCGAATCGCCAGGTACTGGGCAATTCACACACCTACACTAGTGGAGAGTAACACTACTGGGTTTTTAAAAGTGTAGATTTTTAACACTATACAGTGATGGGGTAACACTGGTAGTGACACTTTGAAAAGTGTCAGATTTACACTCATTGGAGTAGACACACTTTTATAGTGTTAGATTTAACACTGTTCAGTGTTAATCTAACACTGGCAATTTTGCTGTGTCGAGGTCGTTAAAAAAATAAGTAAAAAGTAAAACCTAATAAAAATCTAATCCCTGACAGTCTGATAAGGTACAACCTAATTATTATCAATTGCTTCTAATTGTCTCTTATCTTGTGATTTATCACAAGCAGCCTTGGTGTTGCCTGTGTAAAGCTTCAGCTATTAAATCCAGCTGATGTGCTTGATTAAAGCTTAGCCTTGTGCTGAGTTGATTGCAGGCTCAGACTTTATATGCTCTTTAGTCAGTGTTTGTCCACAATTTATGTGGAAAAACATGCATTTACTCGACTATTTACTGTCTACCAAAATGTGTTCCAAATGGTGGAGGGGATGCTGTTCTTCCCGTTGCATATCGGAATGCATTTGGTTAGTTGATGACGCAAAGGTTGCCCAAACATACACTTTGATGATGTGTAAAGCAAGACTTTTTTTTAGGCATATAAATTGGTTTTTCTTTCTTTTTTTGGGGTGGGATATTGCAGCCTCATATTCAATCACAGCGAAATTTCCCACATCGTCCTATACTCCTTGTGTAAACTTGGTGAGGCGCAGTGCATGCCTGAGGGCCTGACATTCCTGTGACGAACTATGATGAGATCTCTTTGAAAACATATTTGAAATCTGATCTTTGAACGTGTAACCTGGAGAAGAAAAATAATGTTGATGATGTCATGTCAGCAGAAAAATTCTGTCAGTGCAACTTACCATTTATCATCAGCGAAAGTGGAGAGGTTGGTCTGAGGACACTTTTGTGTGTCTGCTGACCGAGACGCTTTAAAAATAATTTCTAAATCTGGGCCCAGACCCAGCTGGCCTTTAGTGAACGTCAAACTGACATGCTTTATCTTTTCACACCTCCTATTTTCTGTTCACACTTTGGCTGTTAGTACAAGGTCAATGCTTGAGGCGTGTGTATGCGTGTGTGTGTGTGTGTGTGTGTGTGTGTGTGTGTGTGTGTGTGTGTGTGTGTGTCTGATTGGTAACAGACAGAGGTTACCTGAACTATGAGGGACTGTAGTCACTTTCACACTGGCTTCCCGGTAATTTGGCTCATCAGAGGCCAACAATTTGGGGGAAATTACTATGAAGTGCGTCGAAGCTTGGAGTTTGAAATTTGGTCAAGCATGACATTGCACAAATTGTCCCTCACGAGAGTTTAATTTTTTGTAGCTATCAAAGGGATAACACTTTTTGTGTGCATTTTAATGTTTGTATAGATTTGCAGCTTATTGACACAATATACATGATATAAAATTATTATTATTATTATTATTATTAATTTGAAGTATCAGGAACCAATTGCTGATCAAAGTCAAGTCAGTTGAATACTCAAATAATGAGCAGGTTATGGTCCATGATCTTTACAAAGTATGGCAACAGGAGAGGAAACTAAAAAAATATATATATATAAAGTTACACGTACACAATCTATGACATCCCCAGATAATGTTTTTGTTGAGGTCAAAGGAAATACAGCCCTCAGAGGCATTCTATTCTTACCTTAGGCTGTGCAGATGCTCTTTCATGCTCTGATAGCTTCTACCAGTGTGATAGATTGGGCTGAGCAAGCGACCCCTGCCCTCAGCCACCTGCTTCCTACACGGAGACACACTCCACTGCTTCGCTTCTGTTTGTGAGAGCAAGATGGGGCGCATAATGGAAACTCATAAATGGAATAACAAAAGTGGACTGCTGCGCTTGTATCGGATGGATGTGGAAGTCGGTCTCTTTGCAATGAGTTCATCCTGAATTATTTCCACTGGCAGCGGATAGAACGGCTCTTTGGACTTGTGGATGTCATAGCTCTGCAGCAAGTGCAACCACTGCCAATGGAAAATGACTTGAGCTCGCCAACACACTCGACGTTGCCACTTCATCAAATAGAGGGTAAAATAGAAGACAAAAGAATAAAATATCAAAGAAAAACAATACTAGGTTTGAAATAATTGACAGGGTTGCAGCTGTGGTGTTTTTATAGCCGGCGTGCCTCAGAATCAATTGTGTCGGGTTATGTAAGACGTCAGCCGCAGAATGGAACATCCCACAACGGCAATGTCCCACAGCAATAATCCGCTCGTTGTCTTGTTTTTGTTTTTCCATAAAATCTTAAATCTTCCATGGGGGATAATTGACTCCCACGTAATCAGTGGAGCACTTACTCTAATTACTTTTAGTGTAATTGAGAGGCACTGAAATGTGAAATTTCTTAACTCTTATCTATAAATGTTGAATCAAGACACTTGTTCTTGTATGTTGAAGATGTTTTACCTTTAATCCAAAAGCATTAATCGCTTCTAAATTGTTTAGGCGTGGAGTCGCCCTATTTATGCCTCGGTGTGTGTGTGTGTGTACAGTAAATGATCCAGCCTTGATAGCAATATATTTAAAAACACCATTTTGTATGAAAGTATAAGATTGCACACAAACACACCGTGTTCTTATTTAATCTCAGTTATGTTTAGGTTGTATTTGTTCATTTTGTTTCATGTGATTAATGAACATTGTCCTCTGGAAGACGCTGGTTTCATTCCGTAATGTGTTGAATTCAAATGTTAAATATACTTATTAAGGCTGAGCTACAGAATTCTTGCGCAATTATTACAATTTAATTGTTTAATTCTCTACAGATGTTGGGGATCACAATAGAAACAATTTCCATTAAGATTTTTGTAATTGAGAAGTCAATTCAAATACAGTGTAGGGATTCTGTACAGAAACAATTGTCTCTTATAAATAAAGCTATCTTCATATTAAATTTGCTGTATTACTGTAAATCATCCAGTTTGTAAAGGTTGCTGAAGGCTCAGTGGTCCATCTACCTCATTAAGTTTGTGATGTGCTGCAGTGCTGGAGCAGCGTAGCAGGAATTCGCTGTGTGAATGCTGCTGGAAAAGGACCTCTGCACTTCCCAGCATGGTCTTATCTGCATTGTTGACTCTCGCAGAAAAGTAGAGGTGAAATAAAGGGAAGCAGAGACTTAATGTGCTCAAGAAATGACCAGGCTAACAAGCCCACTGCCTCCAATGAAATATCTACGATTCAACACGACAAGCATTCCTGAAGCCCTTTTTACACTGCACTTAGCAAGGCGCATAATAACACTGTTGATGAACACATTGTATGTCTATGCGGAAGGGGTGTCCCGATCATCGGATTGATATCGATCCACATTTAAAATCCCCTGTATTAGCACTCTCATACGAGCAGTCCATTCCAGACTCCACTTCTGCTCTTCTATCTAGTAGCGTCTGGATCTAGCACGGAGAGCCCACATTGATCATAACAACCGCACTTGTGAAGGAATTATTTTTATTCATGGAAAATTACGGTAGATTGAACCCAAATGCACATGTAACCAAAATTAAACAAAGACCGTTTGTGAGGTCCACATCTACCACATCAATGCAGTGCTCAAACAAAATCATTTTAACCAAAGCATTGCTGAATGGATAAAATACTGAACACAGTGTTCTTCTATTTTGTGATGAAGCCATATTGGTTCTCGCAAGGATGAGCGTAATTGCAGTCATGGGTTGATTGACGAAATTAATTCCACAAGTAATCCAGTGTGATTGAGTCCTATTTTTACGCGTGAATGAGCATGTCTGCATTTTTCCTTTCCAGGCAGCACTTCTGTAGCACACGTAACCTCTACACAACAGTGTGTCATTCAGATGTCCACAGGCTCATTTGTGCAGGTCATACATTGCAAATTCAAACATTCTCGATGTGGACCACGTGGATCTCAAAAAATGTTCCACCCACTCTAAGCCTGTCTTTTGGAGAAAAAAAAAAGCAAATTTCAAGATGAGAAAACAATTTGCAATTGCAATTTGGTGCCTACCTGTTTTCGTGTGCACTCAGTCATGAACAATTTGAAAGGACTGTGAGTGATGTCGTGGGGATATTTGGTGGCACAAATCAAGGCTGCAGATCCATGAGAGTCTTTCCACCTTACTGCTTTCAGATGACCACAGGGCTCATATCTATAACCCACCCCTCCCAACCACATGTATTATAGATCAGTGTAGCCTGCTTTATGGACATTTACAAGACAGAATTATGGAAATAACCTTTGTATTAAATGTGAACAATGACTAAATGAAGCTCAATCTTGCAGTTTTTACTTGCATTTGCTCTTAGTTGCAAAGAGCCACTTTTAGTCAGTTAACATTAATTTGAATGTGTGGGCACGATTACTGGCCTTCATCCAGTGCTCATGTCTTTATTGTGCACATTGGACTGATTATCACAGCGGTAAAACAAAACCACACGGGGATCGTCTACACATAAGTAGTGGAAAGAATCCTCCTCCACAATAGTGGAGTGAATTTTGAAGGGGAATGAATTTTCTGTGTTAGCCTTGCTTGAAGTGTTTTTTGTTTTATTCTGTGTGATCAACCTTTGATCTTGTGAAAATAAACGCGTATGTAATGTATGCGACTGGTGTAGCTGAGGCCTACATTGTAATGTAGTTTGATATGATATAATAATCAGTAGTAGTCATCAGAGGTATATGAAAAGAGGTACTGAGAATGATTCTTTGAGCAACATGCTGATGTCTACTAATTGCAATTGAAAACTGTCAGTGCTGGTGTAGTATTATGAAAGTCACACCCGGTTGGTACTATTTTCATTAAAAGCACAGGTATTTGTAGAGATGTACACATATTTGGAGTAGGCAAGTACTGATACCAGGTATATGTTAAGGTATTGGCTACTTGTGGAGCCAGCCGACACCGGTCATCGATACTTAAAGCAAAAAATAAAAATAAATCGATCATCAAGTAAGTCTTCCTTGGCAGTAGTTGGCGCTATATTGCGATATTTTGACGCATCTGTGAATCCTCTGTGTCAAAAAGTAAGGTCTATTCACTTTTTTTTTGTCATTGTTAACTCTTTGACTGCCAGACGTTTTCAGAAAAGGGATGCCGCCAGTGCCAGCTGATTTAAGCATTTTGACTGATTTTCAAGGTCCACAGAAAATGTTCTGTTTGGACTATGGAAACACACGTACTACCAAATGAAAGATTGGACTTTCATCTTTCATCAGAAAAAAAGAGTTTGTTTCTACCTTATTCCGTTCTTTAGTAATCAACAATAGAAAATGGTTAGTTTGACCCAATTTCGCCTGTGTTGGACCAAAATACGGAGAAATCAAGCTTTTAGTGAAACGATATTATTTCATGCATTCTAGTGAATTTGACACTTCTTTTTGTCCATGAATGATGCCACAAACACCTAAATAGTGCTTTACTTCTATAAAACACTACCACCAAGAATGAAAAAGTGTTTTTTGATAGCAAAATACGTTTATTTACATTCAACAGTGTAACAATTTGACAACAATTTGGCAAACTATTTACAAATGTGTGCAACTGTGGTGCTATTTACAAATATGTGGATGTTTCAACGACAGTTTTTCTTTTTGTAACACTCTCCTGCGTGCAAAGAGACGCAACAGCATTTGCACAACAGATTGCCTCTTCGCGTGCGCCACTTTCTTGCCGGCCGTTTTTTTCCGGGGAATAGCAAGTATATACTGCAGTGTGTCATCAAGTCTAATATCAGGATCATGCTACGGTTACGTTACGGTGGTGTTACGTCTCGCTTCCCCGTGTCCTTCAGTTGCTATACCGGGTTGGTAGGAGATGTTCTGATCCATTTTATCCACTCCATTCATGGTGGCATCGTAGTCCAGAAACAGTGTCTTCTCCGTGATCAGACTGTACCCGCTCCTCCGATGAATATGCATTGGACTCGGGGTACTCTTCATTGTCCGATCGAATGTCCGCTTGTGCAGCTCCGCGTTTTCCGGCCTTAGCAGCGCTAGCCGCGCTAGCCGCGCTTTGCCGGTGGGGCTTACTACGTGTTCATAACAGTCACGTTGGCGTAGAGCTCGGAGTCATCTTCATCATCATCATCAATCTGCATTGGTCGATGCCAACTCTCCATCGCCCGATCGAATGTCCGATTGTGTAGAAGTACCCGGCCGGCTATTGTGCGCGTTTTCCGGCCTTAGCAGCGCTAGCCGCGCTAGCCGCGCTTAGCCGTGAGGCTTACTACGTGTTCATAACAGTCACGCCAAAGCTTCCAACTTTGGCGTAGAGCTCGTTGTCATCATCATCGTTGACATCAATGCGCTTTTTAGTATTGATTGATGCTTTCCGTCTTTGAAAAAAATGCTCAAGCTGAGCTGCTTGTAACCGGTTGCTTGGTCAAGCCATTGTGGCTTGGATCAGCCATTGTCTCCTCAACACTCTAGCTCCGCCTCACGTCTTCTACTGACGCCCACGGTGGGCGGCCCATCCAACCTTGTGCAAAGAGAGTCATCGCTGCCCTCTAGGGGCCAAAACGAGTCTTTGACTAATCAGATCTGCCTGATACTTTCAGCACAGCTGCCCAAGGCTTTCCTGCACCCGTTTTTGAAAAAAAAAAAAAAAAAACATAGGGGACGTCTTTTAACGTCCTCGGCGCCCTTCCCTAGGTTTATGCTAAACGTTTTATAACGTTTATGGCAGTCAAAGAGTTAAATGAAATTTTATTTATCAAAAGTACAAGAGGTACTAGAAGATCTGTACTTGTTAACGGTGAGTAATCAAAGAGTGAATACTCATACTGGTGTCAGACTATAAATATGCCTAATATTCTTTTCTCTCGGATTTAAAAGATGTGTTCACAAATCATCACAATAAAATCTCTGTCCATGTGTAAATACATATGCCGACATGGAAAATGCCTCTTAGTCTTAAGTACCTATATGTTTTAAATCAGCACACGCCATGTGGCACAAAATTTCAATTGGCTCACATGAAGCAATAATATTAATTGGTTGCGTTCTACTGTTGACTATAGACGTGTTGTAGACAGAATAATGTCAAATCATAATAATTTAATGTATTGTGATGCTTTTAAAGAGCACCAAGCAAAACTTTAACCTTTTTTGGTCACAGACACTGAAAAGTCTTCACCCTGGCCAGAGTTTTCCAAAAGCTCGAGTTTTCCTGAATGAAAAACACAAGTTTGAGTGGATCAGACCTAACTAAGCTTCATATGTTTAGGGATGCTTCTAAAATGTGTTGCATCGCTTCAGATTGAATAACAGAACGTTTTCCAGAGTGGGCAGCTGCATCACAGTCAAATTGTGACATTAAGTACAAACCCATACATGCACAGAAACACTGCAGTCACTAAATTGCAAAATAAAATACATAAAGCTTGATCACGTATTATCCAACAAGCGCCGCACAACACAACTCGTAATAGATTAATAAAACATGTTATTTTACTTCTGTAGCATATTTCTATGTAAAGAAAACATATCTGGTTTCTTGTCCATGGCACCACACAGAAGGCCCCCGCCTTGTTAAAAAGGAGCAACACCAAATGGAGACATAACAAATTGTGGTGCCAGCACATCTGGGAGCTCTTCTCCAATCTGCCGGTTCTCTGCGGCCAAATGGGTATAGAAGTAAGTTATCATGTCTTGGTGTGAGGCCAAGGTGGCATGGAGACGTGTCGGCTCACTAAAAACTCTGCTACCACAATTTGAAACGTTTCACATGTCACATTTGGTCTCCTTGACTGATTTTGTGTCGTCAGGCTTTAGTTTTTGATCTTTGTGGTCACCTTTGAGTTATCATCTCATACTGAGAACTACAAATGTAACCGCTTCTTGGCATTACTTTTATGATGAATATCATGCGCGTTGCTGGTCAGCTTAATCAACAACAAATGCTATGGTAGAAAAAATGCTATGGTGAGAAACAGTGGTCGACCGTTACATGACACGCGCTAGTTGAGTAATTTTATCTGTGCAGATGTGAAGTGACATCCCCCTATAATCTGTCTGCCGGGCCTTGTCGTGCTGCTCTTTGCGTGTTTTGAGGAGCTTACATGCTTGCTAAAACCAGCAGTACAACTGGCCTCATCTCCCGAAAGCTTAGTAATGATGTGGAACCGTGCGCAGAGCAGCCGAGTGTTGTTGGAACGTGGCAGCGCAGCCTTTCGGAAGCAGAAACGTAAACATTGTACTTGTATTATCCTCTCAGGGCTCTAGTGTCGATGCATTTTGTTTGCTTTTGGTTCTATAACGCCCTCGATTTATCATGAAAGTCAGCCAGAGTGTAGCCGTAAAGATAAAACACTTCTCCAAAACACTCCCATACTTCAGCATCTTATCGCAGCTGATTTGCAGCTTGGTTACGTCTTCTCGGCTCTCACGGGACAAATAAATACGGGAACAGTGAGAACACAAATCGGAACAGTCCGCTTACTTTTAAATACTGTGGTTTGAACACAATAAAATCATCTTAAAGTGTTAATAGTGCTCAGAGTAGTAATTGTTGGTTTTTCTAATGTCATTGTGTTCTTTTATTCAACAATTTTGACTCCGCAGACTTTTTTAATCATGATCAATGGTTTATAATATGTGGCATTTTTTTTTGTCTTAATATTCCGAATCAGCAACTCAAATTTTTGTGCCAGAGCTGAATTTGACCAGTTTCCTGTAGCTGTTTTCACTGTCAGAAAATTGTGGCTGTTTTTACATTAGACCACAGTTCAAATATGCGTTGGACTGTTTCTTGAAAAAGATCACATTTAAAATACGCTTAATCCTGTCGTACTAGTTCAGCACATCATTTCAATGTGGTTCTGTGCTTTTTGTGTGGTCTTTTCTTGGATGTGTTTGCGACCCACCTAACAAAAGTTGGTGTCTACCCAAATTGGATATAAATAGTTGACAAAAGCAAGACCACCACAATGCTTTTGTATTATTTAGAGAAGCATGTGAATTTCAGCAGGGTGAGATGTATTCACTAACTATTGACTTGTCTTTGAAATGCAAACAACACACACCTGTAGGAAGAAAGAAATATGCAGCATTAGATAATTGTAAGTTTACATGTCAAGTAAAAACTTGACTGAAAAATGGACCCATGAGCCGAATTAGTCATAGCCTATATCATGGGTGGCCTCGAGAGCCACTATCCAGCCTGTTTTCCATGTCTCCCTCCTTCAGCGCAGCTGAATCTAATGATCAGTTCACCAGCAAGCTTTTTAGAAGCTTGATAATTAGTGGAGAGAAAACATGGAAAACAGGCTGGGTAGTGGCTCTTGAGGACCGAACTTAGCCACCCCTGGCCTACATTTTTTTTGAAACAAAGTAAATATATGTAACATTTTTAATTTATTATTTTTCAGTTAAAGAAATAATGGCATAAATTACTGCATATTAATACATTTAATACGTGCAGTGCATTATTATAGCCCATAGGCAGGCAATATTTAAAAAACAAAACCCCAAAGTGGACTACGGGTCCGGACTGTACTTTGCCCAAGCCGGATATAAGTTATTATTCGTAAGGTTGAGCTTTTACTATTATACATATTCAACTGATTATTTTCATTACTAATGATCATTTAATTACTATGGACAATGTTAGAAGTAGTTTAATTATTGGTGTTTCAAGCAAAAAATAAAATAAAAAATAGCAATGGCTAGTTTGACAAATGTGTTGCTTTGTTGCATTATTGGTCCGACTGATAATTTTGTTTTGTTTTACAATGAACAATTTGGAATGCACTCTTCCGCCTTCTTACCATACCATACCATACCATACCATACCATACCATACCATACCATACCATACCATACCATACCATACCATACCATACCACACCACACCAAACCAAACCGTACTTATCTGAATGAACACAAAGTCATAGTCTCTAAGTCTTCCTGTAGATTGTGAGCACTTGAATTATTAGCTTTGGCATTCCATTGCAGCCAGTTTCATTGTAGGGCGTCAATTTGAATTTCAAAACCTTTCAAAATTCATTATTTTCTTTTTTTTGCCCTGATTAAATGTAATCATGGCAAAATAAATGTTCTGTGATTGTAGCCTGAGGAGCATACATTTTTTTATGGAGCCCTAAACCAGGGTTATCTAGCTTCATCTTGAAAATGAGACGTGTTGGCAATGTGACTGGCCAATCATATGGAAGAATGTTTGAAGAGGTTGAGTTGAAGTTAGGCCAAGAAAGGCAAGTGGCAATGTTTGAAAAGAGCTGGATCCCGTGTTGCTTCAATCATTATGGTTAATAAAAATCTGACCAGCAGTATGAGCTGACATGTTTTTACAAGAATCAAATCAGTATATCAGTGTCTTGGGACTATCATACTTCCCAAATTGTTTGATTTCATTTTTAATGCATTTGGTTGGCCTGTGGTACTTTAATATGTACTATATTATTTTCATATTAAATACATAAGGTTTCAACCTAATTGAACATCTTTTGTGGCGCCACCACTAATGGCATGCACATTGTGTTTTTTACCCTTTAGATGCAATAAATGTCATTTGTTCTTATGCCACCAAAAAGTGCTTTACTATACAGTATATGAGACCTTTTTCCGTCGTTGAGTTCAGTCTATCAGCCTTTCCTATCAGCTGACTTTTGGGTTTCCTGATGGGTTCACATAGGTTAAAAGCTCTGATCACAACCAATGTCAGCCAAGTCCTCCGTGCTGTTTGACCCTGTGACCACTCCCCCCATGTGGTCCAAAAGTCATGCTCTTGACTGTTAAGGTAAACTAAGCTTGAAGGGCTTTATAAGGTTGTCTTCCTTACTACGACAACAACCGCTGTGCAGTTTATCTTAACTGCGTATTAAAGTGAGATGATGGATGATTTGTTATTCATAGTGATTCCAGCCGCTAAATTGGAATCGGATTTGAACGAGAAGCAGTTATTGTACATGAAATGAAGCTTTAGTACTAAGTTAAGCTACAATAAATGGACTAAAATAAGACACATTATATAGCCCACAATAATGTGACCAAACGTTCTTTTGCCCCGACATGCCCACTTTTTTACATCCTGCACTAGCCCTGGGGGGGTTTAGAAATTCATAAAAATGCCCGTTTTTTCATTGTTTTTCACGGGACCAATTACCATGTGTTGAATTTGATTGACGGTTTGCGCGACAAATGTGAAACGGAGTACACCGTGTTGTTACCGCGACTAGTAGATTGCGAGGCGTTAATTGGGGGTGGGGGGTAGTTTTTTTTGTGTGCGTGTTATTGTTATATATTTAAGTTGTTGCTTTTTTAAACAAAAAAAGGAAGCTAGCTTTTTACTTACTTCACTTCCTGAGCGTTCAAATAAGGTCCATAGCTGTGTCAATGGCCCAAAGTTTTAGCTCACTGGTCACACATTGCGCTCCCAAACCAGAGTGATTGTGGTGCGGGTTCGATCATTCTTCGTCATTTAGGGCAGGTGTCAGCAGGACAAACGGTAAATAACATCTAACAGAAGAAATGCATTTGAAGTCTAGAACTTCCTGAGGAAATGTAGCTTCTGTGGACGTTACTGCATTTTGTGATCCTAAAAAAAAAGTAGCTTCACTGCTAACCTTACATTTCAATGTAGAAAACAGCAGCACTGCTACCGCGGAAAATTAGCAAGGCGCTACTTGTAAAGGTGCTACTGCTCAAAACTGTTGTAAAGACAATCATTTTGATACACCTCTTGTACTGAAGCCATTAAAATGCGGGTGTATCTAATATTGAGGTTCGTGAGTGTGCATGTTAAACTTAAGCTATGACTGTTACAACAGCCAACAATTCACTTAGATCCAGATATCGGATATCACTTTTTGTAAACCCTGAGCCAGATGGTGCTAATTTGCATCACGTAGTATGGGTATGAAACCATTGGGCTTTTCTTTTGTTGTCTCGACTGCAAGTAATCATGTTTTTACACCTAAATGACTTTACAGTTTGATGTTACAAGCTACAAGAGATAAGAGGAAAATAGCAGAGAGATTGACCGAGGCTTTGTGGTTCTCGGACCACAAGCTGAATGGTTACTTGATCCAACAGTAAAAGAGCAATGACACGTGTGGTGCAGTCATCCATCAAATACTTGGAGGGATTTAGTCAGTCGAGTAGTCTTGGGGAATTGTGAGTTGAGAGTTTCTGCAGCACCCTAAGCTCATTTTCCCTTCTGTTACAAGTCTTTTATTGTGAGAAAGGGGCATAATGGAAGAGACTGTGAAGACAATTGATCTGAGTGATGATGAAGAGGACTGGACAGGTCAGACATACCTCACCGTCTCATAGAGTTCTGTCTGAGGTTTACGTCAGTCCGATGGGGCTGCTTTCGGTGGGCCGTCTGGCGTGTGATGGATTGGTATTTAAATGGCGCTACAGCAAGCCAGTTTGTGCGCCCAGAGAATACTTCTAATTAATTAAATTTGTGTGTACTTTGAGAAAATAACTTTCAGATTGATTTAGCTTCTCAGTCATTTCAATGTAATGAGTGTGTTTATTGAAAAAAAGGCAGGCACAGGCTCAAACGGCTTCTGTAATTAGGTTGTTTTGCATTTTAAGGCTGTTTTATTCACCTGCCTTACAATGGCCAGATTGTTTCAATTCTGAACTGATTCTGAATCAAATAGACTTTACAGGTCTATCATAAGATGACAGACTGAAATGCCTTTGTTATCAAGAAAAATAGAGATAAAGACGTGACATGAATTCTAAAATATGCATTCAAAAAGGTTGATGTTTATTCCATAGGGATTCTAGGATGGGTGGTAATTCAAAAGACGATATTTCCTTGTATCTGGTGAGGGTTCATGCTAATCCTATTAAAAACAGTACGAATTTGTCCTTTTGAGATTTTTCTTCGTTTTTTTTGTAATCGTCTGGGCATTCAATAATAGATGTAGCAACTTCAAAAGTTTTTACCTGCAGCCACTGTATGCAAGTTTTGCATCATATAAGGACTTAAAAACCTTCGCCTGGGCTACAAAAGTATCATGAAAGCCCCAAAAAGAGCCTTGTAAATCCCTCTGGATCCCCCTGAAGCAATGATTGGGGTGTAATAACAGCCAGCAAGTCTCTCCAGTAAAGTCTGCGCAGAATTTAACCCCTGGGCCTCACCGACCACTTCAATGCACTTCCTGTATTTTTCGGAGCTCCTGCTTGAGTAGAAAAGTGGTCCTACTACTTTTTCATCTTTTTTTTCCTCCGTCAGCCGATGGGTAAAAGCCAATCCTCATGGTGTTGTACTATTAATGTACTATAGGGATATGTTTCTATTCGGTCCGTCATGCTGTGTTTTTGACAGTGACTCAAATTACAGAGAAATATATGTTATTGCCTAAGATATTGAACCGTGTAGGCATCTAGGTGAAGACCAATATCCTTTGTTACGGCATTTTTTTTTCTCTTCCAAAACCAGAATTTTTTCCATCAAAGTATTTGTACATTTTCATCTGCTGTACTGGATCTATTTGATATAACCACATGTTGAAGAACCAGCAGAGGTATTTTGATTGTTCAGTTATTTTAGCTGAGACAACTCAAGCCGTATGAATCTTCAGCAGTTCAATAGTAGCCTCCTTTTTTTCCTCCCGTGTTCCTCGTTCAATTTCCTGTGGTCTTCATTTTGATTTCCGTCTCTTTGCATTGGCGGTGATGATGAGCAGATAGCAAAAATTCTTCTATCAGATATGCTCTTTCGCTCTCTGTTGTGTCATGTAGCCTTAGATTTGAGAGGAAATCAATATTTCTTTTAAAGTTTAGTTTTTTTCTTAAGGTTTGCGAGGCATGTTTTTATCCTACAAAAGGCCGGGATTTCACACCAGGTTCATAGGTAATCTAAGACTGGTCTGTACATGCATCTGTGCTGCATTTGGTAAGGCTTTAAAACGGAGAAAAGTACACAAATGACCACAGTACACATTTTCTCAGGCTGTTTCGTCTTTTCCTAAAAAAATCCGAGATTTCAAATGGATGGGTCATGTATCAAATTGTTTAATTAGCAGTACAAGTTATTGTACTGAATATATAAAATTACTATAACAAATTTAGTGCAAGTTTATTTAACCAGGTCATTTATTTAACACAGGTTCAGGAAATGATAGATCCCAACAAGATTTGCACAAGAACTACAGTAGTAAAAAAACTAATGTTCTGATTAAATTCATGTCATCTACATCACATAGTAACTCATACTGATATTATCATGATCATATTGTCTTCATTAAGTGATGAAAGGTCAGACATCCCTTTGTTTAATCAGCCAAACCAGTCTTCAAAGTAATTACGAAGTCCCAAACGAAATAAAGTATAAAAATGTGTTAAATTTGCAGCATATTATGTCTTACGGCTGCTTTGTTTTCTCTTTGTTTGATCTTTTGTGTCGTTTGTCTTTCAGAGAAATAACGTCCAGCTGCTGCTGAATGTATTTCTGCTGGCAGCCTGGGGCACGACCCTGTTGGCCTGCCGCTTGTACTGGATGGGTAACAAGCCTCCAAACTTCTCCAACTCAGACAACCCAGCAGCTGACTCCCCCTTCCTCCTCACCAGGACACTAACTTTTCTCTACCTGCCTGCCATCAACTTTTGGCTTTTCCTCTGCCCCATCACACTCAGCTTTGATTGGTCGATGGACACGCTACCTTTGATCAAGCGCCTCGCTGATTGGAGGAATGCTCATACATTTGTCTTCTATTTGGGATTTTTGCTGCTGGCTTGGTTCAGTGTTTGGAAAGAGCCAAGAACCAAAGGCAACAAGGACAGTAATGGTAAAGCTCATGTGTTTACCAATGGAAAGAACGGGAACAGCAACGGGCACAGTTACCAAAATCATGAACATATGAACAACTCTTGCATGACCACTCACATTAATAGTCTGCAGAATGGTACCAAAAAGCTCCATGAGAGCAGGACATCGCTGCCCACCACGGAAAATGTTGTGGTGTTCTCCCTTGGCCTTTTAGCTATCCCTTTCCTCCCTGCTACAAACCTCTTTTTCTATGTAGGATTTGTGGTAGCAGAACGAGTACTCTACATTCCCAGCATGGGATTTTGCCTGCTGGTCGCTGTGGGGTTGAGGTCTTTGTACGTCCGACTGCAAAAGAGATCCTCAAGGACCTTATTGGTTTACTGCAGTGCGGCGGTAATTTTGCTTTTTAGTGTTAAGACTGTTTTGAGGAATCGGGACTGGGAGAATGAAGAGATGCTCTACAAGTCAGGGATTTCTGTCAATCCTGCTAAAGGTAAGTCGCTTGTACATAGGATGCTGCTTCTTTAGTCAACATTTTAACAATCTTAATCTGATCAAGATTGCCTCTTTAAATGCCGGGTGAAGAAAGTCAAGACTATTCAGTTCAATTCAGATTATTCTTGCATGTATTCACTTAGAAATATTGAAGATCAGACAGGAGTGGACAAAGAATCAAATTGCTGTTACACATTGTCAAGTCAAAATTCAAAGTAGATTACACAGAAGAAAAACACATGGAAGCTGTTTTAAAATCTTTGTCCTCTTTTACCTTTTTGTACTGTTTTCATTTTACCAGATATAATTAGTAAAGAAGATACTCAGCCTGGCCTCAATATACTTAAATAATACTCAAAGATGACTCAAAGATGCCATACAGTAGAACTATTTTAAAGGTACTGTCCGATGTTTTTTTTCAAACTGACGCTCGATAAAACCAAGGGCAGCAGCCAACCAGGAGTGTGAATCCAGTTCACCAATCAAGAGCGGGGCTTCGTAAACAGACAAATTTGCGCATGCAGAAACAGCCACAGAAACAGCCACACCAATCAGTAGCAGGGTTTAGCACAACGAAATTTGCATAGCTTGCCTCCACGGCTTGGCTAGAAGGGAATCGTTGAGTCTGCCTAGAAACGTCCAGGCCAAAGCAAATCCGTCGGATTAATCCGTGTGCCTCCTTTGTATGGGTAGGAAATAAAGCAAAAAACATAACTCTCTTTTGAAGTCTTACTTGACGAATAAATAATGACACGATGTACCCAACCTTTTTTGCCCCAAGATCTAGTTTGAAAGATCTTTTCAGCGGTGGTGAAAGACGTCATATTGCTTGCATTAATATTATATTGCATTATAAACTCATATTCTATCCCATTTCAGCAACAAACAGTTTTCACTGGCACTCACATATCATAACAAAGCATTCTATCGCTTGTAGCTGTCCTAACCAGGTTCCTGACCACCACTCATGTTCTCGTCATACGTCGTAAGTTACATACCCCAGTAACAACACTTTGCGTTCGGCCTCAGATTTGTCACGCAAAGTGTCAGTGAAATTTAATGCATGCTAATTGGTCCCGTGAAAAACAAAAACTGACATTTTCATGAATTTAGAGGGGGGAGAACTTGGACCGCCAGAAAGGATGTAAAAACTGGAAATGTTCGAGCAAACACGGACATTTGGTCACACTACATAAACACGTGGTGGAGCCTCACATAGTTTGGCCAAAAATCTAATTATGTCCAGCACTGGAACCTCAGGAATAATTGTAATTAAATGGAGTGAACAAATTGTTAATACTTGAAAAATGTGTGCATGGACATCAGAATCAAAATCATCTTTATTGACCAAGTATGTAAAAGCACACAAGTAAAAACAAACTGATTAATGTTGCAAGCATGTTTTTTTATCTATTTTTTTTATGGCATGCACGATGTGTCTTTGTCTGCTGCTGCGCTAAATAATGCAAAGTAAAGCTGTTTCAAAATGTCTTTTCTTCATCAGTGCACCTCACCACAGAATATGGAAGTTGTTTAATTTGAACTCAGTGGCCTGGAAGAATATTGAAACTGGTGTAAATAGCTCCTTCCCAAGGTCTATCTTCATTTTCAGAACTTGCGTTCAAACAAATGCAGCTGAGTGTTCTTTTTGCACTCAGCATTCTGTGTTTTTTTTTAACGTGACAAGTTGCCCTCTTTCACTTGGAAGGGCACCACTGCCATGGCACAACTTCATAATTGGCGCCTTCAACAGGGAATTCAAATATTCAACAGCCCTTATATTGAAGGCCAACAGGCACAGTTTTCTGTCCAAATCATTGCTCTAATCGCCACTTAAAAGGGAAACAGGGCTGCGACGCATGAGGCAACAGCAGGATACATTGTGTTAGCTAATTTCCCTTTCAAATATTACACCAGAGCTGAGGCATGACAGGCTGTTTGTTTTGGCCTACCATCAACCGATCAGAGCAGAAGGTGCATTCACGTTCATCCGAGCTCGGGAATACAACCTCAAAGAAAATATCTCAATTGTCTGAACTGCGGAATGTAAAGTTACACTTGCGGAGCTTCCTTTAAACGTCAAAACAAGTGTACGACTGAAGTGTCACAAAGGAGTCAGACAAGCTTGCAAGTGCTATTATTTTTTTCGACTAAATATTCTGCAGGGATCATGGTTAGTAGCAATTGAATTGTCACATTGCACAAAGGCATGCTGCATTGAATCCCGGTTGCGGTGCTTTTTTGAAAATAACCTACCAAGAATATTTTAAAGACTCTTTAAACTAATGTGACAGCACACTTCATACGTATCTGAAATTGTTCCACATGCACTTTCTAGCTCATATTTTTCTCAAGGTATTGATTTTATAGAAGAGCTTCTTTTCTCCCTACATTCATTGCTAATGCCATTAGTAATTAAATGGCTCAGTGGTGGTCTCCTTTTCAAACACACTCTCACAGCAATGAGTGGAGGTTTCTGGCACAAAGCTCTCCCAGTGTGTTATCCCTCAGCCCCGTAGAGCAGCTGCAGCAGGACAACATCCTTTTAGCAGGCTAAAAGCACTCAACCCAACAGCTTGGAGTGGCTGTGGATAAGAAAAGAAAAAATATTGACTTTGTCATCTATTCGTGAAGAGATTTCAAAGTTGTCATTCATGAATATTGTGACACACGTCGCCATTAACATTCTCTTTTTGGGATGTGTCAGCATGGGGCAACCTGGGAAATGTCCTGAAGAGCCAGGGCAAGATGGAGGAGGCAGAACAGGCATACAGAAATGCGCTCTATTACCGCAGCAACATGGCCGACATGCTGTATAACCTGTAAGTGTGATTTTTATTTTTAAATCAGTTTGTGTGTTAGTGTTTTTGTTCTCCCATGAAATAAAATAGTTGTTTACATGTCATAGTATGTTCTCACAAAAAATTTGCTGTAATTTATTAGTTTAATTCATTAGTGTGATACTTTTTAAACAATTAGTGTCACTCGCATTCATGCACAAACAGTAATGACACTTCCACCCCCTGAAAAATGCAAGTCTTGCGTCTACATACATGGTGGACACGCTGCATACATGAAAAACATGTATTCCTACCAAATACAATATATACTAAAATGTAGTGATTTTTTCCCCGTACAAAATCCTAGGTTAATTACCTTGAGAAAGCATCTCCACCAATTGGCTCTGTGTCAGCTCGATC
The DNA here is from genome assembly GCF_054856555.1 of Leptonotus elevatus. NCBI lineage: Eukaryota > Metazoa > Chordata > Actinopteri > Syngnathiformes > Syngnathidae > Leptonotus > Leptonotus elevatus. The sequence goes on along the minus strand of NC_141242.1, from coordinate 16,212,395 downwards.
AAATGGAGGAGCTCCCCTCCTACTAGTTCCATTGATCACAAGTCTATTCCCATAGGAGGCATCTTCCTACCTTTGTACTATATTCTCAGTGGTGCTCTTTATCTGACAGTTATACGTGGTGTGCTGGAGCCTGAGGGTATCGTAGAACATCCACACCCAATAATGACAGAATAGTTACTGTAGAGGTCTGTGGTTTTCTAAAATCTACAGATGATGAACCCCTTATTTGTTTGTGTAAATTCAGATACAATTCCTGATAGCGTTGTTTTTATTATTTTTTTACAATTATCATACAATTAATTCCATCAAAGCAAATTGTAGTCACTCTATTACTAACATTTTACATAATTCTACATAAACCAGAAAATAGCCTGCTAACAAACAGTACCAATGTATTTTCTGTTTTGGATTTGCTCCCCTTGACCCCAGAATAAAAAATTTTAACGTTCTGTCATCTTATGTGAACCAGGAAGAGACTTTGCAAACATCCATAATAGGGATGGGAATATTAATTTGATCCTTAGCAACACTAGCTTGGGTGGAACTGATTGATGTGTAATGGTGTCTTGACTGATTAATCGTGTCTTTAAGCAAGCATGAGTCATTACTTGACTGCACTACTTTGCAGTCTAAAGAAGTACCATATGACTTCAACTCAATTGAACTTCACTCACTATGTTACGCTGTGGTCATCCATCCCCGATATGGACGGCAAAAGCAAACAAAATCTGTGCTTAATTTTTTTCCACTTAGAGTGTTCAAGAGTTCAACTTTGATCAATGTGTAGCATGATAGTTTTTGGATAAAAGACATTTTCTTTTTGCTACTAACTGCTTGTATTATTTTTCCTATGATCACGTTCTTTGAAAACATCTCCACCGTTTGTGTTTCTTGCAATTCATTGTCATTTCGATGTTGCAGTGGTTTGCTGCTTCAGGAGAGCAACAAGTTCTCAGAGGCACTTCACTACTATAAGCTGGCCATTGGGAGCCGGCCAACTCTAGCCTGTAAGTACAGCTTCTCCCGCCCGGTATTGACAATCTCCAGCTCTTGTGGTTGTGGCTGCACTGTGTCCAAGCAACAGTGAACACAGGCTGTGGTTATGTGAGGCCATGTGAGGAATAGGAGGCAAAGGGCAGCAGGGCTACAGCTGGTGCTTTCAATTGAACAAGCAAACACATGATGTCATCTAATCTATGATAAATTCTGTAAGGAAGTTATTTTCTGTGCTTGACTTGTTTTGGATTTTTGTCTCCACAATTTAACTATTTTTCTTTCAATTTGATTTCCCACAAGGTGTTCAGCAGGCTCACTTTGTGATGATTACAAATGACTGCCAGTTTTACCAGAATAAATTAGCTCCCCATTGTTCGAGCCATCGGTCAATGACTGATAAACAGAAAATCAGTTCCTTCTGTCCTGATGTAATTAAAGATCTAATCATGATCACAGTTGGACTAGAACATTTCAATTCAGTGTGCAATTATCTCATCTGTTAGCTGATAGCAGAGGTAATCAATTAGCCAGAGCTGCAGACATATTGAAGGCAACGGGGGAATGTTATTGTCTTTTCAATTACTCACGACCTAATAACAACAAAGGTAGTGCAAAAATGTTCCCTCTTTTATTATTATTTTACATGACTCTCATTTAATGTTAAAGTACAATTCATTTCTGTCACAAGGCTGCTTCAATTATTTGATGCAATAAACAACATTTCCAGACAGAATAACAATACAAATGGGAGTTTGATCAACCATGCATCTGTTCAATTGTACCACTTCCAGGTCGATATGCCAAATCCAATTAATGCAGCCCAAATGCCAGACTTGACAGGGTTTTCTTCCAGTCCACAGAGACGTGTCTCGAACTGAATATTGATTACTGTATTTGCTTGAGCTATTGGTATAAATAAATGGATAAATAAATAAATACATAAATAAATCTCTTAGGGCCTGTTTCACAGGTCAGCCACAAAGCATAACAAAGATGATGTGCTCATCGAGGTACACTTTAATCTGTATATTGTATATTATGATTGCGTCATTGTCCTATATTAGAAATAATTTTACACACATGGGTTTTACTGCACAGACTGTGTTGCGTGAAATAATCGAGTGAAACAATCGTCAAACTTGCACTAATTAACGCCACTTCATTCGTACCGTTCATCTTAGAATTCAATTGAATACCTTTTGTGCTGTCTTTTTTCCCATCCAGCTGCCTACTTGAATACAGGCATCATCCTAATGAATCAGGGTCGCCTGGAGGAGTCCAAGCGCACCTTTCTCACCTGCGCCGACATCCCGGACGAGAACCTGAAGGACCCTCACGCCCACAAGAGCTCGGTCACCAGCTGCCTGTACAACTTGGGGAAGCAGCTCCATGAGCAGGGACAACAAGAGGTGAAGCTTTAATACTGCTTTTTGCAGTTAGACTGAACGACCACGCCGTTAGCTTGTCTCACTAAATACAGAAATGGCTCAGTTTTTTTTAAGGCCAATCCTCTTCTCTTAAAGCTACAAACGTTTTCATAATTCTGCTGTAGGATAAAATGACTCTAATATTAACAAGGCTTCAAAGCGACTCTGAAGCGCTTTCTTTTTGTTTATGCCAGTACTCTGATTAATATTGTGTTTGTAGAATATGAGTTGAGCAGCAAAATCCACCCGTTTTTATCCATCCCAGACACGGACCTCAAGCTATATGAATGGACTGTTGGCCCCCAGCTCATGAATAGCGTTCAACTCTGATAATGGAGCCAAGCCTAATTAAAATGCATAATATGTAAAGCATTCAATTAGCAAAACCAATTAGGCAAAATAACATTTTATATAATTTTTTTGTAATTCTTAAGGGGAAGGGAAAAAAAACATGGCCTTTACATGCAAGTGGCAAAATCAAATCTAGGCAGCAGCTAAAGTAACTCTTGGGGGGATGTGTTCTGTGCATATTTTCTATAATTGCCTTTGTGGAAGGCTACATTTTAAGCAGATAAACCTGAGGCTGTTTTGAAGCACTCCATTATGTTTTCAAACCTTTGAAGGCCTGAGTAGCTATGGTTCCAATTCTGCACATTACCACTGTGCAGGAGCAGCGGTGCTGCTGGTTGAACTGGGAATAAAGCAGGAGTCTCTGCAGATTGCATTTCACTCTAGAGAAAGAGAGCTGGCTGAAATCTGACCTCTTGACCACAACATTAGCTTCAGCAGTAAACCGGTTCCAGATCCTTTGACCATTTAATTTGCGGGGAACTTCGAGGTGAATCGCTTCTGCCATACACAGGATGTGAAACCACACTCCGGCCGTCTTAATAGCCATGACATTGTGGACAAACCCTTCCTTCCTCCTCAGCTCTGTATCAACCAGCCTCGAGACCCCCTCCCCCCACCCAATTCCACACTTTGTATTGAAGGCAGCCAAACATCCCACACCTTCTTTTCTTCTATGTGTGTCATTCATAGGAGGCCCTCTCTATCTTTAAACAAGCAATACAGAAGATGCCAAGGCAATTTGCACCGCAGAGCCTCTACAACATGATGGGTAAGAAATGATTTTTGTTTCGATGCCGAAAGCATCGCAGCTGTTGTTTTTCATCGTGGGGGGAAAAAACACTGCAGGACCGAAACTATTTATTTGAACACAATGTTGTTATTGTGAAGCCCCTAAAAACAAAACATTCTGATTCTGAAATATGTCTTGAAAGTCATGCAAAACATGCGCTGAGTTAACAGCTGTCAAGCACAATATCAGCATATTGTGTGAGACGTCAATATCCTTTATTCTAGCATTGAACAGACTCTTTGCTGGTCCTATAACATCGACAACTAGAGGCAGTGGTCTCACCAACATTGGACAGACATTTTATTATTTACATTTGTTATATTTTATTTTATGGCAAGAAGCTAACAAACTCTTGTCACACGCTGCTTTGCAAACAGAGATGAATGCTGTGATATATAGACACCATAGTGGTGACGTATGGAATTGTATTTATTTATTTTAAATTTGAGCGAGAATGAATAGCGTATTATTAATATGCTATAATGTTCACGTTCGGCCGTCAGTTTAATGTAGTAGGGACACATCAGGGCTATAGGACAGTCAATGAGTGTTCATGAGCCATGTGTGCGCACCATCCACCCCTCCTGCACATCAGCACGAGTTAACTAATCGTCCCCGGCTGTCACTGGCTGCCAGGGCAGCTGAAATGACTCAGAACGTGCAATATGATGTTCAGGGGCGTAGTCAGAATTGTTTTTATTGGGGTGGCCCAGGGTGAAACCATGACTCATATAGGGGTGGCCATAAGTTCATACCCGAAATGTCTAAATAAGTGGTTCTTAACCATGCAGCCATATTGTTCGCACGCCGACCTTGGGCTGCGAGCGCCGATGAGTGGGCTGCATAAAATAATATGTTATGAATTCAATGCATTGGAGCTGTTACAATTGTCAATGAGTTGCTCAGTTACAATTTTTCTGCCACTTGGCGGCAATAAGGCAAATGTCAGTTACTGACGTGTACACAATAAGCAGAAAAGGAAACCGAAGAGCCAAATTCATGACTAAGTATATAAAAAAAAAAAACATGTTGATTTTACACACATTTATTTGTTCAAAACACTAAACATTAAACATACAAATAAATAAATAACAAAAACAAGTAAATGATGCCTTTTCATGGACGCCATTGATGGTGTTTCACCCGCTGGAGTTAGTACAGCTTCTGTAGTGGAAAGGTGCTTCAGTCTTTGGGAGGTTGAAGTGATTGGACAGGGGACTGGACTGGATTGTGTGTAATGTCACACATTTATAACATCATCTTGTATGACTTCACACTAAACATCGATAGGAACAGCCATACATTATAAAAGTCTAAAAGTTTTAGATTTAGGATTGTGGACGATTGGGTGATTTTATGTTGTTGTGATTAGACAGTGGTACATTTAAAAACAACGCTGAACAGAAGTTGAATGATTTCAACTACATCAACAAGCCGCCTCGTTAGCTTACAGCTGCAGAGCAGATGCTGCAGGCTCGGTTGCTCCCTCTCCTCCCTTTTTTCTCTCTCTCTTCCTGCCTCCCCCTTCTCCCCCTCTATCAAAAGCCAACTCCTCGAGGTCTGCGGGCCAGACTTGGTAGTGCCATTTGTTGGTGAGATGCAATTTGACAGAGCTACTGCGAGGATGTCAAAATGTCGATGAAAGCTCAATTTGCCATGAAGTGGCAGATTTCTAACAAGGACTTGAACTATTTTATTTTCTGCACATTACTGTCGTTTCCCCCTGGAGCTGAATTTGCACAAGTGGCACACCTGCTCATAACTATTTTCACCTTCATTCCCTGTGCTGCCCTCATCATGCTGTTTGTCAGTCACCAATGAGCAGACCCTTTCATCACATGTGCTGTGCTGGACCTACTCCAATGCTCTCTGGTTCGCGGAAGAATTTTCCACTCCATGCCTGATTGGGGCTTTGGATTCCGTGTCGCAACTTGGTGGACGCTGATGGTTGTGATGGATGTGTGGAATGATGAAAACATTCAAGCGGGATAGAAAATGGATGGGTGCATGTTAGACCTTAAATGAGCTTATTTCGTGTTAAGCTACTTGTGATATTTATCATGTTTGTCGGATTAGCTTGTTGCTATGGCTCAACGCATATCGCTGACGTCGGGCTAAAAGCCACCTGTGTTACAATAATGTAAATTTTAGATTTTTTTTCACAAGGTTACTATTGCGGGTGTTATTTTTACAAATCATTGATGTATCTAAAGTGTGGAGAAGGGCTTGATTTCTTTGGCGATGCAATTTTAATGGTTGAATACCAATACTGATAGCACAAATACTACTTGTACTTTTCATCCTAGTGAAAGCTGTACTAATGCATATTCTATTAAAAACGTATGTTTATTTTATTTAAATTTTTTATCATTATTATTTATTTATTTTTTTAATTATAAAAAATAAAAAAAGAGAGCGACAGCAATGATGATGACATGTCAAATCGGTAAAATTACCGAATGAACAATACTGAGCTCTTGGGGAAAAAAAATGAAAAAAAAAATAAAAATAAATTAAAAAACGTATGTTTAACATGTAGAGATGTTTTGTTAGTTGTTTTTATGTACTGTATACATATGCCTTAGCAGCTGTAGTATGGCGTAAAGATAGAACAGTGACAAAAATACAAAGCCCTAGAACTGTAATTCAAAAACAGTCACAGGTTGCAATTGATACTTCTCTCTCTGTCCCGCTCCAAAATGTGGCACTATTATTTGTTGAACAGTTGTTACTAACTGCCAAATAAATGAAAGCCACGCAGACATGTCAGCATCTTAGAATCAGCTTTCATATCGATAACTTACCTCACATGTTTATCTTTAACAACAAATTGCCTCATAATACAGAGTGCTTTGGAAATACTGTTGGTTAAGACTGCATATTGCTAACTAGGGATGTAACGAGATCCAAACATCATGATACGATATTATCACGATATGAAGGACACAATATGATAATTATCACGATATTGTGGGGAGGTTGGCGATATTGAAAAAGATCACAATATTTAAAAAAATGAGCTCATACAAAAAACACACACACAATATTGTGCTTTTGTACATGACCGCAATGCATATAAACAACCTATGATCGCTAATAACACTTAATATTGAGAAATATGAGCCATTTACTTGCTAATGCACGCACACATTAAGTTCCTACACTTATTGACTCGGGTCACAAGCATATTATGTTCCCCTTCATCTGACCATTAGCGTAGATTTTAACTTTTTTAACAGACGTGCTGCTTTTTGTTTTGCTACTATATTGTGGCAGCTTTAATGTCGATTTTTTTTTTTTATATTGTCATTATCGCTACGTCCCTATTGCTAACACATATTTGATTTTCTAACTTATCACAAAACATGCAGACAAACAGAATGAGTAGATATGCATTTTGTAAATCATTACATCGCGGGACTGCTCATTCACGAAATGTGTGTCACCTGTTGCTTATCATACCTTCTTATCAGTGCAAGGATTAGTCGTAATCCCTGCGGAATTAAAGTGTCCCTCCAATTCCAGTTGTTTGGCAGTGGGTAAAAACTGAGCAGCTGCATATGCAAACCATGTCAAAAGCTCAAGTGAAGTGTTAACACCTGGGATACGCAAAGCCTCCTTCCTCGAATGCGTTGGGGACTGCGTTGTGTAGAATTACCGTGCAATGTTGTCAAATTCTTGCAATAATACAGGCGTCACCTGATGGCTTTGGTGGAGATGTCATTGTTTTTCCAGGTGTGAGCAGGCTCAGGGTCAGATGCGCTGGTGTCAAATGATGTCTGGCACATCAGGCAGGGTGAGATAGAGCTTAATGTGCACTCCTCAAATCACACACTGCAACGTTGTGCTTACAAGAATCGAAAACATTTGGGAGGTGAGGCTAGGTATGAATGTAGAATTTTGAATAAAGTTCGGAATTTTCTGGCCCAATTGTGCCAGATCCTAAATCTCAGGATCAGAGTTTGTTTTTCTCTCCTGGAAATCTATAGCAGCGCCAGCGGCAGATGTGTGATTTCTTAACCTTTGACAGCTTGAACCCTGACCTGATATCCCTCCCTTTGCCCTCACAGGAGAGGCCTATATGAGACTAAACAAACTGACTGAAGCTGAACACTGGTACCGAGAGTCCCTGCGAGCCAAGCCGGACCACATTCCTGCACACCTCACCTATGGAAAACTGCTGGCTATGACAGTAAGCCTTCTGCCTCCATTCTTTTGTTTGGCCTTTAAAGCCACGATTATGTTACTTCTGAAGGGAAACATGACAAATTGTGCCTCTCATGAGTGAAGTCATAAGCAAAAATAACTGAACACAATACACACAGGGGGGTTCCGCTGACCAAATATTTCCCTGACGCTTTTGCTACAACTTACAAGATAAATATTTCCAGAGACTGGAATTCATTTCAAAACCTTTCACTGTGTTTTACATCTGCTACTATTATTTATCTTCCTGGACAATACATAATGAATTACATGTGGATAATGGCACATCATTGTCATTTGGTGCAGTCTTAATTTATTGAAACAGTGGCTTCACAATTTATCTTTCTGACTTTTTAGAACTTTTTGTATCATGAGTCATTTACGTCCTCCTTTTCCTCCCTCTTTTAGCTCACTGACGTTTTCTCAGCCTCTTCAACCTTTTACTGATAGTGTGTTGGACAGGAAGTAAAGGAATCAAAGAGCGCTTCTTGTCAGTTATGTCAATTAGCGGCTGGGTCGATTCTCACCGCCGAAATTCAGCATTTTGACAAATATCGGCATCAGCCTTTTTGAAGAATCAAACAGCCGATAATAGATCAATTTAAAACTGTTAATTTCAGAAAACTACTGTATTTATTGAAATGTTCAGTTAACTTTTTAAGAGATGCTGCTGACCTGAGGAACTATTTGAAATTAAAACTAAGATAAGTAAAATATATCAGATATTTTGAAATTTTCAAAAGCCTTTTTTTTTTACTGTATAAAACAAAAGGGTACTTACTTGTTTAAGGTTTTTTTTCAGTCTTTTTTTTAGTTTCTACTTTTTAAGACATGCTAATGACCCTAGGAGGAACTTTTGGTTAAAAATTTAAAACAGACAGTCACTAAGATTAAATTTTTTTTAATTGTCTGCAAAATTTCAATTTTGACATTTTTTGACAATATTTTCCCTTTAGTGAAAATGAATATTGGTTCCAAATATCGGTTATCAGCCTCCTTGGTTACTAATCAGTATCGGTATCGACACTGAAAAAAAACATATGAGTTTGTCTCTAGTTATGAAAATAGAATTTTCAGATTTAATGCCATATTTTCCAGGCTACTAAATCTTGCTGCTACTGCTACTTACGGGTAATTTTAAAATTATAGAGCACTGTGTCAATCAGCGTTAAAAGGTTAATTCTCAGTTTTGACAAAATATGCTAATAATTAAGTGTAGAATCTGTGTACTTTATTATACCAAGAGTGGTTTTTAATGATTTTGGTTACCTCATTTAGCTACATGACAAAATCACTATATCAGACAGAGAGCGTTCTATTTGATGCAGTGCTACTTACAATGTAAAACAAGCACTGCTTATTAAAATCCTTACCTCTTGACAGTATGAATTAAAACTGAGCATTGTTGTCAAACAATTTGATATCACTCTTGAACTGGATCTCGTTACTTTACTGTCATGGTACAAGTGATGGAGGTTGGTTGTCATTAGTCACACTTATTTTCATCCCATTAGAGTTTATAAATGTAATATTATAAAATTAACCAAAATATTTTTTGAAGTACCAATATTATACTGTAGAATATACTGTAGTTATTATAATGGTAACGTCATACGACAGAAGACTGTAGGTGGGTTTCCATCCACCTATTTTTATTCAAATTTTTAAGAATTGCGAAAATTAAATTGAATGGAAACGCCAGAAATTTGAAAAAAGGCCCAAAATTCTTTTAGAGGTTGTTACGCTTGGAGGGGGTGGTTTTTGAAGCGTATCGAAAAAAGGAAAATTATTTACGAATAAGCGACTACAAGACCGGATATATGTCGCACGTTTTGACCGATACTACGTCACGCACGTTTGTAGTCACAATAAATGGCGGCTGATAAAGTAAGATATGTTTGGGGAGACGAAGAGACACGATTCTTTTAATAATTAATTAAAGAAAAAAAAACATGAACGCAATTTTAGATGGCTTTATTAACATCAGCTCTCAATGTAACGACACACTTGCGGGAGGGAAGCCAACAAGACAAACTACTTCCGTTCAGTCCGTCCAAACCAACATTCCCACCTGGAACTCCCCATTGTCCCAAAGTTCCGTCAATACAACGTCATCTCGCGGCGCATATTCGCAAAAGAAGAGCGGCTGGAAACGGGCATAAGTCGCATGTCCGTTTTGCGCATTTTCCCAAAATGTGCGTAAAAATTTTGAAACATTTGGATGGAAACCTGAAACCTGTACAGAGTAATTTCACCCTTTTACATTTACTTGTAATGAAGAGAATACTTTACACAGTGTACAGTATGTTATTTGCAATGAATAATTTAAATAAACAAATTCCAGTGCTATGAATATCACTACTAGTAGTAGGACTACTATGACTAGTTCTTGATACAGCTTGAATCTCAATTCTTCGTATTACGCAGCCATTCTCTGGAAGAGTATGCTTCCAACTTTGGTTGATGGGCATGGTTAGATGGATAAGAATCGGTTCCTGACCACAAAACCATCAAACCCGTTTTTGATGAGCTACAACAGAGATTGGGAGTCAACAGGGACTTTTCCCAGCCCAACATCACAGATTCCCCCACACACTTCAACATCTTGTGCAAGGTCAGAAGATTGGAAAGTGGTGAGCACCATATTTTCTTCCATACTTGAAAACCACGGTCAAATAAATGTACCGGTAACCAGACAATATAAGAGGAACAAAATCAATCAATTTTCTGTCTCCAATTTTCACAAGTGACAGGAGCATTGTCAAAATAGAGTAGTTCAAGCAGAAAAAGGACAGTCACAACAAAGATAAGGCAAGTACAAGTAGGATTTTCTCCTCACCGCCATCCCTCCTCCACAGTCCAGGCCTCTAAGGAAAGAACATAATTGTGTACTAAAAACCCAGTGCAATGGGATCTGGATTTCTTCTGGAGAACTAAACACCCCCTGACGCTGTCATTTCTTAGTCATCCATGATTTAATGTCTTTCTCCAATTCTGAACTTTTAAAAACTGGTTTCAGTTGTGTGTTTATTCCCATCAACTTTATTCAAATCCATCCATTCGTTTTCATATACACTGTCACGGATGAGCTGGAGCTGATCCCTGCTCACCAGCAGTCGACACCCTCATTGGTTACCAGTCAATCAAACTCTTCTGACCAGAATTATTCTGCTGTGATCTCAAATAAAAGTTGCTTGTTAAGTTGGCCTAAAGTGCTCTGTGTGCAGGAGCCCTTCCATCATAAATCATATGAACTCATGTTGTTTTCCCAAGGCCAGTCTCTGGGAATAACACAGACGACGAGTGTTATGCTTTGGTAAGGTTTACTCTGGGAAGGCGCTCAGTTATCCGTGACGAGAAATGCATTTTATTTAGAAGACTGCTACTGATTTTAGCCGAAGGTTGAAACCTTAAGGGATACATTTGTGTCGATTTTGACAATGATGGATGGGAAAGGAGCTTTGAGCACATGTGATTGTATTAATGCAAGTTAATTATTCGGGTTTGACCACTGTGACACGTGCATTCTTCATCAAACACGCAAGAGTGGTTGTACTTATGAGACGGATTCAGTGCGGGTAAGGAATACACGACCAGCCCTGCAGTCTGGTCATCTGTCATCGCCTGCTTGCACACTCTCCTGTGGCAAAACGACCCAGATCCACTCGGGGTTGGTTGAGATGCAGGGTGGAGATTCTGAGCGATTAAGCCTGGCGGCAGGATCATTAAGGGTGGAGGGAAAGGAGGAGGACAAGGGGTACAGAACTGGTAGCTGCGATGAGACACGGCCAGCGATTGAGTTGGAGTTGATTGCTTGTCGGGAAGGAAGAGGGAGATGTGATCTAATCATTACGCTATTATTACCCGCCTCGTTCTGCTGAACACTCCACACCTCCATTTTACCTCAGGGATTCGAATGCGTGTCAGAATGTTGGCACAAATGGTTGCGAGCAGAATTGCTTGATACTCAATCTACTTTCATTTCCAACACTTAATAGAAGTCAGGCTACATCCAAGGAGTCCCTTTGCTGTTTTTCTGATGTTATCCAGAGATTTTAGGTGCGAGGCACACACCATTATGGCCAGCATGTGTGCCAAAAGACAAACGAGCACATGAAGCACACGGGAATGAGCTACATGCAGTTTTAAAAGAAGAAAGGCAGTCCATTAGGCTGCATCATATCATTTGAATTTGGATTTTGTTTGCTTTATGGCAAACAGTGATCAAAGAAAAAAAGTTTGAATGGTGCAGTTCACATCCCTCATGATCCAGGAAACAAATCGGTAACCAACAAACGGACTAACAAACAAGAACGCTATGAATTGTGTTTATTTTTGTGAATTGATCCCAAGCGGAGTCTGCATTCTATACCGGCTAGGGATGTTTGATACCACTTTATTTTTTAGACCGATACAGTCTGAGTACTCAACTCTTGAATGATACCAAGTACCTATACCACAAAAAATAAATAAATTGCAGATAATTTCAAAGAAAGCTCTACATATCCCATTATAGCATTTTTCCTTAAAATTGCATGAAATTTATGGCAATTTTCTATTCTTCTAATTTCTCGTTTCTAGACTTGATTTATCATTCCAGTAAAATATGTGAAACCCTTATCCCTACTGTATATCTCATATGCATAATTGTAGAATTTGCCATCCTCTCTCAACTCCCATTTGCGAGAGTGAAAGCTTTATTCTGAGTTTGAGCAAATACACACACATGCCTCCGTCATTATAAAATCATCAGCCTGTCAAAAGCCGAACAAATGAAACTACACAGAGATGACCGCTTTCCAATTGGAATGTAAGTTAACTCCCAGGCACAGCCATATTTACAGTATAGTGTACCACGTAGTAGCTTGATTTTCCACAGCATCAGAGGAAAGCAGCCACACTTGTATATTTACATTGAAAATGTATTCATTGAATCTGCAGTTCACTAAAAACCATAGCGGCATTAATATGAGAGTCTGCTGATAAAATAAAGTCCTTTATCCAAAGCGTATGAGGGCTTTGTGAATGCATTATTCATAATGGGCTTATTGTCCACGTTTTAATTATGGCTTCCTTGTTAATGCTATAACAGGCTCTTATAGAAGGCTGCTGTTGGTGGTTTGTTTGATCAGATGTCATCTGGTGCTTGAATGAGAGTTGAACGTATTCACGTCCCAGCCTGCACTACGATTGGCCGGCTGCTCCGCTTTCTTCGCTTTGAATGACAGTTCAAAGTCACGATGGGCTTTTTTGTGGCTTTGTGTTTAATTGTGTCACGTTTGGCTTAAGCTACAGTTTAGTATACAGATGCAGTATGCGCATGCCGCGCACATTTGAGTTCATTGTCATCAGTCTCTTGTATTTTTCACGTCATGGATTAAAAAAATGGCGCCTCTATCTTCAATCCCACCAAATTGTGCTTTTTAAGATAAACAACAAATGCATATGGAGTTTAGAAGTAGAAAGCATTACTACACAGCATGGCAAATGCATTTTTGCATCCGAGTGACCAACTATAAATCTTTCTTGACATGTATGTCTGTGGTCATCTGCAACATGTATTCACAGTCAGCCTAAAGATCCATCCAAATATAAAGCATCCACCTCTCAGCTCAGGCGTCCACTTTCCATTGCCTCACATTGAAACTAATGAACACACCAGTAATCTGTGGTTACGTTGCGCAAGTGTTATTTGCACTGTTCAAAGTGTAATGAATGAACCTTTGCCCTGTTTGATCGGCTACATCAAGAGTGACCACACGTACTGTATGTTGACACATGAGCTTGGAGAAACAGCACGGGTGCATGCGTATTTATTAAGATTTATTGTTAAAGTGAGGCTGCGGTTTGGGGAGACGCGTTAGGAATACACAAAGATATTTAGACTGTTGAGTTGAGTGCGGTGTTATTGGAATGAATAGTTTCATGAGGCTTTTGAAACAGTCAAATTGACATTGTGGTTAATCCGTCTCAGGGGCAGAAATCAGAAGCAGAGAGGTACTTCTTGAAGGCCATCCAACTGGATCCCACAAAGGGCAACTGTTACATGCATTATGGTAAGTAGTCGTTTGTTTTTTCAACTTCATGTGGACATACAGTAAATTGATCTCCGCCTTGTATCATCAAGTACGCTCTAAAAAGAGAGTTGTTGAACCAATTTAAGTTTAAAAGGAGAATTGTTAACCAACTTTAAAAAAAAAATGGCAACACGATTGAATTAAGTTAATCCAAAGTGAATATATTAAACTTAACTCATTCACTGCCATTGATAGCAATAGATGTCAAAAATTAATTTGAACTATTTATATTAGTCTGCGATTGGCTGGCAACTAGTTCAGGGTGTACTGGGGTACAGCGCCCCCCCCCACCCCCAACTTAAAACTTAGAATGTTAAAATGCTCGTTTAAATACAAACTGTTAAAAACATTTGTTTGAACGTATGCGCTTCCTGTCAGCCATTTTGGAAATGGCATCATCATTGGATGCCCGTCAGAAGCAAAGAGATGTGATTGAATTCCTTCCACTTCTTTACCTTTGATACAAATAGCGTTGCATTATCCAAGCGTTTAAGATCAATTCTCACTCCACTGGGTGGTGTAGCATCCTGGCACAGCTTTCATTATGTAGTTAATTAATCCGAACAATATGGCCTGAGAAATGCCAAAATCTGGACTGGTTTACTCCTATCTAGACTTTTAGCTAATGCTACCCACATTGGGTGCCGCTCTGTCAATTCAATTTCTCCCAAGAGATCCCCTCTGCATTTTCGGTTGTGCTTCCAGGTCAGTTTTTGTTGGAAGAGTCACGTCTGTTGGAAGCGGCAGAGATGGCACAAAAGGCGGCCTGGCTCGACAGCGAGGAGTTTGATGTGGTCTTCAGTGCTGCTCACATGCTCAGGTACCTTTTGGATTGGAATTCGTTCACTTTGAGGTATCTCTACTGTATGCTCCGTTCCTTCAGTTGAAAGGGAAAGGCTGTTTGTAAAAAGAGGGATTTGCGCCATGTCTGCATGGTTTCTGCCCAGCCAGTACGATTGACTTGACTGCACTTTATAATCCTCTTCTGTGGCCGCAGTGCCAGCTGAGCTCAGTGAGCTTTTCAGCTGTGTATTTTCATATGTGCCTTCTCACTTTCCCCTGCCACTCTTGCTTGGCGGCAGCTGGCTTCTACTTCCAAATCCAAGTGAAATGTGCAGCTGAGGAGCCTGAAAAATGAAGTGTTAGTAGCCCACCAGCTCTCTGTTGTTATTAGCTATTAAATGGAGTTTGGTGCTGCTGGATACATAAATGAAAGGTGCAAATGGTTGTGTTATGCAAGTCTGACCAGTGTGTTGGTTATGTCCTTCCGGATGAAACCATCCCCAATATTTGGGTAAATAAAGCTGTATATAGTAGCAGTAAAAAGGTATTTTTTTATATTGTGAAATCCATTTCAATCAGACTAAGCCAATAATTGTATAAAGTGACATGTAAACATACGGAGAGAGCAACTTTTTTTCAGTGCTTTCCTCTTCCTGTTTGGCGTCATGCCTGACTCGTACACAGCTCACGCTCTTTATGTGTTTGTGTTGGGTGCAGACGTGGAAAGGCCTGTGGTTGTTAGGGGAAAAGGGACACTCCTCAAAAGGACGAGGTCAAACTCTCACACGTGCAAATGTCTTTTATTGCACTCTCGAGTGCTTCTGATCATTTTGCTACCAAACTAATAATTGCATGCTTTTAACAAGTTATATTTTCCCCTTCCGTCTTCTAAATTGACTCTAGTTGGCAGCAAGAGTTTTGAAAAGTCGACTAAACAGCAGCGTGGCTTAACTGTTATGTTGCGGGTGAAATTGAACAAAAACAATACACTTAGATTGAGCTTTGTCTCCTGGCCTTCATTTTTTCATTTTGTATTAACTCATTCACTGCCATTGACGGCTTGATGTCAAAAATTCATTTGAACTATTTCAATTAGTTAAACATTTTTTTTCCCACTTTTGTTAACAAGAGTATGAAAACCTAGAAACAATTTTTTTATTGTATATTTAGAACAGATAACAAATTTGTGATTAATCGTGACTTAACTAGTGAAGTCATTCGATTGATTACGATTACAAATTTTAATCGCCTGACGCCCCCAATTTTTAATAATCTTTTCTTTTTTTTTAATTGTTTGTTTTGGTTTTTTTTTTAAAGAAAAAACGATTATTAAAAATTAGGGGCGATTGGCCGAAAAAAATCCTGATCGTATAAGGCGTACTTTAAGTTATATTAGCCAGATGGCCTTTTTCCATCCAAATAGTTAAAAATGACTTATTTTCCTTGATTGTAATCAGACTCATGCTATTAGGTTATCCTTCTGTTGTTGTTGTTGTTGTTGTTTTTTTCAGCACAAAAACAAACATGCATCAGTGTTTATTTCTATGGAAAACTGATGATTGTTGAATACCCTTTTACCTGGAACTTTAAATAACCAGTGAGCTTATAATTGACCACAACAGCCAACATATGAAAGCTGGCCTTCTTTGATCAGCAGAGAAAAAGGGGCTCCAGCAGCAGCCACGGCCTTACCGCTGTCCTTGACTTTGTCAAATATAGCCCATTTGAATGGAGCAATTGTTACCATCAGTGAAAATCAGGCAGTTGAGCTTTGTTCTTTAGATGTTTAGCACACTTTTAGTAACAAGAGAAATAGAGTAATGGCGTAACATTAGACGTCAGCAAGTAACAAGGACGTTCAAAATGAGTGTTAACTAAACCGTGATAGCTCCCATTGCTATGAGTTCTGACCTCAAGACTCAATTAACAAAAAAAAAAAGTGCTTGCACTGTACTACTCAGATGAGACGTTATCAAGGATCCAATCATAGAGAAAGATGCTATCAAATGAGAAACATTGAGGCAAATGGATCAGCTATTCTCATGCTTCATCCTGTCCCCTCCATTTTTTTTCTCTGTGACCCCCGTACATACCGTAAACACAGCAGGTTGAAGCCCTCCTCTGTGTATGTGAGCAATAAAGATGAGTAATGGCTGCTTGTTTCTATTTTCCCTTTTTAGACAAGCCAGCTTGAATGTTGCAGCTGAGAAGTATTACGGACAAGCAGCAAGCCTGAGACCCAACGTAAGTACAGACTGTGGCTAATCATTGTCGTTGCCATTCCAGCGGGTGGACGCAGGGTTATCACAGACCCGGGTGACTTTTCAGTCATCTCGGCCATATTACTGTCCAATATGCCTTCCTTGTCAGTCAATGTCTAAGACATTAGAGATTTTGCTAAAACTGGGAGTTTGTTGATTCGTCAGCACGCCACATGTCCATGGCAAGCACTAATGGTAATAACATATGGATATCTTCAAAACACGAGTAGAATAAACCATTTCAGGATTGCTGATTATAAAGTGCAGTGATTCACATACTTGCTAACTTTGGGTTGTGAAAAATAGGGAGATTTTTTTCAGCGGCGTATCGGCCCAAGGTTTTTGTGGCTAAGGGGGTAGCACTGGGGGCCAAGGGGGTTGGCCGACATTCAGTCATTTCAGCCATTGCTACTTGTCGTGGCCGGCGACTAATATTTAGTGACCTGAGCGACCGGCCAACCGGGAAACTCACGAAATTACCGATGACCAGTGCGCACCTGGTGTCAGGTGTCTGGTCATCCCTTTGTTCATCCATCTGTACTATGTATGAACCGGTATAACACTGCATGCGGCAGTCCGCTCTAGCGCAGAAGCTATCAAATGATTTGGTAATCGAAAATACTACTGAAAAAAAGAAATCCACTGAATAATGATCGACTAACCAGTTTTCGTTTTTGGACGATCAACTTTTTTTTCTTTTTTTTTTTTAAACTATGCTTAGCTACAAACTATTTTCCTCTCTAGAAACATTAGTGAGATTTTTTGACAAATCCCTCCCCATAGATTTTGGTCTATGAGACATTTTGACTATTTTGCCGACGAAAACAGCGCATTTGAGTAAACCCGGTTTGTTGAAGTGATCAGTAGGAACGGCTACTATAGTCATTTACGTCGATTGAACTGCTTTTGAAAAGCAATCCAATGGCTCTCACTGTTAGCCACTACCGCTGTGTTAGCCGCCGCTAAACGCTGGCAACAGGCTCCGTACAAATACAATGCTAGCGTAGTTAAGTCTAGCAATTGAATGTGATTTCAGCACATTTGTTTTTCTGACGTTGGTCGCAATAATTCATGAATAATTTATGAATATTTCAAGGCATTGCTCTTCACATATTATTTGGTTAGCTAAGGTTTATTTTGAAGTTGGCCTTCTCACTGTGTTGCCAGTTACTGTGTCAAATATTCTGTGTACTTCGCTATAAGGTCGGAAGATTAGCGGGAGAACTGACTGATCGGCACTGCAGCCATGAAATTTGGGAGTTTCCCCCGTGCATAGGGAAAGTTGACAAGTATCGTTTTATGGATAAAAGTGGCCTGTAAGTGTAAAGATGATAAGAATGACAAAGCGTACAAAATGATCAGTGTAGCTGTCTTCTTTACTTTACGCGTCAGTTTGTCAACTGAGGCCATGTCCATCTTCATGTGTTGTTTCATGAATTACTCAAAGGGCACTGGTGTTTTGTATTAAGAACGAATGTCTCTAGGGTTCGAGAGTACAATTCACTCCATTTAAAGTCTTGCCCCATTCCCTCTTGCTTAAGCAAGTTAAGTCATATCGGATGCTGGCTTTGCATGGCTCTTTGTCTCCGCTTTGAAGTGCCCTATCTCATCATGGGATTCTTTTGCCTTAATAGCTACCTGCACTACTTAAGCCAATGATTCCCCAACTGAATTTCACACTCAGTCTTTAGATGAGCACATGTTGCTCTATGGAGCAGGCTAATGTGCTGCACATCTGGCTCTGGCTTTGCTGCTATATGACAAGTTTTTTTTTTTTGGGTGGGGGGGGAGCCGAGTGGTTGCAGAGCTGCAGGAAATGAGGGGAAAAAACCTAGGCTTTTGACGAGGGACATTTGCGGAGTGCCGCATGCGCTGCTACAGGGCAAGGGGAAAATGCTGGAGCGTGGATATA
This sequence comes from Leptonotus elevatus, assembly GCF_054856555.1. Taxonomy (NCBI): domain Eukaryota; kingdom Metazoa; phylum Chordata; class Actinopteri; order Syngnathiformes; family Syngnathidae; genus Leptonotus; species Leptonotus elevatus. Next base: position 16,193,592 of record NC_141242.1, on the reverse strand, counting down.
AATCAAAGACATCTTAGCCGTATGAATGAAGCGGAGCGTGCAAGATTTTTGGCCGAGCTTAGCTGAAAGGTTTTACCGGTGACTTGAGGAGGGGAATTTAACTCAGGTCTTGATATGCGCGCCAAGATGTTTTATCTTTTTGTTATCTTTGGAAGAAAAAAAAAATCTGTAGATGGTTTATTCCCTACTTACTGCTTCTTATCTTACCGTGCTTAATTCATCATTATCTTGGTACCAACGAAACATATACATATTTTTGACTGCATCATGATAAAATAATGATGGTTGGCGGAATTATGGATCTTTATTTTGTTGTACATGTGATGATACTGGCTGCCATGATAATAAACACACTATCCTGTTGTGAAAAATAATAAATACGGCAAAAAAAAAGAAAGAAAAAGATTTGCAACTTTATTTAAAACTATAGCTGTGAGCAGCTATAAAGAACCCTCGCAGCCTGGGCCACTTTGGAGTACTTGCTCGTTGGGGTAAATTTCATTTATTAATTTTTTTATTGGCACAATAAACCTTTTATTCATTTTTTTGCCAGGTGTGATGAGTGTGCAAAGTTTCATGACCAAAAGTATCTTCTTTTTTCTTTTTCTTTTTTTGTCGAACGTGGTGTCGCCACAGCAACAGCATTTCCCCCAAAAAATCACAAAGTTTGCGTTTCAAGGCCTTAACACTCTTCCGAGTAAATATGAGCTACCACTACAATGAAAAATAAATTCCTACATGCCTACAGGCCTAGACTGTCATCAAATATGTATATTTTTGAGAAGATAGGATCATCTGGGTCAAGTTACAACAGCTTTTGACACCTAGCAAACTGTCAAGATAACAAAGTAGTGCCTTGGGGACAAGTCTGGGAATGTCCTTGAGTGGTCCAGACTTGAACCCAATGTAGCATCTCTGAAGAAGCTTCAGCATCATACCTAAGGGGGATTTAACAATTGGAACAACTGCCTACAAACTTGTGTGCCAGGCTGGGATCATCAAAGCATTATGTAAAGTGTGTATGGAAAATAGATTGAAGGTTGTGGAAATGTTCTACATCGACCGATGCAACTAATAGAATAATAAATATTGAGCCGACATAACCAATCATGCTTGCATCAGAAATCGCCTCTGTCGTTATGTTTCAGTATCCTGCAGCCTTGATGAACTTGGGAGCCATCCTGCACCTCAACGGGAAACTTCAAGAAGCTGAAGCCAATTACCTCCGAGCGCTGCGCCTCAAACCCGATGACGCCATTACCCAGTCCAATTTACGCAAGCTGTGGAACATCATGCAGAAACGAGGCCTGAAAACCAGCAGCCCTTAAGGGATGACCCTCGTGCTCGTCTTGCTGAAACGGAAGAGTCTCAGGGAGGACGTTTGCCAATACAGAGAGGTCTCGTTGGTTCCTCAGCGCCCTCGTCATGGCTCTTACATACACTACCTTTTGACAGAAATGTGGTCCTAAGTTTGCTGTGATTGTAGCTCCTTTTTTTTTTTTTTCGTAACGAGAGCACTTGAAATTCAGGTGGGACTTTAGTTCCATCCTCAAACATTAGCAATTAATTTGAAGGAGCGAGATGAAGGTATTTGCTATTGAGAAAGCCACCCAAAACATCTGAAATTAATATTAGATGAGATTAAGTTTGAAAATATATATATATTTTGAAGTCATTTTGTATATTTGAGACTTGAAAAGGGAATTAATTTATTCGCTCTTGCAGCACAAAGAATAGAGAAAGTATATTCCTTGCCAATTAGTTTAAAGATTTGGCATGAAAGTGTAAAAAAGAGAACTTGGACCTGTGATATTTATTTTCCCTTCTGATAAAATCATTCAGATTTTTTCAGCAGTGAAAGTGTCATGTCGGCACTGCTGCAGGAACGAAGTCTTCATGGAAATGGAAAATAAATTACCTTCCTATGGAAGTTGTAATCAATTTAAGGACGGGTATGGGAGTCTGGGTGACTCCACTTCCCATACATGTTACAAGCTTTTATTTAATACGTCAACGAGTGAAGGAGTCATTCTAGCCAAATACAAACGCTATCTATAGCCATGCTGACCTTTTTTTTTTAACGGATTCAAAGACTGAAGAGATATTTTCATTTCTGTCTTTGTGTTGGACTAAACTAATTTGATGTATTTGTATAAAAGGAATCCTAATATATACCCAAATTGTGTATTTTAAGCAGAAAATCTTACAGGAAAAAAAAGTAGTCTAGCAAAGCGTGAGATAGTTGTTGATTTGCCTCACGGTGCTTTTTTTTTTTTTCTTGTCACGTTTTTGGTGTCAGGCTTAATGTGTCAGTGTTGTACATTTTGTGTAATTAACATTTGTCTGTTGTCAGCATAAATTAAGGGAAAACAGCTTCTGAAGATGAAGAACATTTATAGAATTGGTGATGTTTACAAATTGTTGATCATTAAATATCTGTTACTCGCTTCTTAGACCAATTTTCTACTGCATCCTACCAAATGGTTTAGCGCAATTGGACAAAACAGTACTTCAGGAAAGTGGAAAAAAAGAAAAAGAAAAAAAAAGCATTTATTCTAATCTTGCCGTGTTGGCCACAATCAGGAGACACAATTTATTCCTCCTTGAGCCAATCAAGTACCATGCAGTGGAAAGTGGTCATTGCGATGTAAGTTATTGTGGTTTGTTACCATAGCAACAGAACCAGCTGGCACTGTGTTTTACATGCATAACGAAGAAAGTGTTTTTTCTCTTTTGGTACCTGGATGAAGTCTTTAAATCCATTTGAAGTACAAGCGGGATGAAAAGTGCAGCTTTGAATGTGGTTATCTGAACGTTGTCACGTCTTTTTGGTGATTTCTCACGAGTGTAATACATTTCTAATGGCATTCCTTCCCAGCTTCACACACACTATGGTCACGACATGTGTTTCATTGTTCTGTACGGTGTTTTTGAGCAAACGTTGCTAATTGCTTGAGTCAAGTGTCCCACTCTGTGTCTCAGCTCAGGGATCTCAAGCGGTGCATTATTGCAGAAACAGTTCTTCACAGAGCAAAATGATAGATTTATTTTTGGACGTTGTTGTATATATTGTTGAGATTTGTAACATTTTTCTCCTTTTTCAAAAAAAAAAAAAAAAGTGTCAGAACAGAAACTTTTCCCTGATGTTGCTTTCCCCCCTTAATAAATTTATGCTATTATGCATTTGAATGGATTGGTTTGTTGAACTGAGCATTTTTATAATTAGGGGACATTTCAAACCCACTGTCTTCTTGTATTTTTCTGTCAAAAATAAATAAATTAATTGCAAGCGGTGGAACAGTTTTAACACAACATTTAAGGCTGCCTCCGCTGCAAATTTGTTAAAGTGTGTCATAAAAACAACAGTAATGGATCTACTCTGCTTTGATCATGTAGCATCAAAGCAGACTCGTAAACATTTCCATATGTGCTTGTCCACATATGGCGTACAGTGTAATCCAGGTACGACCTCATGGAGCTGCTTGCCCTTCCTGTAGTATACAATACAATACACAGAAGCTGCTCAAACTGTCCAGTGGCGCTTGCGTTCCGTATTAGAGAAACGTGTGTTCACTTTCAGCTTGAGATTTCCCAGTTGAAATGTACAGGCAGGTGAAAAATGAGTCCCGATGCATAAATAATGCAGACGGTTCCCGACTCGCTCAAGGGTTTGATGAAAAATGATGAGGAATGAACGATGGTGACCTTATGTTTCTGTTTTTATGGTAAGAAACAAAAGTTCAATGGGATGTTCACAGCCATCATCATCACAACACCAAATTTGGGATTACATGTTTGAATTATTTAATCATTGCGTTTAACACCTTACATGGACCAAAGAAGGTCTTAATGTATTTTCACAAGTAGTAGACTCCCTTTCACTACTTATTTTTATTGCTGTGTTTTTCATACGCTTCCTCCTTCCTCCTGTTAGCTGCTACATTAGGTTAGCATTAGTTGCACTGCTAGCACACACGGTGCTAATTAATTTGGTTTCTATTCTCAGTGGTTTATAAACAAAAAATGTCCGCCCTCAAGTGCCTCACTACTTATTCCAACAGATGTTACCAATTGAGGTTTGTGATAGCACGCTTTGAATTGAAGCAATTATGATCAATCAAGGATAAATACTCATTGACAACATCCCTTCAACAGAAATCCGTCACGTTGGACCATCTAAAGAAGTGGTGATATACAAATGTCTTGAAAAATGAAGTGTATGAATACTTAAAAAGTAGTTTGTCTTGAAAAAGAATGACATTAACAGTGCTTTCAAGGAGCTTTTGAAGCTATGCAGCAGTCAAAGTTAAAAGTCCATAAAGGGCCTTTTTCATAGCTGCCCGGTGTTGTCAGGTAGATATTATTTGGTATTTATGATGACCTATCAGTGCAGTGATCTGAACCAGTGCTCGATACATTCTCAAGATTACTCGACTATGCGGGATGCTGAGAAGTATTTAGCCAGTGTTATTGCTTGATAGAAGAAGCATTACGTGGAGCTTCCTGCTTCACATTATTGAAGTGTTTTTTTCTGTATCCTGAAAGGAAATTGTATTTTTGTTATCCAAGATGGCGAATTGTAAATATGACTTGTGGATACTTTTGGTTTTTTAATAAATTAAGGATGAGAAAGGACAAAGTGTCTGATGTGTAGTAAAGTGCTTGCCCATGAGCGCATGACAATGTGGTGAGATTTTGTTTTCAACCTTTCTCTTATTCACTTTGAATTCCAGCTATTTATTTTATGGTATTTACATCTAGATGTGTTAAACAACTCAGGACAGAGTACAGTTTTATTTGAACCCACCCATTTTTCATTGGAAATATTGGAATGGGCATTTTTAAACAAACTTAAAATGAATACTGTTTAATATTTGGTGGCATAACCCTTACTTTTAATTTCTGCACCAAGCGTGCGACTTATTGACTTTAGCATTCTTCATTTTAAATGATTTTCCAGGCCTTTACTGCAGCCTCTCTCAGTTCTGGTTTGTTTCTGGAGATTTCCCCCTGCAGTTTCCTCGTCAGGTAAAATGCAGGCTCTATTGGGTTAAGGTCTGGTGATTGACTTGATCGGTTTAAGACCTGATGAAGTCCCATGTTGTGTTGGCTGTGTGTTTTTGGTTCATTGTCTTGTTGCATGATGAAGCTTCTCTAAATGAGTTTCGATCCTTTGTATGGATACGCAAAACTACAAATTTCTAGTAGTTTAAGTAGTGCAGTTCTGTGTTCCACAGTCTAGTTTGAATATTTAAATTTTTATATCACAAAAGTCACAACAATGTATTTTGGTCAAGTGCTATTGCAGTAGAAAAAAAATAATTTTCAATGGCTTGGCGTTCACTAATGAAATCAACACAATGGGAAGTTCGTTATAATTTATGCTATACTTCGAGTGTACAGTATAGTGAGCCATATACAGTAATGGGAACGATACGAAGAAAAAGTATATTTATAGATACTCATATCCATTACAGCCCAAGAACATTGCCGAAGTAATATGTTTCGTTATCTCACACTTTATTTGCTTGTTTACCGACACCAGCTACCACAGCGGTGGTGTTGGGGAGGTGATCTTCTACAGGGATCTACAAAGAAGGAGTCTGGCGTTTAGATCTCCCGGGATGGCCACACTTGATGATTTATAGAACGCTATTACAACACAACCCTTGAATACCCTTTTTTTTTTTTTTTTTTTTTGCAGCTGGGCCAGTGCATAAGACCATGTCACGAATGATTAGTTCCAGAGACTGAGAAGAGAATGTGAACATCCAGAAGTGCGCTGTCTAAACAACAAGCATTTCTCCAGGCAGCTGACTTTCTATTCGGGACCTCAGATGCCATCGCACGCACGTTGAAGGAAAAACACGAGTATGGAACGATACGTTCAACGGGTTCAAACGCGATCCACACAAGGTTGACGTCCTCGAGAGGGAGACTTGAGGATCCTCATTGTGATGGGAAGAAATTACTCATCTGACCTGTGAGGGGTCATTTCAGGTGATTTAACACACACTGACAGCAACAGTGGAGATCAAGCAAACGTGCGCGTGAGCAGATTCCCTTCACAGTACGCTATGATAAATCAACTTTGGCTTATGTAAGTGTATATTGTCCTTGCAAATACATACTTGAATAAATCATACAACTTGATTAGTTACTTCTGTAATGGGTTTCATTATTGACTTTTAGTAAAGTAGAAGAGTATCTGCAAGGCTCAAACAAAGAAAAACCACAAAACAAATAGTGCTCAATTTTAACAATCATTTACTAAAAGTAATAATACATTTATTTCTACTTTATCATTTTTCATTGGCCATGTCAAGGGAATTGTTGTGTAAAAAAAAAAAGGTCTTAAAAAGTAAAACCACCATCTTACACTTCTTTTTCTTCATGTGGCTTCACATCAATATCTATTGCATTTGTAGTAACAAAACGTGTGCGGTCAACCTTGTATTATATATATATACATATATATATATATATATATATATATATATATATATATATATATAGAGAGAGAGAGAGAGAGAGAGAGAGAGAGAGAGAGAGATATTTCAGATATACGATTGTTATCGTTGATATTCCCAGCTTGCTTACAGGATGTTATCGTTAACAAAGTAAAATTCTAACTTCTAACTGTGATTGGGTCTTTTTCTTTGTTTTTCTGTTTTCCACGTCGAGCAACGGAATGATTTAAGCACAAAAGTAATTGCTTCAGTCTTTTATTTCATTTAGGTAACAGCTTTTATTTCTTGTTCCTACTTGTAGTATTTTATGCCGGGAAATGAAGAAGCCCACTTGCTTGAAATGCTACATTTTACTGTTTTATGTATTCATTCTGTCATTTTTATGAGTTGCCCCGATGCCAGGACATAAAAGGGCAGTTGCAGTGAAGGGTTTCATATTTTAGCTGTCCCAAAGCTTGAACGTGTGGTTTGATCAGGAAACCGCACACCTTAGGTAAGACTTCACCACACGAGAGTTCGTGTCTCGCTCTTGATTAAGCTCATTATCTTGCTATTGAGACTTCTTGCTTTGTGGAAGACGAATGCCGCAAATCAAGCCTTTCTTGTACGGATTCCCTTCGAGCAACGGTGTTATTTCTCCTCAAAGCTGGGAGACTTGCTGATTAAGTTCCTCAGAGGGCCATTAGAGCCGGCGACCTGTCCCACTCAGCCACCAGCTTCATCAATCATGCAAATTCGGAAGGTGGACACCCCAGTCAGGCCTGCCACAGCCTTTATTACACCCTGATGTCAGATCACCAGTAAAAAGTATGCAGTTAACCACTCTGGACACTTTCCTTGAAGAACTCCTCCAATAACAGAAATGGGACACCATTCTTGAGCACAGTGAGCCACAGACTTCATATCAATAGGGTTTTGTTAGTCATGTTTGACAACCCGCCCTTGGTTGTTCCCCAAAGCTTATCTCCCTGCGGTAGCTGGGATTGGACAAGCTGTTATTCTAGCTTTGACACCAGTGGAGGAGGTCATTTCCAAATGGTTTTAGGACACCAAGTCAACCACGCGAGAGACCTCATGACAGGTCCCATACTCGTTTTGATGCAAAATCAATAAATGTTTGGTCATTGTTGGTCCAATGTTATTATATTATATTATATAGATATTTCTGTGTGAATATTTCCTATAGATGTTGCTATTATGGGCATCTTCACACTTGAATTGAATTTGTTCACCTTTGTTGGAGATACTGAACAAACACTTCTTTATTGAAAAATAAAATATGATTTCAAGCCAAAATCCAGATGTAAAGGAGGGCAAATCATGTGTGGTTTAACCAAATTTAAGAGTGGAAAAAAAAGTCTTAAGTTTTCATTCAAACATTTCTGCAGAGGGAGCTGTTCTAATTTCCGTGGTGAGGGCACTCCAGGGTACTGGAGTATGCTAGTCATTGGTAAATGTCTGTAACAATGACTGCTGTCAAAACAGTGAAACACAAAAGACAGCTAGTCATGGTAAGACAATGTAGAAAAATTCTGTAAAAGGCTAATTTAGGTCTTGTTCAGACTGGCAGCCCAAATCCAGATTGAAGTGGATGGCTCTTTTGTAGTCTGAACAGCCAAAATGCACATGAAATCCGATTTTTTTTGCGGGACGGATTGAAACCACATGCGGGAGGTAGTTTCATATCCAATTTGGACAGGATGCGTCTCAGTCTGATCAGCTCAAAACGGATTTGACTGTCCGTGACGTCACTCTACGCGTGCAAAAATCCAATGCGCCCGCGCTGTCAATGTCCGATCGGTTCGCTGCTCGGCTGGTTTCTCGCATGCTCGGCAGTCAAACGCCTTGACGGCTCCGCTGCCTCGTTGGAAATACAGTGACAGTTTACGTTACTTATGGAACCGGAAATAGCGAATAAGTGCCCGGTCGTAGCCATAGACCTATGTTCGTTAAAGAAAGAAAGAAAGAAAGAAAGATTGATTTACAGCCAGATTAATGAAACCTTTGTCAAGGCCTGAGGGGGTCTGTATCATTTTTACTGGTATCTAAACAACTTTGAGGTGGATGGTGTGAAAAAACTACAAACGTGCAGACTGCTTTACAGCATATGTCCTTTCCTCAGTCGTTCCAGACAGAAGTCGAGTCAAACGTCTGAGCGCGATTACTCTTATCATGCAGAAGCTACAAAACACCCCAAGAAACGAAGATTTTTGTCTGAGGCGACAATAATAATGATACGAAAAAGACTACCTGAATGTGGTTAAAAGCACAGAACTGGATTTTAACTCGCTGGCGACATTGCCTTTGTGGGGACTCTGCTCTTTTTAGAAGGTGGCTTTCTGCCTGCTGTTAACAAACTTGATAAATGTTACAGTGCTGTATAAAGAATAAACAGAAAATAGCCACTTGAAACAATGTAATTCAGTCCAACTGTGGACTCTTTGGACTTTCGGATTTCACGATGATATGCGCTTGGCCTCATGGGAAATGTGGTTCTTTCAAGGGAAATTAAAGGGAAAACAATACCGCTTTTGTCCAAAAGTGCCGCCATAATCATCTAAACAAAATGCACATTTGTGCTACTTTAAAGTTTACTTTTAGTACAAGAATGAGAACACTTGAGAAATAAACTTAGGTATACTTAAGTATACTCTATAATATTTACTTAAAGTATACTACTTTTTTGGTAAGGGTTGCTTTTTGCACTTTGTTGTTGTACCTTGTTCTCTGTGATTGGTTTCACCTGCCCTTGTAAATCACACCTCGTGCTATGTTAGCCAATCATCTTTCAGCCCATCACTATGTTTAACTCCAGCTGAATCTAATCTGACCATAATACTGTATATATCTGCCAGTGTCTATTGGTTGTCCTTGTTTTGTGGCTGTTCTTGACTTTCTGTTGTTTATTCTCTGCTTCACTCGAGTGTCTGTATTTGAGTAATTTTAAAATGAAATATTACCCTTAGCTGTGATTCATATGGTATATAATCAGACTCAATTAACCCAATGATGAAAGCGCTCTTTACTTTCCCCTTTCTAAACAGTAATGAATAACCCAACAAGCAACACCTGAACAAAGAACTCCATTGTGTGGTTTTCATTTGCTTAATGGTCTTGACCCACAAGGCATCTCTTTTTACTTGGAGGAAACACAAGGTGCCATAAAGACAGACAGATAACGGGTTTAATGGCTGCCTGACTAAACACGCTCATGACAAATGCAAAATAATTCAATTGAAAATGATTGATTTGGTTTATTAGGTGAATCAGTGCTCACTTGTTTATAACAAACTCAGTCGTATCGACAATGGTTGCAGGGCGTCTGGCCAGACAAGCATGTCCAGTGGTCTGTGAGTACCGACAAATTTTCCAGGCTATTAAATGCTCACCAGTTTCCTGGAATTCCCAGAAGATCATAAATAACTGTTGGGTCATCACCTTGACCTTAATACATCAACAGAAATGACCCTTCAAATGAACATCTGTAAGCCATATTGGACCGATTCAGTGATTAGCACCAAGTGCTAATGTACTGCGAGTGGCACTTGGAACTAGCTGCGTGGCCATTATGGCAGATATGCAAAATTATGACAATATGCTTGATTTAAAAAATATATATATTTAAAGAAGTGTTATTTTGTGTGGCCCGATCGCAGCAACACAACTTGTCATTTTTCCGCTCGGAAACTTAAACCATTCGTCTTGTTTAATGCTAGCGTGCAGCGCTGTATCATGTCACATTCATCTTTGTTAAATTCATTGTTGGGTTGTCTTATGTTGTCGTGCTATAATGTCAAACTATTTACATAGTTGATGCTGCTTTCCCTTGCCTGCCGAATCGATGAATAACATTTATGCCAGGCTGTCGATTCAAAGCTGGCAGTGAGTTCAGGCAGAATATTTCAGTCATTCAGCATTAAATGTGTCAGTTGGTAAGGAGGAAGTAGTGACATCAAGTTCAACACATCACTTTGTAAAAAATGTTATGTGACCAGGAGTGCTGTTTGTTACTGTCTTCTAGTTCCTATCATTAACGAGGCGTAAACACGGACATTCAACAGTGTATGTCGCCGCCATGTTTAGCTAACGTGAGCACACTGCAGTAATGGTTGCAAGCCAAAATAAATTGTTTTTACAATCGCTTAAGTTTAAGATTGAAGTGCTTTGTTTACGTTGACAAAATATTGAATTGCTGCTGGTATATGCACTTTATCCCACATGATTATACATTGCCACTAAATATAATTACCTCGCCCTAATCACGATAGATCTTGCTTAGCCTTTATACATAACTTTAAGGCCCTATGTTTAATTATTTTCAGTCTGTTTATGCACGAGATATGTGAGCTTAGCATTTGTTTATGTAGTCCGGAGACATCTTAACATACTGCCATATGTAAAAACCAGTCTGAGCTCAAGAGGAGACTGTAAATATAGAGAATGCGGTTTCAGTAATGGTGGAGTGAGAGCCAGAAGAATCTCGTTTTAAAGTCATTTGGGGTCAGAGATAAACAAGGACACTAACCTCTTGGGAATATTTAGCAGTAAACAAGTCCTGTGATGCTTTGAAAATATTGTGCTTACATAATACTGTATCTATTTTCCAGATGGGTCTAACTACAGCTGATGTGCCCCAAAAGAAAGCTCATCAGGCTTTGTCATCTGTCAGTGTGCTCCTTATTCAGCACCTGTCTGCACTATGCTACCTGACATCATCAAGAATATAACACGCTACCATCTGCGTCCGACCATGATCATCCTCCCTATGAATAGCTTCTTTCACAGCATGTGCACTTTTTGATAAACAATCCCAAAAGGTCCGCACGAGCGGAACAAACTGAGAACACATGAAAAAGGTCTGGTCGAATCATCAGGTTCAACAGATGTCCACGGCTTCGCACCAAGCAGGGGATAGTATTGGGGAAATAAATGCAGCCTATCTGAGCTCAAAAGGCTCCCAGTGGGCAGGATGCTTCATTTGTTATGCGCGTTTAACGAGTGGAACGGATCTTCTTCGCCAAAGCTCATTTTGATTATACCATAAAGAATAGTTGAGGTAGTTGTGGTCTATCCTCTCGATTCATCGGTATAAGACGGAGCATTATTTAGCCTGTGAACGGTATATCAGTAAGAAACTACTACAACCCACTGTTGAGATGAATGTCTTTCTTGCTCATAATTCTTCAGCTAATGGACAACTAATGTAAACATGTCCGCGCCACTGATGCTTCAAATGTAAAATGGATGAGTTGGACAACGTTTGCACCAAGTTTTCTCAGTTACATAAATACAGTGTAATGACAAGCCGGCCTGTGGCGTGCTAATATTATTTCACAGGACATTAACCCTCCGTGTGTGGCGCATGCATGAAAATACATGACATTTCTTCAATATGCTGAGGCTGGAGTTTTCATACTTGTGCTTGATGTATAGTAGACGATTCAAATGACCCAATTAAGTTTTCTTTCTCCCAAGTGACCCAGATTGGATTATGCTATAACTGTGTAAGCAAGAAAAAAAATCCCTTCATTAAAAAAAAAAAAAAAACATAAAAAGCACTGTCTGAATGATACTTTTATTTATTTATTTAGCCCCCCCAAAACTAGCCCCCAATCAAGAGGGTGTATTACACAAGGGTCTTAATTTCAATCTCAGAGACAGATTTCTTCTGGAACGACGCTGTTTACTCAGCACACACGCAACAACAGCGGCAACACTTCCTAACAACTCAGCAGCTGACCAACACTAACCAATCAGGAGCTAGTAAACTTTAGGTAAATGCAAATGAATGAGAACAGAGTCGACACGTCTATTTAGTTACTTGTATAAAAAATACAAAAATGTATAAATGTGTCAATAATAATTCTGGAGACAAATGTATAAAATTAAAAATTTACATTAACTTAAATCTTGCTAATTTCTGAACCTTACATTTGTATACCTAGGCAGTACCTAGAGTTTGTAAAAAAATAATAATAAAAAGAATCCCTGATTTATAGCACACTTCATAAAGGACGTAACTCAATATGCTTTGCATTCTGTAATTAAAAGTACAAAATGTAAAAACAGTTGCAGAGTTAAAGAGGTTTAAAAGAGCAAAGCAAAGAAATAAAGGTATGGGAAAGAGCATCATTTTTAATCTGAATTTAGAAGCATTTACTCTTTATTAGTGTACTTTAAATCCTTAGCATTCATTTTATTCACACTCGTAATAAAGGATGCCAAGCAAATCGGGGGACCATATTATACCCAAGTAGCTACAGAGAACAATCTGCATTGGTGATTTTAGGAGGGCGTATTATATACACAGGTGCGAGTTATTCATGAATTTTATGGTAGCCTATTTATTTTATTATTTGTATTGCAACCAAGCTCAATGAATAAACAGAAGAGAGAAATAATTGACTGTACATACATGACTAATTTCACACATTATTTGATTGAGTTTAAATAAACAAATCACTACAACTAAACAAAGTGAAGTCAAGAGTGAGAGAACTGATCCTACACTGCCTGCGTGGATGTCAGGCAAGTAAAAACCACTACACAGTCAATGACCAGTAAATATACTGTACTACATGCGTCACTCGGAATCGATCGTCTGGACTTAGTCGTTGGTCAAATAGTGTAGCCTTTGTTTGCTTGTTGTTTGGCAATGTATTTTTCTTTCTCTTGTCTTTTCCTCTCCAGTTTGTGTTTGAACAATGTTTGAAAAGATACTTGTAATGTAATCTGACTTGGGTTCAAAGCCATCATCTGTATTCTGTGTTACGCACATCACACCCTTGCAGAGAGTGTGATCATGCTATATGTCAACACATAGTTAAAAGAATGATCAATTGTGTTATGCGGTTTTGAATGGTGTTATCATTTCCCCCTACACCTTGTTAAAATGTGTTGAAAGACATTTTTTTTTTTTTTTACATTCACCACAGACTCCAACACAAGCACCCAAAGCTTTTAGTGTACTGTATTTGCGTTTCCATGCATGTTCCCATGTGGGCATCGCTCATTTAGAATGCATTTGTGCTTCTGGCCTGTCAGTGTTTGATACTTCGCAGAAGACTGTATGACAAACTCAGAGCCAAGCAAAGTGAATAATTGTACTTCTTGAATTGTGTGCTTCATAAGACTACTTTGTTGAAAAAAAAATGTTCACGTGCGGTTACAGCCAAACAATACAACCTTTATATAGTTTGCAAATGTGGTCCGCCAAGAGATTGCTAAATTGTTTTTGCTGTTGCGAAAGCCAAAAATTGCATGAGAAATAGAGGAAGTTAATAAAGCTGCTTCATTGGGAAAATTTTTCAGCTCAAACAAGGTCCCACCTTACCTAACCTTCAACTACCGTGCCTTGTTCAGACCTTTAATTAAAGAAATGTTATGATCTCTTGGTCCGATGAGAATAATTTCCTTACTCATAATTATCACATTGATCCAAGAGAGGAAAGGGAAAATATCACACATTCTCATCTTCTTAGCCAAGGTTTTGGCATGCTTTCTTGCAGTCTGTTATTGATACTGCAAACATGTTGAGAGCCAGTGTGAGGTGGCGAATATGCCAAATCGTGGACCCCAGAGCAAGCTCGGCAATAATTGACCAATCAAACTCTATTAAATCAAGAAAAGACCTTTGAGAGTTTTCCCACTTAGGTTGAAACATACAGTAAACAGAATTATCTTCAATTACGGTAGTACGTTATCCACGCATCCCTCAACACAATAATTAAAAATAAGTCAATGATTTTGTATGCAGCTCCTTTTTGTGCTTTGAATTTGAATCAGATGCAAATCAAGTTGTAAATTCCCTTTCACACCTGTTGCAAAGTACACCACCCACTCACTTGTTTTTTTTTTTTGCTGTTTTGAAAAACAAAACAAAACACTTTTCACACTCGTCATTCCGTTGCCGATTGAAGACCAACCCTACACTCCTAATTAGGTGATCATTCAACCACTTCACATAGTCTTGTTCTCGGAGCAGCACCTGGCAGGATTTCAGTGAGAGGCTCCTCATTATTGACGAAGAGCGCAGTTTGGGAATGGTTCTTCAAACACAAGTTTGGTAACTGCTTTGCTCGCAGAGATACAATCGACCTTGGAGTGTCCCTGTAGGGTGGCACACTAAAGCTGAATAAAGCAGTTGAGTGTGGGAAGAAAAGTGTAAAAACTTTCACCTGAATGCCCCCACTCCACCAAACACCATAGATTTGTCATTCACAGCCCCCCCCCCCCCCCCCCCCCATGTATTCAGAGGAGAAGCCCTGCAGGGATCTCGCACTAATGAGAAAGCAGGCACTCATTACAAACCTCAGCATGCGGAGCCTTTCTCTTAACTGGGACCAGCCACCAATCGCTTTCAAAGAATGAAAGGGATTCCCAATTAATGATGCAATTATGCTAATGCTACAGCCTCCTCCTCCTCCTGTTGAAGAAAATGAAAATGTCACTTTAGACATTCAGATCTGTTTGTCCATTAATATGGACTACCCTTCGTAAAGAAGTAGTACAAAGCAAAAGGTAACTGCAAGGAAGTGGAAGACTGCTAAATGCTATCCTAGTTGACTCATCAAGTGCTAAACAAATCTATGCAGTGCACTCACCATTATCCAACCATTTTTGCTCGGTCCCGATAGCTATTGGAAGCTGGCTGTATGCATTGTAAATGGAAATATACGACGAGAAAGCTTAGCTTGCATTGTAGCGACTGACAACTGCAGTGCACAGTAGTACTACATTTCCCATGATTCTTAGATGCGAAAGCAGGAAGAAGTTGCAGCTTCAGTTATTGCCTGCCATGCATGGACTTACATGTGAATTATTGGTACAATCATATTCCTTACACTGTGACATTTTGGGCGTGATGAAAAACAACAACATGACAACACATCACAGAAATCAATGTATTCAAGCTGTATGCATATCAATGTATATGAGCACAGAAAATGTGGCAACGTAAGATGGCCGCCAAGGCAATTCCGGTGGCGAGTAAGCGGCAACAGTTCATTCATATCTAAGTCCGTGCTGCCACGTACGCCGATTAAATGCGAATGCAAACATGAATTAGGAAGTAAATAATCAATTCATTTAAAGGTTAAATTCCTTTTTAGTTGGTTTATCGTATGAACGACAACAGTGTGATTGACATACACATAGAAAAATACGGGACGCCGGGACGTGACCTAAATAGCGGAACATAACAATGAGTTTGGTGAAATCCGCCAGGACCCAGAACCCAAGACTAATCAAATCAGCAGAGGTGGGCGTGTCAATGAAATTGTTTTTTTCTTTTTCTAAGAGCTCAGTATTGTTCATTCGGTAATTTCACCGATTTGACATGTCATCATCATTGCTCTCTTTTTTCTTTTCTTTTTTAAATTATTTTGTATGTGGGTGAGTATGTGCATGTGTGCGTGCGTGTGAGTGTGTGTGTATTCATTAGTTCACCAAAAACCTATTAAAAAATCCCATACCGTTCACCTAAACCGAACACCGCCATCAGGAGACCCGAGGAAGGACCAAAGAAAAGAAAGGAAAGTGAAATCCAGCACTGACCAGACACCACCCACCGGGCCACCAACCAGAGTCCTTCACCAACCCCAGAAACATCAAAATGTCAACAAATCAGGGAGACCTCAAGAGACCAAAGGAGAGACTGAGGAAAGGAAGGAAGGACAGACGAAGCAGAGTAAGATCCACAGACACCAGCCTCCACCGATTCAATGACCTGAGGAAGAAGCAGATTGTGTCTGAGTTTCGATAGATGCTGGTGTGGTGGATCTGGCATGCATGAAAATCTCCACCAAAGAGGAGAGCCGTCGACCCCTGCCAGGACAAAGCAAGCGCAACACATCAGGGCCCCCCAGGCCGCGGCAGCGCCAAAGGACGACCCCAACACAGCCTGCGCCCCCAACTCAACGCAGCAGGATGGGGCACTGCAGGCCCGCCAGGCACCCCACCAGTCCACAGCCCCTGCTGCCCCCCACGCCATCCACCCCAACCCAGCCCCAGCCACCCCCAGGCCCCCAAACCCCCAGACACCCCCCACCCCCAACCAAGCACCGCCACCCATGTCAATGAATTTTGAGCATCCGTCATTCGGCAATCGGCAATTTTGGGAACACCCTTCCATCATCGTCAATCCGTCAATATTTCAAGCTGAACCGTCAATCCGTCATTTGTCGATCACTCAGCAAAATGAGTGTCCGTCAATATTTCCGTCATTCGAAGTGGGTATCGGTCAATTTGCCGTCAATCGTCATTCGTCAATCCAAAACCAAAATAGGACGTCTGGTCACACTACCTCAGCTAAGTACTTATTTTATATACTGTACTGTATTTATTATGTGCCATAGAAGTTTTTCATTTCTTATGTCAACAATCACATAATTGCTGTACATGATGGCAATATTGAAGATCGTATAACTGTAACTGATTTGTACCCCACAGATGCAATTTCAGTCTATATTATGAATCGTTTTGACTTGACGGTGCACGTTCAACCTTTTCCATTCAACTTTAAGTGCTATTTGCCTTGTCTGGATAGTTGGATTGAGGTCCATTTTCTTGTCATTCACAGATAGACTGCAGTAACAGCCCTCTTTGTTTCAGAGTAGACCAAACGTCTGCAACTTGACAGCTGATCCAATCAACTGTGTTTTCCCCCCTATGGAGCCTGTAATTAAGTTTATAATTGGCATAATAGTGCCCACAATGTGAAAATAAATAGGGTGACAGCGTTTCCTCTTGGAAATGTGTCGATCAGGAAATACAGATGTATATATTTTCCTCCAAAACTAATGATTAGTTGATGACGAGCCACTAAAATCTACACTATGAATGGATATAAACACACCTGGGAACTGAATTTGTAATCGCCGCAGTCACTTTCACACAAAATGGAGCTGAACAGAACATCTGATTTATTGCAGAATATCTTGACACACAGCTGTGATTACAGTTCTGACGCTACTTTCAAAACAGGAAAATGGCAAATTCATGCAGGCCACTCTGTGTTGGTGCTGTTTATACAGAACATTGACACAGGAAAGATATGGCTTGCACCCTGCTACATAAAAATCTACAAATTATCAAGCAACACTTGTTTGTAGGAGCTCCCCAATTTAAATGGCTTATTTGTTTGCCAATGTTAGTCTTCACACAAGCAGCTGAAAATATGAGTTTAGTTTCATTGCCAAAACTCCAGGCTTTGATCCGTCCTACTAGCATGATAAGTAAGACAAGACAGTCACTCTTTGTTTTAGTTGGATACTCACGACATTTGTGTTTCAGATCAAAAGATGAATATTACACATTTTGAGATTTCCAGCTTTTATTTCATAGTATTTGTATCTGTGTGTGTTGTTTGATGTGTTAAACAACTCAGGACAGAGGACTTTTTTTTTCTTTGAAGCCATCCACTTTTCCAGGGATTATTATTGGAACAAATTGGGAGAAGCTTCATGACCTAAAACACAAATGTCTTACTAGACTGGCCAAGTCAATCACCTGACCTTAACCCAATAGAGCATGCATTTTACCTCCTGAAGAGGAGAGTGAAGGAAGAAATCCCCAGAAACAAACTAGAAAGCTGAACATATTTAGATGCAAATACGATGAAAATGAAAGCTGCAATTCTGAACGTTTGTCTCATATTCATCTTTTGATCTGAAACCCAAATGTCTTTAGTACACGCACGCACAAAAGGAATTTACCTTGCCATTCCAAAACCTTTGGAGAGGACTACATGACAAGCAAGAAATATATTGCAGGGTAAATCCCTTGTCTGACTAAATGCAATGCATAAATTAAATTAAAACTTAAGTCATATGTTCTGCATCAGTGACAGCATAAACCCAAAACACATTGCAGCTAGTCAATACAAGCTCAATACAATTGACTTACTGCATACTGCACTCTTACAATCCATGATAGCATTTAATATATTGTTCAGCATCTTTCAGAGTAAAAAAAAAATAAAAGATATTGCATAAAGCTCAAATAAGTGTTGCAATTTATGTATTCTGGCAAAGACTGGTATTGCCCACTTTTTCAGTTTGGATGGTCACAAAAAGGTTTATTCTAGTTTCTCTTCGGAAAAGAGCGTAAGCCTAATTCAACAAGAGGCCATGGCAATTTTTGACAATATGCTTTCTGGCAACGTAGCACAGATTTTCTAAAGTGTGAAAAGGTTGAATCTGCCTTCAGGGGCCCTGACTTGTCCCAGAAATGTCTTAAAGAGCCATTTTTAGCAAGTTGCCACTTTTTGTAGATTCAAGTCAAAGACCGAGCCACCTGTTTTTAGTTAGTAAGGTAATAAAAGGGATAAATAATATCGCTAGTCAAGCCACAACCTTGTACCTAAAAAATGGTCACTTTTCAGGAGACCTCAAAAATGGCATGTTTGTTCAACGATTAATTTTGCTACATCAAAGTAAGAAAGACATTTTTAACACTTTCGATTAATCCATAATTCATGAAAATGACGCCCACATGTGTTGACTGACCAAAAAGTATAGATTTAAAAAATATATATCAAATTTGTCAAATTGTGACTTATGAGGTTTTGGCCCGACGCCAGCGATATATTAATACAGTATTAGTAGTGTTTTTGTCATAGTTACAATTATATTTATGTTTCTACATCTGTATATAATGTTGTTTCAGTAGGTACAACACAGACAATGTCGAATTCAGAGGAGAATGTGAAAAATAACCACCAATACACATTTGGAACGCTTCAAACAATGGAGGACGGAATTTCTAAAGTATGTTTGCACTAATCATTATAAAAAGCAAATTTTTCCTGGCTTATAAAGAATCCTTGTCAGTGCTGAGAAATAGTTGTTGACAGCGGAAAAATAAGTATTGCACCAGTTGAAGTCATATGGATGTTTTTGTCAGGAATTGTGAATGGCTAGAACGCGATTCCTATCAAGCCTTTGACAACAGGTGAATCTAAAAACAAGCACAAAGAAGACCCTAATCAGTCTGTGGTCATTGTAAACAGCACCCCCCCTGATCATCCTGTCTTGGTCACATGCTGACATTTTAAAGGGGAAATCAACGCGTCATGCTGTATGCTGCTCCAATAATCCTCCTAAATTGAATAAAGATGAAGACAAACCGCTGCGATGGAAAAGGGCAGATGGGATGTCTGCTCTTTGATTTAATAACCTCTTTGATTTATGAGTGGGGATAACACCCCGATTTAGGACCGTGTGGGTGGCGTGTCAGAGGACAGCTTGCAAAAGTGCCCTTTCTACTGGCAAATTTCCTGCTGTGCCTCAGCATCATAAATTTCCATAAGAGAGAGGCCAGTGCCAAGAAAGGAAAATGAAGCAAAGGAGATGAAAAGAAAAAGGAAGGAAATTGGCTTGTGGCTATTTGGAGTGCTCTGAATATATTACATGGGTGACCGGCTGGGACATATCCTCTAATAAAGGTGCACCTCAATTAGTAATTGGATGTGTCATTGCATTGTAACACAAAAGTGAAATCAAATGACATTTGTATGCCAGCAATGCAGTTACAGACACACCAATAAACTGCTCTTCCACCAGATGCAAGTGTGGACTCGAGTCATGTGACTTGGACTCGAGTCAGACTCGAGTCATGAATTTGACTTTAGACTCGACTTGACAAAATGTTAAAAGACTTGCAACTCGACTTGGACTTTAAAAACAATGACTTGTGTCTTCACTTGGACTTGAAGCCCTTTGACTTGAAATGACTTTCCACCAAAACAAAAAGATTCAAATGTATGTTAACGATTAAGTTCCGCCTCGGTGTGTGTGCGTGTGCGTACGTATGCGAGCTGTGCTGGCACAGCGCTGTCATTCAGACACACGCTAAGGCAAACTTAAAAAATAAGGCTGACCAAATTAGACATTGACAACAATGCAACAGCCTTAGCAGATTTTACTTTGCATTATCGATGTTTTTATTGAAATTACATATTTTCTACCACCATTATCATAATGCCACACAGAAAGTATATTAAATAGCGACTTCAGCTCGTAGCTAGCTGTTAGCGTTAGCATCAGGTGCCTGGCCGGCAACAGTAGTTTGACAGCTATTGCTTGGCTTGCTTGCTTTTCTTATAAGTAAGTGATAGGACTGCTGACAATCAACTTTTCTGATCACATAAAAAAAAAAAGAAAAAAAGGAGCTTATCATGGTCGGTTTTTGTCTCCTTTCGTCTGGGACACTCTGTGGTCAGACTTGGATCCAAATGGAATATTTCCTTCTTCCCAACAGTTTTGAATTCAGCACAAGACAGAGAACACTTGTTGATGCACACGCTCACAAACATATACAAAATACAGGCAAAGAGAGCCTCCTCCCTTTTATTTGCATGTCGTCTTCACACTGTAGGTGGGTGATTAATGAGCTGACAAGCATTTGGGCAACAGTGAATTTCAATTTAAGGAATAAGGAAAGCTGCTTCGATTGGCGAGGAATCAAGTTCCAGTGATTTGGTGCCCTAGGCAAAAATGCAGATTGTTGTATGTGCGTGCGTGCGTGCGTGCGTGCGTGCGTGCGAGCGTGTGAGTGTGTGTGTACTGCTTTATTTTAAAGGCAGCAAGCTTTGCCCCGCCCTGGTGCGCAGATTAGCATGGATGTAACGGTGGAGTAAACAAGTTACAAGCAAGCTAAGAAGCTAACACTATTTTCATGTTTATTTTTGTAGTCAATGGTGTTCGACTGACAAACACGCCTCTACCCTCGGCCCGTTTTTCCTCCTCCTCCTTTTGACGCTTTCTTAATGCAGCACCTGAGGGCTTGGATCTTTTCATTATAAATGTTTTTGGGGAAAATATTTATCAACTGTCGGCATGTAAAGCCCTTTGAGACTCTTTTGTGATTGAGGGCTATATAAATAAAGTTGACTTGAATTGAAAAAAATATTTTTATTATTATTGTTGTTGTTTTTTAGCCTGCAATTTGGCGCCCCCACCACCAGATGGCGCTCTAGGCGACCACCTAGTTCGCCTATGCCCAGGGCCCACAACTGTACCCATCGACGAAAACGCCAAATGAAAGAAAACTCCACCCATGCACATAGTTAGATTGCACTTTGCGCTAGACTTGCGCTGGGCATGAAAATAGGACCCGGTGAGTTTAGATTCAGGCTCTAGCCCAGCCATGATTGATTAAATAATTAATTAAGACATGTTGCCGTGGTGTATCTACCATATTTCTAGGCTTTGATGTGCAGTGAAATAACACAGGCGCAAGTTATCTGAAGATGAAAGACGTCACACCCATGAGTGAGGTTGTCACGGTGATCTAAAAGAAAAATCTGTACAAAGAGCTTTAACATTAAGCAAAGGGCAGCACATTATTCTTGGATGACTGGCAGTATAAGGACAGTCATTTTAAAAGCAATAGCATAAAAAAAGGACATATCAAGCTTCACTTCAGTGTAATTGAGGTATATATATATATAAAAAAAAGCCTATATATGGGGCCTATTGTCAACGGAATTCAGCAACCTCTGACAAGGAAAGGGTGTGACAGTCAAAATGAGCCATTAGTCAGTCAAAATGGGGAAAGGATGTGGGTGCTTATTGCTACATTTACATAAAAACTTGGAGTTTGAACATTAAGGAAACATGGCTTCCTTGGAGAATTCACTGGATTTCCACTAGTTTCAGCGAGCACGTCTAATATGCATTATATTTGCATAATGACTTAAAAGGAACTTTGTGTGCGGCATCAATATTGAACTTGTATGGGGGACAAGAACACATCCTTTGTCAAACGTTGTTCCTTATTCCATTCACTTTTTGTCTTTGCATAACTTTGAATGAGATAAATTTGCTGCTGTATGGCTCAAAGTTGTGCGGTTCAGGGTTCGAATTCAACTTTCCAACTGTGGGCTTTTACCTACATTCCGAAATCATGTATATTATGTATAATGTAGTCTAATTGTCTATAGGTGTGAATGTGGTTGTCTGGATGTGCCCTGTGCTCAAAGTTAGTTGTAATAGGCTGCAGCTCACTCACAACCCTATTAAGCACAAGCGCTTAAAAAAAAAAATAATCGAACTATAATGTGGATGTAGTTTATTTATTGTCAACAGTCTGTCCTATTTTGACCTGCTGTATGCATTATGGCGTGACCTTCATTTTACCTATATTTCAATTATAGTCAACAATGGAATGATTAACGTTTTTAATGGAATGGTCTCAGGTCCCAGGACCACTCATTTGAGCAAGTTCTTTGAAAGCAGAGGCCAGGAAACTCCCTTCTTTTCAAAAATAAACTCCAGTGTGGGGTGGTCGCTTGCGTCAACCAGAACTGCATTAACTAATTTTCCATGGCTCTGATTTAGATGTGTCGGGAGTAATCTTGTGCAATTTAAAGTGGGAGTGTGGCATATTTATTGCTCCTGGGTAGCTCAAATCGCTTTGACGTTAAATTACTTCAAGCTATTGTGGTAAATACATGTCAGACATGGCCAGAATCTAAATGAGCCACACCTCTGTAATAAACATGGTGTTATGTTTGAACCTTTTAGCATAGTGCAATATCTGGAGAAGCACTGCCATTGGTATGTATGCTCCACTACTACATGTGATATGATGTGGCTGTGCTTTTAGCATTTATTTTAAGCTGTCAATCAGGTAGCTCAGAAATAGTTAAAAAAAAAAAAAAAAAAAGTATATATATATACACAAAATAAATGATGTCCCGCTGTTAAATGTGATTGTCAGTCAGTGGCTTCCCGCCTTAAATGATTTAATGCAAGCTCATGTCAGTTCAAGCAACTTTACAACTGTCATTCCATGGGAAAGTACACACGCACAAGTTACCTCAACCTTCTTCTCATCTGGCCTAACTGACCATAAATTTCTCAGAGTCGATTCCTCCACACTCTAATAAATCAATCCCTTTATGTCTGATGCACTTCTAAAGCAAGACACAATAACATACAACTGTGAAATAACGAATGTGTGTGTGCTTCGTTGTGCGTTGTATCTTTTGCTTGTTTGATCAAAAATTGCACCAATACAATGTGCGCTTTGTGTTCCTTTCAGTTGCATCGAGATAACAGGGTGTCCCCCCGCACACATCCTGAGGACAGTTTACTGCTTTGTGCCAGTGAAAATATGATATGAGAGCATTAAGTGAGCAGATTATGCCTGGCTAAGGACAGAGAATGTGCACAGAGAAATAAATAAAAGTCATCTGTAATCCAAAACTCTGCAGAAAACAAAGTGTTTCATGGAAACATACTCTCAATAAAAATGTCAAATGAGCCTTAGTTTTCCCAAACCACATAATGATAGTACACATTTACCCATGACCCTGTAAAAATAGAATACAAAAATACACATAATTTATGATATGTGGACAAAAGTATTGAGACAAACCTGTCACGTGAGGAGCAGAATTAGGACCCAAACGCAAACGGAAGCAAACTCGAAGTCATGGAAGAACATCTTGCTTGTGAGAAAGAAAGCTTGCATGAAGGAGCAGGGTTCGGAAACCTCAACGTACTCACAAAGGTTTCCGCTAGGGCGAGGTACAATTCTATAAGATAAAATAAAGCCCTATATGACAAAATAAGAGTGACAAGACAAACTAACAGAGGTAAATACAGAACCCTAGCAACTGCATAACAACTGATATCATCATCATCATAAGGGACATAGCAACTGCAATGCAACTACAAAATAAGAGTGACTATACGTAATAAAAGTGACAAATAATCATCCTCATAAGGGACTTGGCAACTGCATAGCAACTACAAATACCATTACAAGGGACATACATTGTATAAACTGCATTGCAACTGACAATATCATCATCTCAACGGGCATAGAAGATACATCATCTTCTTAAGGGAATTGCAACTGCATATGAGCTACAAATATCATCATTAAGGGACATACATTGTACAAACTGCATAGTAGAGTTAATTTTACACGCCATTTTTAAATTTAGTCTCAGTTTTAGTCCAGTTTCAATCACGCTTGATTTTTATCATAGTTAGTCAATTTAATCCCGTTGTTATTTAGGCCATTTTTAGTCGACTATAAATCTAGCATTTTAGTCTTTATTTTAGTCCCCAAAAAACATAATTTCATTATAGTTTTTAGTCAACAAAAATGTTTGCACTTGCTAGCTGCAGATTTGAAAGGGTGTGTGTCAATGTGTGTCACATGACAGACTAGCAGAGACAACATTTTACAAAATCATTACATTTTTGTCTCGTTTTTGTTCATGAACTAAAATGAAGTACATTTTCGTCTCATCTTCATTAGTCAATGAAAATGCATACTGATGTAGTCCCAGTTATTGTTTATTAAAAAAGGTTTTAGTGTAGTCTAGTCTAGTTTTAGTCTGGTGAAAAAATGTGCGTAGACAAAATTTAGTTTAATTAAGTTTTCGTTGACGAAATTAACACTACTGCATAGCAACTGACAACATCATAATAACAAGGGGCATGTAAACTGCATAGCAACTGACAACGTCAACATCATAACAACACAATGACACCATGACCCAACCCAAAACATTGTCATAACAAAATCTAGTCAATTTAGCAGCCTTGCCAAGACACTTTTAACAATTTGGTGCCCAAAGCAAAGTTTATAAAAGCATTCATGGATGAGTCTGGTGTGGAAGACCTTCAGAGCCCTGACCTTAATCGAACCCTCTTTTGGGTCCAACATTAGTGACGGTTGACTTCACTCATGCTCTTGGAAGCTTAGATGCATTATGTCTTTGTTTTCTTGTTGGTCTAATGTGTCCCAATATTTTTGTTCATGTGGTATATTCTGGACGGCAATTTTGTGCTTTTTTGTATGAAAGCATTTGCAGAGAGAGAAAAAACATCTGTTTGGAAGAAAAACAAATCGTAGTCTTTTTCCAGACCTGGCACTTGCTGTAAATAATTAAAAAAAATAGAGGCCGGTTTTCGATCTTACATGCACACGAGCAGCCATAAATGTATGATTTAATCCAACCCGAGATCAAACGAAAAAACCCAAATCCAGAATGGTTCATGTGGCAAGCTTGTTACAAAGTCTTCGAGAATCCTGTGCCGGTGCTGGACCTCGTTCTCATCAGTCATAGCAGCAGAGGACTCTGCCGTGACAGGCCAGGATGAAAAGACTAATTCCACTTTCATGTGCTCCAATCTATTCGTCTGTCGTGACATGAATACATTGGCTTACTCGGATTCAGTCTTGTTTTTCTCACATACAAGTTTGTCATGAGTTGCATCAATCGCTGCTATTTCTGCGTCTGAGAATTGGTTTTGCGCTTGCCTAAAATCCAAGCCACTTTAACGGAGCTCTCTGTTGCCTTTTGCTGTTGCAGAATTTCTACTTGCAGCTTGATGTGACAATATCAGTTTGTTAATTTGCCTTGTCCTTACCTCTCAATTTTGAGGACGTGTCCCTGTGAAATTCACTTGCTTCCTCTTGTAATGCAGTTTTGAAATGGCAAATAATCATAACAGCGATCGCCTGGCATATTCAACACATGGGCAACGTTTTCAGTCCTTTCTTCTTTGAATTGCTGATAGCTAGTCACTGTCCACTTCCTTTAACAGTGAACCTGTACCAGGACTGGACGATATGGCCCAAAATTCCTATCATGGTATGAGTTGCATCCCTTCATGGTAGCGGTGTTTATTGTGATACAAAATGAAAGGTAAAAGTATTTTTATTAATAGTAATTTAATACATTAATCATTTCTGAATAGGCTAATTATATAGTACATTAAAGAAGCTAATAAAAGAAGATAGAATAATGATAAAACAAACACAAGTTAATTAGAATAACATTTCAGACTGATACCAGTATGGGTACTCACTGGCTCTCGCACTATTGATACATACAACCCCCCCCCACCCCCCCCCCCCCCCACCACCACCAAAAAATACATACTTTTAAAGAAAGACTCTATTTTCTACTTTTGTAACGAAAGCAAGCAAACTTTCTGGGTAATCTAGGAAGTGGGGTCAAATTGACCCACGTAGCAGGTTGGGCCATTTTTTTACTCAATTTGGGTTATTTTGCTCAACAGTTTTTCGAGTGTTACTGACCACATGTGTGAAAGATCTGGTTTCCCACTTCATTTTATGTGGGGACCACAAAAGCAAATCATATGTGACAACTTGCATGATCCTTGCTAAGCATATGCACCAAAATGTTTGTCATGTGTAATAAATAATAACGTTGAGATTTTGCAAGAATTTTTGTTACCCTTTCTTCAGCAATCAATTTGTTGTGTTTATGTAATAATATGATGTGACGGGTAAACATTTATTTGGTTTCAACGTTATCACGGCCCAATGAGCGAAGCCGTAACTGCAAAGTGGCCCCAGACGATGAGTTTTTATTATCGTTTGTGCCCATTTTTAAAAACGATCCCTCAAGGCTTGCATTTGTAGTTTAATATCCTCTTGGGAACTGGGCGAAGATGTTAAATTACATTTCTCTGACACTAACAGGACAAAAATAGAGGTTTCACTCTTGAGAACAAGCCTCTAGCTCAGCCACAAGAATGTGAGTGACCAGTCTGTTTTTAATTTTAGAAAAGTAGCTCGATCATAGGTTGCTTCATTTAGCTGCATGTATTGGAGTCAATGTCATGTCTTTGACCACCAATCAGAAAGCTTCCAGTATCTCAAGGTTTTAATTTCCATGTAAAACTGTCTTTGGTTTACTGGATTTTCATACAGAAATAGTCCCTGAAGGAAAATGCATGTCTTTGTGGGATCCACTAAATAAAACGGCCACACTAACAATTATAAAGTTGCATACCAGTACCATAGAGTCACTGCATGAATGAACGACTTATTTCCCAGAGATGTCATCATGTCGAGGGATCACAGCAGATGGCAACAAAGCAAAGGCACACATAAAAATGGTAAGTATAATGGGATAAATATGGATTGGTGAAAAAAATGAGACTTGCAGATTGTGTTGGTCTGTAATTGTCCTCATCTATTGAGGTTGGTCAGACGAGCTGCCAGTTTGACTGTGGATCATAAGTGGCCACCGTGTCAGACAACGCGGTACCTTGGCAGCGGGCAGCTTCATGCTCTTAAGGCTGGTGCAGCAGGGGAAGAGATCTTTAGAGACAAAAAAGAAGGGAGGAGAACAGATATTTCTGTCTGTGGCTTCTGCTCCTCTCATTTTCTCCTCATTATCAAGATGCCTATTGTCAGACCTCATGCGTGATTGCTCCGAGTTGAGCGATGAGATACAAAAAGCAGATGAAAAACTTGAAAAAGAACAGCTGAGGTGAGGGGAATTGCCAGCCCAAAGGTCTGCTTTTGATTCTGCTAGCGAGTTTTTAGACTAGGATGACACTAGCCCTCATTTGACATTAGCATTTCTGCTCTGCCTGTTATTTCTAAACTCCATATTGTGACACGACATAAACTCGGAAAAAGCACAAAGAAATCCTCTTGGATTAGTTTAACTGAGATGAGCCTTGCTCACAACTAAAGCCCTGTCGGTGATGTTTTCTGTGTCTTTCTTTCTTTATAATATGTAGTTTAGATTTAATACAGAGCTACGGAAGCGTATTGCATTCACTTGAAAAAAAAAAAAGTCCTGTTTTTCTGACTAATTTTTGGGGGGAGCTTTGTTTTTTTGAGTATTTTTTTCCCTGTTTTTTTAAATTATTTTTTTCTGTTTTTAGAAAACATATTCTCCTCTGTTTTTTTTAAATAATATTTTTCAGCTCTTTTTTCTAAATATTTTTTGAGAGAAAAAAATATTCAGTAAAACAGAAAAAAATATTCCGAACAACTGACAATTAAAAAAAACCTCAAAAAAACAAAGCTCCACTTAAAAAATTCGTCAGAAAAACAGGAGTTTTTTTTTTCTCAAGTAAATGCAATACGCTTCCGTACAGAGCAGGGATTTCAAAAATAAAAACAATGTCTTCCATTCAAACAACAAAGTGGGGCTCTCCTTTTTTCCTGTACAATGGGGAAGTATGTTTGATCCTGGAGAACTGTAAATTTTCGGTGTGAAAAGGTGAGTTCACTTTGAAGTTTGAATTCCTGTAAAAAAAAAAAAAAGGTAAAACATGACTGGAAATAATGCTTTGATTTGCTGTGATCTGAGACAAACAGGGTTTTTTTCTAATACCTTTCTAAACCCCTTCATATATGGACAACAGCCAAAACTATATGTTTGCACTGACATATTGTAGTCCAAGGGCGCTAATGTTGTGGAAATACATTAACATTTTTGACACAAGCTTAAAATATGTGGGTACATTGCACAGTAGAACGAATACGTTTTCCAGATGTTCATCATGTGCATCATGAGGAAAAGCTCTCGTGACTCTTCCCGATCCCAAAGGTTTTATGGTTTTCCACTGCCCCAGTTTCTTTTCGATTTGCCTTAAACTTGGATTTGAAGGTGGTATGTAGCAGTAGGTGGCACTAGCCGCATGCTAACAAACATATTCATCAACTTCATTTGGCGCATATTGCACATAAGGCATGAAGGATCCAGTACAGTAGCTGTCTTTGTGTTCATTACGTTTAGAATTCACCTCTATGCAGAGTCTCAGAGACAATCTTAATAAATATATTTTGTAAGTACAAGTAGGTGCATGGACACATATAAATATATCATTTGTATAGTTTAGTTTTCCAGGTGGAAGTCTGGACACTTATCGTCTCACTTAACTGTCATGGTGTCAGTTTGCCTGAAACACAAGTGCAGGGCCAGACAGAAGAAGGCGGGAGAAACTGAATGTTCTCATTATGCTAACTTGACCTTTGAGGTGAGAGACAGGAAGGAAGTTTGAGGACACAACTAGCTTTTTTTCTTTTTTCAAGACGTTTTTGGACAAGTATCTCAACTTTGTCAACTAGAGTGTATAATTTTCTGAACCAACATGAATGTATTCAGTGCGGCATTAAGCAGTGACAACACATTTGTTTAAAATGCAATATTCCCTCTATATACAAGAGGTGTACTTTTCAAATATTCAGTCGATCTATGAATGACTTTTTTTTTGGGGGGGGGGGGGGTGCTCATGAATCAAAAGCAAATCAAATAAATAAGATGCACTAAGACCATCATAAGCTATTAAAAAAAACAATTTAAAAAATCTTAATATTTATAGTGAAGCGCCTGAGTTCTGGAGCAGTTGTTTTGGTACATGATTCTTATTAGGGAAGGTCAGAAAGAACAACATTTACAATAGTTAATTCTACAGGTAAAAAAAAAAAAGAAGAAGCATGAATTAGTGTCTCTGCCTTGACCTTTCTTGGTGATACATTTGATGGCCTGTTCAAAGATTGCGTTTGAGTTGAAGACCACACGAAGATTCTTAACTTTATCATAATGTTTCAGTTTCAGTGCTTCTAATTAAAAAATAATTTTTTCTCTTTGTGTTTCAGGACCAATAATCAGTACCTCAGAAAAGTGTAGTGCTGTGTATCATCCGTATAACTGCTCATTTATATCATGTCTCCTGATAATGTCACCAAGTGGCAGCATATAGAAATTAAAATAATTGGACCTAAAATTGAGCCTTGAGGGACATCGCATTTAAGTTCATACTTTGAAGATGAACATTATAAGTTAAACACAATACCAGCTAGGCCAATCAATTTGTGAAGTCGATTTAAAAGTATTCCATGATCAACAGTATCACAAACTTCTCTTAGGTCTAATAAAACCAAGAACAATTTATATAGAAATTAAAATAATTGGACCTAAAATTGAGCCTTGAGGGACACCGCATTTAAGTTCATACTTTGAAGATGAACATTATAAGTTATAAACAATACCAGTTAAGCCAATCAATTTGTGAAGTCGATTTAAAAGTATTCCATGATCAACAGTATCACAAACTTCTCTTAGGTCTAATAAAACCAAGAACAATTTTTTCCTCATGTCTAGTCGACATCTTAGGCCACTTTTATTAGTTACAATCTTAACAGATGCAGGCTGAATACAATGAATAATAAGACAAGAGTGGAAATAGCTAAAACAAATCTCTCTAAAAGTTCAATCAAAATGGCAGATTGGATACCGATCTGTAATTATTGGGGTACATAATATCTAAACCATTCCTCTAGGAGGGGGCTTAACGAACGCAGTCTTAAGAGCAGTGGGAAAAGCGGCCATCTGAAGGCAATCATTTATATTGGTCAATAATTCATCACAAATGGACTGAAAGAGGTAGCAACAGGATCTGAAGAGCACGTTGATGGTCTTAGTTGAGAAACAACTTCTCCCAAGCATTACAGCATCAACCAGGACAAAACTTTTCTGTGTCCCCACATAAAGACACATGGACCAAGTGAAGGCTTGTGCTGTATTTGCTGACCGCTATCGGACCAGATTTGACACAATATTGTCAATGTTATTTTTGAAATGGACTGCAAATTCCCCATAGCTCCCATTCGATGATTCAATATTTGAATTATAAAACACAGGATTTATGAGATATGTTGTGGTTCAGATTTTAGGACCCTTTTAGATGATACTGACCAGTTTTGAAAAGTAGGACTGTCTTGCATGTTAAATTGTTCATGAAAATTTGGTAGTGGATGGTTTGGTGTCGTGTCAGCTGAGTCTATTCTTGTGCCTTCTTTTGAATATAACAATTAAAACTTGAAAAACCTCCCGTAGAGCCAAACCGTCATCAAACATGACAGGTGAAGGAGGACAGGACATAATCATGGCAGCTTTTTCGTTAGGGTCATTTAGTCTAACGAGCGACACACTTCAGTAAAATTAAGAGAAATGCATGTTGGGAAGAAGGTGAGTGGAGTACATCCTTAATAGAACATCATTAAATAAAGGGTTTACCACCTACTGTGTTGATTGTGCTTGCTCCCTCCAACAGGCAATATAATGGCTAGTAGTTTTTCGGAAAGACATTACAGACCTTCACAATCAAATGACAATTGCAGTTTGTACTAATGCACCCCGTGAAACGAATTATCTGATGTCAGAGTCGTTGTTTTTACGTTTTTTCCCCGCCAGGGTCAGAGGGTTACATTCGGTTCATGTGAATATGGAAGCGAGGGTTTTTTTCTCCCCCCTAAAAACACAATACTATACCTTTTTTCTGAGAATGAAGTAGGACAAAATTTAAACAACAAAAAAATATATCTTATCACAAGAGTGATGCTATTGATTTAAAGCAGCTGGCTGCGGTGGTGCGTAATTTGGGGCTTTGACTTTTGAATGTATATCACTGCAGACTGTCTCATTTTCTATCATAAATTGTTGCTATCTCTCAAAATAGATATGCACGTTGTAATTGTATTCATGTGCTCAAGTTGCACTCTCCCTACAGTATTCTCGCACATCTGGTCTGAGTAAGAAAGATGAACATGATACAGGCTAAATGAGGGCAATGATTTGTTTGCTGAGGCCGTGAATCCACTTAAGATAGTCATTTTCAGTAAGAGCTAAATACCTGCTCGCAAAGAAGCCCAAACACTGGTTTTAGTGCAGACCTAGTTTGAGGTCAACCCACAGAATGTGTGAGCCATCCAGCCAGCCCTTGGATGTCTTTCTGTAAACTATATTGCGTGTGAGGGAGGAATGATCCCTCTGACTGTACAAATTCTATTCCCATAACACAGTGTGTTCACACATGATTCACTTCAGTCTGTAAATGCAGCATTTTTCCAGCTTACCTTCAAATCATCTACTGATTGCATGTTTAGCTTTATCAGCTTTTTTCCCCCTGTTTTTATGATTAATATTTTAATTAAAAGACGTAAGAATCCACGTGCTGTCAATAGAGCCGAGCATGCTGTTAACAGTTTGGCTCTGGTGGAAGTATCTGTTCTATTGTTCACAAGTGAGTTTGCAATCTTGGACAGTGGACCGGAGTGACAAAGCCTCACAGGTGCTTAGCTTAGGGCTAGCTAGCTAGCTGCTACGACAGACACGACACAGATGGACGGAAACTTTTACCAAAAGTGAAAAATCTGGTGTTGGCCAATGAATGAATGAATGAATGAATCTCTCTCTCTCTCTCTCTCTCTCTCTCTCTCTCTCTCTCTCTCTCTCTCTCTCTCATTTCAAGTGGCGGAGACAGATGGTCGCCTCACACCAATTCTCAGATCTGAGGTTTTGTCCTTGTTTATTTTATTTTATTTTTATTTTTTTAACCAGGTACTCAAGTGCTGCCTCCTTTGGGGAGCTGTTGGTTCTCTTTAGTGTATTTGGAGTGTGGTTCAGGGACGGCACAGTGGAACAGCGGTTAGTATGTCTCAGAGCTTTGAGGTTTGGAGTTCAAATCTCAACTATGGCTTCCTCTTGTGTTCCAAAAATATATGTTAGGTTAATTGAAGATTTTAAATTCTGCATTGGTGTGAATATGAATAGGAATAGTTGTCTTTTGTGTCCTGCGGTTGAGTGGCTACACATGCTTTCATCCAAATTCAGCTGGGATCGATTTTTGATTGAGAATGGACAGCACTAGGACCTGAAATGTATACCTCGGTGCTCTTTCTGCTTTCCTTGTTTGTATTCATTACAAATCATTGAGCATCAAAGTTTGTTTCATTATCATACAAGACCGTCATCAGTTATCAGCACTGAACATTCACATCATCACTTTTTTTTTGGTAACACAGCTCATTCGGTGCGCTTCAGTGGAATATCTTTGTCCTCTTCTCGTACTTTGGATCTCAAGTTGCATGAACAATCAGTACCTCTTTCGTCGAGACTTAAACTTTTGTGCCCGTTTTACATCTGTGAAAATTGTCATTTCATTTTCACTTCCCAATAGATTTTAAAGGATATTGGACCCAAATGTCAGAGGAGCTGAGGTCAGAGGCCACATCAGTACATGTTCCTGTTCAAAGCTTTAAAGTGTCTTCTTCTTTCTCCATTTTAGAACAAGAACTGAAGTTAGCATATGTTATTTATTATTACTAAAAAATAAAAAATAAATTCCTGGGGCCCTATATAGTTTACACTTATCTTCTTTGCAATATGTGATGATGTTGTATTTTTTTTATTGAAAGATGAGTGTATAATTTTATAACAGTGCTGAAACAAATGTGCAATAAACATGCAATTTGTCTTCCTTTTATGCAGATGTGAGCCCGCGCTGTTTTATTTTTACTCACAAATTGGCTGTAGTGTCTTCCACACAGTCAGACATTTTTTAGAATCTCTTTTTCATGCAGCTAAATACAGTGCCGCATGTTTATAACAAACAGATGGCCTTTACAGTCACAGACCAATTTTCATTATGCATTCTTGCACCCGTAATATCTTTTAGACAGCATTTCCTATGGTATTCAAAATACTGTTTAGAGTTTTATTTGTTTCAAAGAGCATGACTGAAAATCTTTTTTGAGCCACACTTTTTTGATCCAGACTGTGAAATGGTAATTGCACGAAGGCCTTGTATTTCTTGAATGCATATGTTACATGAGCTTCTCTTGAAGTGTGGCTCTGCCTCTGGATTTCCGTCCCAAATTATCCATGTTAGCTTCAATGAACTGTAGGAATTCACGCTAATTTTGACAACAAGATAAAGTGCATTCAATGTTAAAAGTAATTTTTAAAAGTCAAATGTTAGAGGTCTTATACCTATTTCTCATATAATTAATTAGCCATTGTAATTGCTAATTAATTACTTGATACCATGGTGGCGTGGACAATGCATACATTTTTCCTTCCAACTAATATATTTTAGCATGACCCAATGGACCCCATGGAAAACAATTTGAGGTGTCCCAATACTTTTGTCAACATAGTGTAATTTGTAATGTGGCTAAACACAGCTCTCTAGTGGTCAACTAGGAAATTACAATTCAAGATCAACACAATCGACACAAAATTATGAAACTTGTCACTGAACTTTTATGTTTAGCAAGCTTGTATCTTTAACACTTCCACTTCACTGTAAAAACTTAAGAATCATAACAGACCGAGTAAGGATGTTACATAAAATAGTATATACATGTTTTATTTATATTTACAGCATGTTATGAAACCAGTGAATCCTTAAATACAATTAATATTTTCCTCAAGTAGACTAATATGATCTAATAATTGTTTTGGCAACATTAAATATACAGTATATTAATATGAATGAGTATTTTTTTTTGGGGGGGGGGGGTAATCCATACATGAATAACTCATTTGACTCTCTAAGAAGGCAATAAATCACAACATTGTCTTTCACAGTGAACTAATAGTTCAAATTCTGGTTTCTTTCATGGCATTGCATGTATTGAAAAAAATCCCCAAAATGGGATGCTGATGTGAGTTCCCAATTTAAAGAGCGACTCCAACAATGATCTGTGAAGGCTCTGAATGTCCGAGTGCATTATTGGGTTCCTGAGTGCTTTTACCGTCTCCACATCCGTCAGGCCTTTTAGGCACAAAAGGTGGGCAGAACGGCAGATAACGGCTCCATGGAAAAGAAGACAAATAAGCGCTCATGCCAAAAGGCAGATCGTAGACTTCTCCACTCTCCAGTGTGTTAATGGAGCTGTCCTCGTGTGCTTTATTCCAGGCCAGAATGCCTCGTTCCTCCTTTGTGCCTGTTGGGCATGCATGAGTCCAAGAAATGTCACATGTAAAACTAAACAGATATTTGCCCACGCATTTGCAACTCTCGGATTCATCTACTGTATTTCTGTTCTTGTTTTGTGAACCTATCCTCCATTATGATGATGATGATGATGATGATGATGAGGATGATTATTATTATTATTATTACGTTCTGTTTTTGTGTTGAGACCAATAAAAAAAAATATTATTCTGGTTCCATCTTGTGGCAACTATAATGAAATGCATTGAGCTGATTCATTTTTAACAAAAGAAGTGCTTTGTCACTATCTTGTGGTATTTTTAACGATGTGTGTGTTTTTTTTAAATAAGCACTGTGATGCCATTTTGCAGATTAAAAAAAAAAGTTTTGTGATTCTAAAAAACGTAACCCACATTAAAGAAACCAAACCTAATGTGATGCACTCAAGCAGTCTTTATGATCACTTGATTTGTAAATAAATCTCAACTTCAAGTGTACCATTATCAGCACTATTCTAACTCAAATTGGGAAATTGCAGATATATTTTGAAGGTCGTACCTATAGCCTATAAAATCATACAAATGAATACAGTATTACCTGGAATTGTGTTGTCGAGTAAGAAACCAAAGAAGCCTCCAACAAACATGCTAGTTGTGAGAAGGACTTGCAGAACTTGGTCTATCGCAGCCACACCTGGACAACACAGTGACATCATGGCACAACATGTATCCTGTTCATGTGGGTGTGCTTTTAATAATTTTTTAAATAACGTGTAATTAGTCTTGTACCTGTAGAAATCGCTGTGGGGTTCTTTATTACCCAGTTTGGTATGACCAGACCCGAAAACATGGAGAAACCAAATACGAAGATGTTGCGAGAGGAGTTCAAATCTGAATACTAAAAAAAAGAATTATTTTTAAATATACAGTCTTATACAATAAACTCGTAGCATTTTGTGAATGTGACCCTTTGTATCATTATCTCATAGAGTAACATTTATATGTCATTATTGGCATCCGCAGAAAAATATTGGACTTTGTTGTTAATCTGCTAAAAAATGAAGAAAATGCTTTTGTTAAGGGCTTGAATAAGATGTGATGTTTTGTTTTGTTTTTTAACCTGTTGTCCCTCATAGCCAAATATCTTCCACATTTGGACTTTCTCACTAATGTGAGTGTAAAAGATAAAACAGTAAAAAAATAAAACAACAGCAAAACTGCAGATCTGCTTGCCCTTTCACAAGAATAAACAAAGATCACAGACTGATGTCGAGTGCTCACCTGCAGATTAGAAATCCCTGCAGCAGAAATTACCCCAAACATAACCATGAACATCCCGCCTATGACAGGCGATGGGATGGTCGCAAAAATGGCTCCCACTTTGCCAAAAACACCTATAACTATCATGAAGGCACCCCCAGCGACGATCACCATCCGACTGCCAACCTGTGGAGGAAGTCATCCCAAATGTTAGATTCAATAGTTTTCTCCAAACAAAGTACACATTCCACAGAGGACTCGCCTTTGTGATACCGAGGGCTCCCACATTCTCGCTGTATGAAGTGGTACCGTTTCCTGTCCCCCAGGCTCCGGCCAGCAGGCACCCCAGCCCCTCAATCCCAATTCCCCGGTTGATTGCATGTTTAGGCGGAGGCGGAGCCCCTGATAGTCTGGCACATGCATGGTAATCCCCAACAGACTCTATCATGGATGAAATCACGCCGGCGAAAATGCCAAGTACCCCTGCCACGCTCACAGTGGGCAGCCCCCATTGACCTATGTTAAAAGAGGGGGCACGGGGTTCATTACAAGGAATTCTGATCCTGTTTTCAATGGGTGAAAGCTTCTTACCGGGGTAGGGGAACGTGAGCCAAGGAGCTTTACCCACTACATCGCCTTTCAAATCAGTACGAGCCAGGTAGCCATACTGGCTTGGATCAGAGGGAAGTATACTTGAGTTTGTTAAAATATAGCACAGGAGCCACGACAAAGAGATTCCAAGCAGAACCTGAAAGGACAAACAATAACTCCAATTTATAAGATGAATGTATTGAACTTTTTTTTTAACTACAGATCATTCAATCGATACTTTTGGGATGGCAGAATCTCTCCCAAGAAAAAGTGAAGTGATTTGAGGCATGTTGTTGAACAAAAAACGGTAAATAAGAAAGAAAATGCAAAATGTGTTACATACCGGGAGAATCTGGAAGATGTAGACACGTCTGGAGTGTATTTTTTTATCCTTGCCGTATGTCGGCAAAGGCACAGGAATGTGACGAAGATACTGTGAGAAAATGATGATCAGAACAGTGGTTCTGCAGGAGAAAAGGAAACATTCGCAAGATTAACGTTTGTTGTTGATTCGAAAGTACTGCTACTATCTTGGATCGCTGAACTTTTAATAGGATTTCCTGTCATGCTTCTGAGGGAGATTAAGGGTTTCCACACAGTTCAATGGGCAACTGAAACATGTAGCAGGTTTATTCAAATGTATCAGCTGTATGTTTTGACAAAATGCATTTAAGTGGAAACACATTTTAATAATCACCCCAATGGTATTGTAAAAAAAAAAAACTAGTTAAATGAATTAAAATATTAATACATAAATAAATAAAACTCAATCATAAGAATCCAAAAGTGCACAGAGTTGAAAATTGACTTTTTGGTAATAGTAATATTACGTACAAGGTGGAAATTCCCCAGTGGTTCCCCGCACTGACGCCCGCAGAGTCAAAAAGAGACAGTCCAATGAGAGAGATGGTGGGGGCAATGGTGAGAGGGCCAATGAAACGCATAAAGATGCCAATGAGGCCAGAGAAACCAATTAACACCTGTAAGAGTGAGCCCACCATGATGGACCCCTGCACCTGGAGACAAACATGGTAGATGAACAGCAAGTCAGAAATCATGCAAATATTTGTACTTTTTGGGGGTTATTTATATTTTTACACATTCATGCCAATCAAACATTTCCGGAAAACTTGTTCTCATGAGCATTTGAGACGAGTAAATTAATTTAAATAGATTAAACATTTTGAAAGAGCGAGCCGGATTCAGCCGGAGCAGCTTACAAGAGCGGTTAGCAGGAATTAGTCGGAGTCATAGGCTGGAGTGGCTAACAACAGTGGCTAGCGGGAGAAGCTAGTAAAATAAAAAAACTAGCCCCAGCTGTGGAAGTCAACAGAGTGCTACAAGCACCACCAGGACTAATTACGATGGTGAAATTGCAGGTTCGATTTTTTCTTTTCTTTTGTATATTTTTATTTATTTATTTTTTAGGGCTCAAAACTAACGGTTCACTTTGTGGTCAAATTGCATTGATTTGAAAGCCGTCATATCCCCTAATTAACTTACTGCTCTCATTCTCGTCTGCCACACTTCTGTGAATTCACTGGAAGACGTATTGACAAGGCTTGCGTTCTGTGTCCAAGCAGGACAAGTCCACTCTGGCATTGACAGCATTGCCATGGAAGGTGCCAGCAATGTGAATGTCCCTCCTTGGAGAATTGGCAGTCTGCAAACCATAGAAGAAAATACGTTATGATATGTAAATCATTTCATTAATGTCAGTCATGATCTATAGCCTGACTAAGGTTCTTTTTTTGAACTGATTGCAAAAGAACACATGCTCACAATACTGGAAGGGTGATTAGATAAACATTCTGACCATCATATGCAGTACATGATGCAACAAACAGATATCATCAAGTAATAAAATTGCTTTAGATTAGATTACATGCGTCACAAGTGCATAAGAAGTAATTAAATAGCAGACTATATCAAGCCTGGTATGGTACAATGTAGACTGTAAATATATGTCACTACCGGGTTTCAGGTTTATCTCCTCCCGAGAATTTAAATTTCAAATATGCATTAGTGGCCCTGTGCCAGTGGAATGTGGATTTAGCAAGAACAAGATTCCGTTGATAATAAACTGGGGAAATTCTTTCCCTTGTCCTGGTCTGACACCAATATTCAGCATGACTAGGACTGCACACTTCACAATTACAAAAGTTGCTTCTGCTTCTTAGCTCTCCCAAAATAAACATCCATTACAAAAACATTCACTACCGAACACATTACAGTTACAAACTAATGTTCGTCAACATACAAACTACAATAATGAAGAAGAAAAAGAGCATCGTGTATTCATATAAGAAGGCTGAATATTGATACAGAGTTAATTTTAAATAAATTCGGAGAATGTTTTTCCCACTTAACACTGTACATTACTTTTCAAGGGAACTGCCACAAAATTCTTCAAAGGCTCAAACACAAGGAACGCCATTCCGCAATCCTGTATAATGCATTATTGTGCTTGACTCCTGTTTTTCTGTGAGCCAAACGGAACAGATCTGCCGTAACAAGATAATTTGAGTACGCTGCAATTCTATGAACATGATTATGCAGATATTAGGGAAACCTCCCAATATAAACCAGTTCACTTCAGCTGTACCAAAATTCCTCAAAGTGCATACAGAACAAATAACAAGCCAGACCTTATAAGACTTTATAAGTAGATGACTTAATAATGGGGCCCAATGATTTTTTCCCCCTTCTTAATGTGTTTTTCATTAAACAGGGCAGTACTTTAATCTAAACATGTTTATAAAAAGCTTATAATGCTGTATTTATTTTTATTTTTTAAATACATGTCTTTGTGTGGTTCTCTGTCCAGGGCAGTCTTTGCTTCTTTAAGTGTTAGCGGTCTTGTTTCGAGTTGGAGGAAGTTATCGTTATCGGCTGTCGCAGCATTGACGGAGTCGAGGGGTACCGTGATGTCAGTTTATGGATTTAATGGATAGCAAGCAGCATTTAATGTTAAATTGAAGCTATAGCTGACCCATTGGCAAAAGATACTAAATGACAAAAGATATGAAAGATACTAGACAAAGTAGGGGACCTAGGACCAAACCCTGTAGGATGCCACGCAACAGTGGAGCTGGGGCGGCTTAACTGAATTCCGAGGCTAAATTACGTTAGTGAGATGTCCACTAAGTCATGCAACTATTACTATCACTATCTGTAGATTGTGGCATTAAAAAAATAAAACCTCAACTGAAAATCTTGCGATCATATGGCAAATTTGAACATGTCTTTAGAAAAAACGTGCAACACCGCAGCGGCTCCCCATAGAGGAAGGAGAATGTTGCTGCTCGGGTCAATGCGTACATTTAAATATAGTCATTTGTAATCAGGGGAAACCTGTTCAATGGTAGCTCGTGAATTCATTTAATTTAGGTGCAATCCTGTGGGGGAGAAGCGCACTTGATTTAAGATATATAAAATATAAAAACATTATTCAAACGGTTATAAGAAAAAAAAAACGGAGCCTAACACACAACGTATGCTGTGATGTGAGCGCATGACTGTGGCTGGTAATGTTGCAAATGTAAGGACGAATTAAGTTGTGTATGTAGATGATGGACTGTGATGTGAAACGGTCCCGTTCAAGAAGATAACTGGCCAGAAATGCCAGCGTATCTATGCGCGGTCTGAAAACAATCTCATGACGAATATTTAATTCCCGGCGCAATAATGCGGCACCTTCATCAATAGGGTCATTGTCAAAAGGACATGCCATGTTTGTGACAAAAGTGGACTTTCAAGGTTCATTGTGAAAAACCTGCAACTGACCAGGTTTGGTTCATGGAACATATTACAACGGTAACTGT
This sequence comes from Leptonotus elevatus, assembly GCF_054856555.1. Taxonomy (NCBI): domain Eukaryota; kingdom Metazoa; phylum Chordata; class Actinopteri; order Syngnathiformes; family Syngnathidae; genus Leptonotus; species Leptonotus elevatus. The sequence continues at coordinate 16,152,928 of NC_141242.1, read as the reverse complement.
CCGAGAGCTTAAATTACCTCTTTTTATGAAACAGACTAGAGTTACCTCTTTTTCTCTGGTTTCAATAACCTCCCTTTCTGAAACGGAAAACGCAGAGTTTCCCACATTTTAAGGTTTCTTGAACCAGAGTTGCTGCCAGGAAAGACGCTGCTCAAGAACACTTCGACATGGTCACCGGGGGTGAGTATCGAACCCACAACCTTACGGATGGGAAACAACCACTCAACCACTGACCTGATGGGAACGGTCACATCACCGCCAGTGGGTACAGCCAGATGTGTGTTGTCTCAAACACCAACAATATTATAGCTCATACGACTGGAGACAAATTCCTTGTGAATTTTTACATACCAAACTTGTGTGGTCAATAAAGCGGATTCTAATTCTGATATCCCTTGACATGAAGCAGAGAATTACAATTCCTTCCTTTTAACTCTTGTTGCTAAACAGAGTTGCATAACCAGCCACAAAACGTATGATAGTCTCGTTTGTATGTGTCCCCACGAGTCCCTTTAAGTGGCAGTGCACATGAGCAAATGATAATGTATCCCTCTGTCACGCCTTCTGTCTCTGATGGTTACTTTTAGTCACCCAAATAAATACAAATTCAATTCAAGGCTTTTGGGTAAGATTTCCAAAAGATCATTTAAATAATATTGTCAGGTCATACAGACAGTTTTAACACACAGTATATGACAAAAAGTGTGGGTTTTTTTGTCTATTCAAGAACCTATTTTGTATGCTACAAATAATAATAAAGTCGTTCTGAGTTGTGATTGAGCCTTGTCAACAATGCCACAAGTGGCTGTAGTGTTTGCTGTACACTAGTATGCACACATTATGCAATATCTTTCCATTGAAAAAAATACCATTGATAATACAGAACGTATTCTTTAGTCCTACCTACCTTATGCCAAAAGTAACTTGCAGCAGAGTGCAGATTCCAGACACAAAGAAGATAGTGCTAATGAGGTGACTCTGTGTGACGGCATCATGTTGAAGACACAAGCCTTGTGAGAGGATCAATGGGATGGCAATGATACCGCCAAATGCTGTCAAGCAGTGCTGAGCAAACAAAACATTAGATGGAACATAACATAGATGGAAACCTTGGTCATGGTATCATCAAAGAGCACATTATTCATCTTTTGGCAATGTAAATACGAGTTGTCACTATTAGCGCTTAACATGGACAAGCTAGCACAGATTGAAATGTAAAACAATGCCTATGTTGTAAAGTCCACATGCTTGTTGCCATCATGTTTAATTCATCGATGGTGTTTATTCCAACTGACTTGGGATTTTTGAATTTTGAGGGCGGTCCTTGAACACACTTGTTATTGTCACATTTTCACATTTATTGCTGTGTGTCAAGGTGTTACTGTCATGTCAGTGATTGTTTGTGTATCGTTCAGGCCAATATACTAGCTCAGGGTTTCCCAAGCAAAGCCACCAAACCAATTTCACACATCACACCACCAAACAACAAACAGAAAGGATGATGAATTCAAATTTTAAGTGACCACACACTTCCTAAACAGATGAATGACAAAAATGACATTATATGGACAAAATAGGTGCTGATTTTCAGTGAACCAATGTATGTCAGAGTATTTTAATATACTTTGTATTTCATGCTCAGTGCATGTAAAAAACATCCAGCCTTCAACAACAAATGTTTTGAACAGTCAAAAAATGCCCATATACTGTGATTTATTTTGTTCCAGTGCTAAAGTCTCTCGTGGGTAAAACTTACCATTAAAGAATGGCACAAAACTGATGAATAACAAGCTACAATTAAGTGCAATAAGTCATTTTGTGCATTTTTTTCCTCACAAAAATTAAATCACTCAACATTTTAATATTATTCAGGTACTATGTTTGTCCTGCATGTCATTCCAAATTTGCAAACAATAATCAGGCCTACTCACATTGTAGTATAGCAATGTCTGCTGCCTAGTGGTGATTGTTGATATTACAACTTAAATCTATACAACTATAATTCCCACACTCCACTCAAAGTACGGGCCGGGGCCAAATTAGATCCGCAGACCTCCAGTTGCCCACGCCTGATCTTTAAAATATGTGATCCCTAGTCCCTAATGGGAAAAAAAAAGTGCAATAAAAAAATGGATGCATGGGGTTGTGGTAGCGATAGAAGCTAATATAGTGGCACTTCCCCGTGAGAAAGTTTACTGAACACAAAACGTAAGCACTTCTTGACTGTAACATCCCTACTGTAACTGTAGCGAATTTCACCATTAGGTCCACATATATAAAGCCAAGCAAGTCTAACAAAGCATGAAAAAGACATCAAGTCACATGATACCTCATGTGACATAACGTGCTAATGATTTGCATTGTTTTGTGTTACAGTGCTTTTGTTTGGGTGATGGTCGCTATTTTGTTAACATACCTGAATACCAAGAAGGATACACAAGTACCATGGCGGCACGTCCGTGACACAGTAAGCCAACTTGCTGCCCTCTTCCTCGATTGGAGTGTCAATGTCTTCTCCATGTTTTGTTTCAGGTAGGTCACAAAAGCGCCCTTCAAGCTTGAATATGGGCAAAATGATGAATAGTCTCCAAAATACTGTACATTGTGTGTCAACAAACTCTTTGTGCTGTTCACAAAATCCCAAAGAACATTTCATCTCCTGTGCAGTAAATTACACAAAACCGTTAAGAGCATTAAAAGAGGTATATTTTTGCTCACGTGTGTTTGAGTACTCCAGCTTCCTCCACCATTCAAAAAACATTCATGTTAGGCTAACTAAAGATTCAATTTTGAATGTCAATTCAGTGAGTGTGCTGTGAATGGTTTTCTACAGTATAGGTACCCTGTGATTGACTGGTAACGACACAGATTGTTACCCACTGCTCACCAGTAACACTCTTTGGTGATGTAATTTTAATGGTAGAACAAACATGCTGTTAATGGGTTCTTCTGGTAAGTGAGGATTTTGGAGGTACGAGTATTCCACCCGACAATTCCTATACACATACATTAGGTATAGATATCTGTATATACTATATGTATATAAGAGCAAGCCTAATACTTCCAGTATGTATACTTGTCTTATACTCAAACCTCTTATTATTATTTATGTAATACTGAAGAAACACATTTTATAACTTATAAGCATTTCATTTTCATACCGCGTGTTTTCTTATGTGAAAAATGTGTATTAGCTATTTAAACTGTTTTAAAAAAAGCTTACAGGAGATAATAAATAAATGTACTCACAGAAAATGCGTAGTTATCAAGACCATCGCTTTCCTTTTCTGGAGCCATCTTTTCTTCAGGTGGCTGTCAGAAAATAAAATTAAAACCCCCAAAAATGGAGAAACCATCAACTGGAAGGGAATGGAGCGCAGCTGGGGAGAGCCAGAAAAGTGACCGAGTTGTGGTGGGAGAAAGTTGTGGGCCGTGTAAGAAGGAGGTATCAAAGTTCAAACATGAGACTCTGCTCTCGGCGGTTGAAATGAGTCGCACCCACAGCTCATGTGAAGCCCATTAGAACAGTAACAGCAGCTGACCCGCTTGGCAGTAGTCAGTGGCACCAGAGGACACTCACTTAGACAGCATCCGTTTGTTTCCACTATTTAATTAGGAGGCAGGAATCTCTGACAAGCCATAACATTAAGAAAGGGGGGAGACACTGGCCACCCCTTGCACGTCATGGTTTCTCTGAGTGGATTTATTTTAACCATAAGTAAGAAACAGTAAGTAAGTATGTTTACAAGCAATACAAAGATTTGTACAATATACTTGGCTTGCAAGAATACAGACCCATGTAAGTACTGTATATTTGTTACCTAGAGCATACTTGACTAATACGGACACAGTTGGGAGGGGCGCTTTAAAAATATAGTTGTATACAGTTACAAGTTAACTGTTAGAATTTTTTTTTACTCCTTAATGCAATCAATTGGACATATTAGTAATATAACTTGGTAACTTTCAGTTACATTAAGATTACTCCAATGCAGAATATGCTGGACGTGCTGGAGCCTATGAACCGGTTGCCAGCCAATCGTAAGTCACACAAAGGGGAGAACATGCAAACTGCCTCCAGGAAGGCCGGAGCCCGGATTCAATCTCACAACCTCTGCACTAAAAACAGCATGACAAGTTAAAAAAAAAATATTTTTAAATGGACAAATTAAACTAATGAAGGCAACTTTTTTACTGTTGCTAATGGTAACACACAGACACACCCTCATACACTTGTGGTTACGATATAATGCTGAAGTAACGTTAACCACAGAAAAAACGTTTCTATTCCTGGTAACCAGTTTAGCACCTGTGAAACGCTTACTTAGCGACTGAATAGCTAGCAGTAGAGCGTATAAGATAGCTAACGACCAGCGAGTGGATGACTTTAGCAGCTCATACTTTCTTTGTCAATGTTATCAGGTGAATACAGTATGAAACAAGAATTACTCCTTCGCCGCCTTGTCAATTTTAACTGGCCCAACGCAGCCACTTCCACCTGCAATGAGCAACTTAATCCCATTGGTCTTTTCTCGTCAACGTTATTGTGCGAAATCCTTATTAAAGACCCTGTAACGTAATTCCGAATTTTATGTTATCTAAAAACAATTGCAGGAAATTACGTGTTGACTGGTTAAGAGATTAATATCAAGAAAAAAAAAGCTATTGCAATGTCTTGTTTGTTTGATAGCGAGACGGCACGGTGGGCAGATGGCTAGCAAATTTGCCACTACAATCTCCAGTAGAAGAACAATTTAGATTTAAACAAAGAACCTCTCAAATGTGAGGTAGATATGTCAACTACCCACATTTTTCGTTGTCTTTCAACAAATATACAAAAATTGTCACAAAATTGTGAGCTACTGTATTTTTCATCAAACAGTGACAATGTGCCACTAATACACTTGACTTAGTGATCCAGTAAATAATTTAGGTGTAATATTTTTTTTCAACCGCGTTTATATCAGTGGACTTATCGTAAGTTACCTTGTAAATTATACTACAGCTGCTCTTTAATTTCTCTAATACGATATTGAGTGTTTTGTAAGTGTCTACTGGGGACGAGTTTATTACCCTTTAGAAAGGAAACTGTGTTTCAGCCATGGTGGCCATTTTAAACCAATTGTAAGTAAATACTGTACCTGCACAGTCATTTTTCTATGCCTTATACTGACCATGTGCTTAAGCTTGACTAGTTTCCATAACACAAGCTGCCAAACTATCACATGATGCAAAGAAAACCATTCATGTTAACTTAGTTTTCTAATTTTCCCACAACCCTATTTCCCCTAAATTGTATTAAATAGCTTTATTCGTCAAAGCGCCTGACAACATCCCACATCTCTTGAATTAGTGTGAGATGTTCCAAAGATGGAGTGCTTTTGTATTTGGACAAAACTCACACTAGTCACAGGATTCCTTGTTTGCTCTAAATCAACAATTTAGGTCACACCACACACAGAGAAGCGGGACACCAAAATCTTTGAGAGAATACAAAGTACAGTGCTTTGAAAGTAGTAACTCGTCCAACCATTCAGTGTACGTATTATATGGCGATTTAGTCAGACGGGAATAATAATTTGGTCTGAAATCATCAGATCAAGTTAAGTATCAAACTCAGATTCCTCAACTAAAGCACCACAAATAAGAAAAAAAAAATCTCCAAAACGCGCTTCAAATTTTATTTTTAGGGAAAAAAATTATTAACTGTTTGCAGCTTGAAAAACATCATCACTGAGGAAATGAACCATGTGAAGGGAGCAAATCAGCAACGTAACATCGTGACCTCATTGGACACCCTCAGTTGTTCGCACATGTGACTGTGTGTAGTTCCGAAGCATTGCATGGCATGACGCCATTCAGTGACATGATTATGTATTATTCTTAACGCAGCCATCCACTTAAAATATTAACTTTTTTTTTTTTTTTATTCACTGTCCTTGAGATGAGGGTGGCAAGGTATTCTAAAATGTAGCTGATGATTTGTTTGGCACCTTTGTAACAGAAAAGGAGGTGGAGATGCTGGGAATTGAACCCAGGACCTCAAACATGCAAAGCTTGTGCTCTACCACTGAGCTACATTCCCACTGTTCCATCTGTGCTACCCTCCATAAAATTCTCTGTCCTTGAGATGAGGGTGGCAAGGTATACAAAAACATTGCTGATAATTTTTTGGGCATGTTGGTAACAAAAAAGGAGGTGGAGATGCTGGGGATTGAACTCAGGACCTCAAACATGCAAAGCTTGCGCTCTACCACTGAGCAACATTCCCACAGTTCCACCTGTGTCACCCTCCATAAAATTCTCTGTCCTTGGGATGAGGGTGGCAAGGTATCCAAAAACATAGCTGATAATTTGTCTGGCACAGAAATGGAGGTGGAGATGCTGGGGATTGAACCCAGGACCTCAAACATGCAAAGCTTGCGCTCTACCACTGAGCTACACCCCCGCTCTTCCACCTGTGTCACCCTCCATAAAAATCTCATTCCTTGAGATGAGGGTGGCATGGTATACTAAAAGCTCGCTGATGATTTGTTTGGTACGTTTGTAACAGAAAAGATGGTGGAGAAGCTGGGGATTGAACCCAGGACCTCAAACATGCAAAGCTTGCGCTCTACCACTGAGCTACACCCCCGCACTTCCACCTGTGTCACCCTCCATAAAAATCTCATTCCTTGAGATGAGGGTGGCATGGTATACTAAAAGCTCGCTGATGATTTGTTTGGTACGTTTGTAACAGAAAAGATGGTGGAGAAGCTGGGGATAGAACCCAGGACCTCAAACATGCAAAGCTTGCGCTCTACCACTGAGCTACACCCCCGCACTTCCACCTGTGTCACCCTCCATAAAAATCTCATTCCTTGAGATGAGGGTGGCATGGTATACTAAAATCTCGCTGATGATTTGTTTGGCACGTTTGTAACAGAATAGAAGGTGGAGATGCTGGGGATGGAACCCAGGACCTCAAACATGCAAAGCTTGCACTCTACCAATGAGATACATCCCCAAAGTTCCACCTGTGCTACCGTCCATAAAATTCTCTGTCCTTGAGATGATGGTGGCAAGGTATACTAAAACATAGCTGATAATTTGTTTGGCACAGAAATGGAAGTGGAGATGCTGGGGATTGAACCCAAGACCTCAAACATGCAAAGCTTGCGCTCGACCATTGAGCTACATCCCCCACACTTCCACCTTTGTCACCCTCCATAAAATTCTCTGTCCTTGAGATCAGGGTGGCAAGGTATTCAAAAATCTAGCTGATGATTTGTTTGGCACCTCTGTAACAGAAAAGAAGGTGGAGATGTTGGGGATTGAATCCAGGACCTCAAACATGCAAAGCTTGCGCTCCACCACTGAGCTACATCCCCGCTCTTCCACCTGTGTCACCCTCCATAAAATTCTCTGTCCTTGAGATGAGGGTGGCAAGGTATCCAAAAACATAGCTGATAGTTTGTCTGGCACAGAAATGGTGGTGGAGATGCTGGGGATTGAACCCAAGACCTCAAACATGCAAAGCTTGCGCTCTACCACTGAGCTACATCCCCAGACTTCCACCTGTGTCACCGTCCATGAAATTCTCTGTCCTTGAGATGAGGGTGGCATTGTATACAAAAACATAGCTGATGATTTGTTTGGCATATTTGTAACAGAAAAGGAGGTGGAGATGCTGGGGATTGAACCCATGACCTCAAACATGCAAAGCTTGCGCTCTACCACTGAGCTACATTCCCACACTTCCACCTATGTCACCCTCCATAAAGTTCTCATTCGTTGAGATGAGGGTGGTATGGTATACTTAAATCTAGCTGTTGATTTGTTTGGCACGTTTATAACAGAGTTGGAGGTGGAGATGGAACCCAGGACTTGATAGATGGAAAGCTTGCGCTCTACCACTGAGCTACATCCCCAAAGTTCCACCTGTGCTACGCTCCATAAAATTCTCTGTCCTTGAGATGAGGGTGGCAAGGTATACAAAAACATAGCTGATAATTTGTTTGGCACCTTTGTAACAGAAAATAAGGTGGAGATGCTCAGGATTAAACCCAGTACCTCAAACATGCAAAGCTTGCGCTCTACCACTGAGCTACATCCCCAAAGTTCCACCTGTGCTACCGTCCATAAAATTCTCTGTCCTTGAGTTGAGGGTGTCAAGGCATACTAAAATCTAGCTGTTGATTTGTGTGGCACTTTTGTAACAGAAAAGAAGGTGGAGATGCTGGGGATTGAAATCAGGACCTCAAACATGCAAAGCTTGCGCTCCACCACTGAGCTACATCCCCAGACTTCCACCTGTGTCACCGTCCATGAAATTCTCTGTCCTTGAGATGAGGGTGGCATTGTATACAAAAACATAGCTGTTGATTTGTTTGGCACGTTTATAACAGAGTTGGAGGTGGAGATGGAACCCAGGACTTGATAGATGGAAAGCTTGCGCTCTACCACTGAGCTACATCCCCACAGTTCCACCTATGCTACCCTCCATAAAATTATCTGTCCTTGAGATGAGGGTGGCAAGGTATCCAAAAACATAGCTGATAATTTGTTTGGCACCTTTGTAACAGAAAATAAGGTGGAGATGCTGAGGATTAAACCCAGTACCTCAAACATGCAAAGCTTGCGCTCTACCACTGAGCTACATCCCCAAAGTTCCACCTGTGCTACCGTCCATAAAATTCTCTGTCCTTGAGTTGAGGGTGTCAAGGCATACTAAAATCTAACTGTTGATTTGTGTGGCACTTTTGTAACAGAAAAGAAGGTGGAGATGCTGGGGATTGAAATCAGGACCTCAAACATGCAAAGCTTGCGCTCCACCACTGAGCTACATCCCCACTCTTCCACCTGTGTCACCCTCCATAAAATTCTCTGTCCTTGAGATGAGGGTGGCAAGGTATCCAAAAACATAGCTGATAATTTGTCTGGCACAGAAATGGAGGTGGAGATGCTGGGGATTGAACCCAGGACCTCAAACATGCAAAGCTTGCGCTCTACCACTGAGCTACATCCCCAGACTTCCACCTGTGCTACCCTCCATAAAATTCTCTGTCCTTGAGATGAGGGTGGCAAGGTATACAAAAATATTGCTGATAATTTGTTTGGCACATTGGTAACAGACAATGAGGTGGAGATGCTGGGGATTGAAACCAGGACCTCAAATATGCAAAGCTTGCGCTCTACCACTGAGATACATCCCCACTCTTCCACCTGTGTCACCCTCCATAAAATTCTCTGTCCTTGAGATGAGGGTGGCAAGGTATCCAAAAACACAGCTGATAATTTGTTTGGCACAGAAATGGAGGTGGAGATGCTGAGGAATGAACCCAGGACCTCAAACGTGCAAAGCTTGCGCTCTACCACTGAGCTACATCCCCAACACTTCCACCCTTGTCACCCTCCATAGAATTCTCTGTCGTTGAGACGAGGGTGGCAAGTTATGCAAAAACATAGCTGATAATTTGTTTGGCACGTTTGTAACAGAAATGGATGTGGAGATGCTGGGGATTGAACCCAGGACCTCAAACATGCAAAGCTTGCGCTCTACCACTGAGCTACATCCCCACTCTTCCACCTTTGTCACCCTCCATAAAATTCTCTGTCCTTGAGATCAGGGTGGCAAGGTATTCTAAAATCTTGCTGATGATTTGTTTGGCACCTTTGTAACAGAAAAGAAGGTGGAGATGCTGGGGATTGAACCCAGAACCTCAAACATGCGAAGCTTGCGCTCTACCACTGAGCTACATCCCCACAGTTCCACCTGTGCTACCCTCCATAAAATTCTCTGTCCTTGAGATGAGGGTGGCAAGGTATCCAAAAACATAGCTGATAATTTGTTTGGCACCTTTGTAACAGAAAAGAAGGTGGCGATGCTGGGGTTGAAACCAGGACCTCAAACATGCAAAGCTTGCGCTCTACCACTGAGCTACATCCCCACAGTTCCACCTGTGCTAGCGCCCATAAAATTCTCTGTCCTTGAGATGAGGGTGGCAAGGTATATTAAAATCTAGCTGATGATTTGTTTGGCACTTTTGTAACAGAAAAGAAGGTGGAGATGCTGGGGATTGAACCCAGGCCCTCTAACATGCGAAGCTTGCGCTCTACCACTGAGCTACATCCCCACAGTTCCACCTGTGCTAGCGCCCATAAAATTCTCTGTCTTTGAGATGAGGGTGGCAAGGTATACTAAAATCGAGCTGATGATTTGTTTGGCACGTTTGTATCAGAAAAGATGGTGGAAATTCTGGGGATTGAGCCCAGGACCTCAAACATGCGAAGCTTGCGCTCTACCACTGAGCTACATCCCCACAGTTCCACCTGTGCTACCCTCCATACAATTCTCTGTCCTTGAGATGAGGGTGGCATTGTATATAAAAATATTGCTGATAATTTTTTTGGCACATTGGTAACAGAAAAGGAGGTGGAGATGCTGGGGATTGAAACCAGGACCTCAAATATGCAAAGCTTGCGCTCTACCACTGAGCTACATCCCCAACACTTCCACCCTTGTCACCCTCCATAAAATTCTCTGTCGTTGAGATGAGGGTGGCAAGTTATCCAAAAACACAGCTGATAATTTGTTTGGCACAGAAATGGAGGTGGAGATGCTGAGGAATGAACCCAGGACCTCAAACATGCAAAGCTTGCGCTCTACCACTGAGCTACATCCCCAACACTTCCACCCTTGTCACCCTCCATAAAATTCTCTGTCGTTGAGATGAGGGTGGCAAGTTATGCAAAAACATAGCTGATAATTTGTTTCGCACGTTTGTAACAGAAATGGATGTGGAGATGCTGGGGATTGAACCCAGGACCTCAAACATGCAAAGCTTGCGCTCTACCACTGAGCTACATCCCCACTCTTCCACCTTTGTCACCCTCCATAAAATTCTCTGTCCTTGAGATCAGGGTGGCAAGGTATTCTAAAATCTTGCTGATGATTTGTTTGGCACCTTTGTAACAGAAAAGAAGGTGGAGATGCTGGGGATTGAACCCAGGACCTCAAACATGCAAAGCTTGCGCTCTACCACTGAGCTACATCCCCACAGTTTCACCTTAGCTACCCTCTATAAAATTCTCTGTCCTTGAGATGAGGGTGGCAAGGTATACTAAAATCAAGCTGATGATTTGTTTGGCACTTTTGTAACAGAAAAGAAGGTGGAGATGCTGGGGATTGAACCCAGGACCTCAAACATGCAAAGCTTGCGCTCTACCACTGAGCTACATCCCCACTCTTCCACCTTTGTCACCCTCCATAAAATTCTCTGTCCTTGAGATCAGGGTGGCAAGGTATTCTAAAATCTTGCTGATGATTTGTTTGGCACCTTTGTAACAGAAAAGAAGGTGGAGATGCTGGGGATTGAACCCAGGACCTCAAACATGCAAAGCTTGCGCTCTACCACTGAGCTACATCCCCACAGTTTCACCTTAGCTACCCTCTATAAAATTCTCTGTCCTTGAGATGAGGGTGGCAAGGTATACTAAAATCTAGCTGATGATTTGTGTGGCACTTTTGTAACAGAAAAGAAGGTGGAGATGCTGGGGATTGAACCCAGGACCTCAAACATGCAAAGCTTGCGCTCTACCACTGAGCTACATCCCCACAGTTCCACCTGTGCTACCCTCCATAAAGATCTCTGTCTTTGAGATGAGAGTGGCAAGGTATCCAAAAACACAGCTGATAATTTATTTGGCACAGAAATGTAGGTGGAGATGGTGGGGATTGAACCCAGGACCTCAAACATGCAAAGCTTGCGCTCTACCACTGAGCTACATCCCCACAGTTCCACCTGTGCTACCCTCCATAAAATTCTCTGTCCTTGAGATGAGGGTGGCAAGGTATCCAAAAACATAGCTGATAATTTGTTTGGCACCTTTGTAAAAGAAAAGAAGGTGGAGATGCTGGGGTTGAAACCAGGACCTCAAACATGCAAAGCTTGCGCTCTACCACTGAGCTACATCCCCACAGTTCCACCTGTGCTAGCGCCCATAAAATTCTCTGTCCTTGAGATGAGGGTGGCAAGGTATACTAAAATCTAGCTGATGATTTGTGTGGCACTTTTGTAACAGAAAAGAAGGTGGAGATGCTGGGGATTGAACCCAGGACCTCAAACATGCAAAGCTTGCGCTCTACCACTGAGCTACATCCCCACAGTTCCACCTGTGCTACCCTCCATAAAGATCTCTGTCTTTGAGATGAGAGTGGAAAGGTATCCAAAAACACAGCTGATAATTTGTTTGGCACAGAAATGTAGGTGAAGATGGTGGGGATTGAACCCAGGACCTCAAACATGCAAAGCTTGCGCTCTACCACTGAGCTACATCCCCACAGTTCCACCTGTGCTACCCTCCATAAAATTCTCTGTCCTTGAGATGAGGGTGGCAAGGTATCCAAAAACATAGCTGATAATTTGTTTGGCACCTTTGTAAAAGAAAAGAAGGTGGAGATGCTGGGGTTGAAACCAGGACCTCAAACATGCAAAGCTTGCGCTCTACCACTGAGCTACATCCCCAACACTTCCACCCTTGTCACCCTCCATAAAATTCTCTGTCCTTGAGATGAGGGTGGCAAGGTATCCAAAAACACAGCTGATAATTTGTTTGGCACAGAAATGGAGGTGGAGATGCTGAGGAATGAACCCAGGACCTCAAACATGCAAAGCTTGCGCTCTACCACTGAGCTACATCCCCAACACTTCCACCCTTGTCACCCTCCATAAAATTCTCTGTCGTTGAGATGAGGGTGGCAAGTTATGCAAAAACATAGCTGATAATTTGTTTGGCACGTTTGTAACAGAAATGGATGTGGAGATGCTGGGGATTGAACCCAGGACCTCAAACATGCAAAGCTTGCGCTCTACCACTGAGCTACATCCCAACTCTTCCACCTTTGTCACCCTCCATAAAATTCTCTGTCCTTGAGATCAGGGTGGCAAGGCATTCTAAAATCTTGCTGATGATTTGTTTGGCACCTTTGTAACAGAAAAGAAGGTGGAGATGCTGGGGATTGAACCCAGGACCTCAAACATGCAAAGCTTGCGCTCTACCACTGAGCTACATCCCCACAGTTTCACCTTAGCTACCCTCTATAAAATTCTCTGTCCTTGAGATGAGGGTGGCAAGGTATACTAAAATCAAGCTGATGATTTGTTTGGCACTTTTGTAACAGAAAAGAAGGTGGAGATGCTGGGGATTGAACCCAGGACCTCAAACATGCAAAGCTTGCGCTCTACCACTGAGCTACATCCCCACTCTTCCACCTTTGTCACCCTCCATAACATTCTCTGTCCTTGAGATCAGGGTGGCAAGGTATTCTAAAATCTTGCTGATGATTTGTTTGGCACCTTTGTAACAGAAAAGAAGGTGGAGATGCTGGGGATTGAACCCAGGACCTCAAACATGCAAAGCTTGCGCTCTACCACTGAGGTACATCCCCACAGTTTCACCTTAGCTACCCTCTATAAAATTCTCTGTCCTTGAGATGAGGGTGGCAAGGTATACTAAAATCTAGCTGATGATTTGTGTGGCACTTTTGTAACAGAAAAGAAGGTGGAGATGCTGGGGATTGAACCCAGGACCTCAAACATGCAAAGCTTGCGCTCTACCACTGAGCTACATCCCCACAGTTCCACCTGTGCTACCCTCCATAAAGATCTCTGTCTTTGAGATGAGAGTGGCAAGGTATCCAAAAACACAGCTGATAATTTATTTGGCACAGAAATGTAGGTGGAGATGGTGGGGATTGAACCCAGGACCTCAAACATGCAAAGCTTGCGCTCTACCACTGAGCTACAACCCCACAGTTCCACCTGTGCTACCCTCCATAAAATTCTCTGTCCTTGAGATGAGGGTGGCAAGGTATCCAAAAACATAGCTGATAATTTGTTTGGCACCTTTGTAAAAGAAAAGAAGGTGGAGATGCTGGGGTTGAAACCAGGACCTCAAACATGCAAAGCTTGCGCTCTACCACTGAGCTACATCCCCACAGTTCCACCTGTGCTAGCGCCCATAAAATTCTCTGTCCTTGAGATGAGGGTGGCAAGGTATACTAAAATCTAGCTGATGATTTGTGTGGCACTTTTGTAACAGAAAAGAATGTGGAGATGCTGGGGTTGAAACCAGGACCTCAAACATGCAAAGCTTGCGCTCTACCACTGAGCTACATCCCCAACACTTCCACCCTTGTCACCCTCCATAAAATTCTCTGTCCTTGAGATGAGGGTGGCAAGGTATCCAAAAACACAGCTGATAATTTGTTTGGCACAGAAATGGAGGTGGAGATGCTGAGGAATGAACCCAGGACCTCAAACATGCAAAGCTTGCGCTCTACCACTGAGCTACATCCCCAACACTTCCACCCTTGTCACCCTCCATAAAATTCTCTGTCGTTGAGATGAGGGTGGCAAGTTATGCAAAAACATAGCTGATAATTTGTTTGGCACGTTTGTAACAGAAATGGATGTGGAGATGCTGGGGATTGAACCCAGGACCTCAAACATGCAAAGCTTGCGCTCTACCACTGAGCTACATCCCAACTCTTACACTTTTGTCACCCTCCATAAAATTCTCTGTCCTTGAGATCAGGGTGGCAAGTTATGCAAAAACATAGCTGATAATTTGTTTGGCACCTTTGTAACAGAAAAGAAGGTGGAGATGCTGGGGATTGAACCCAGGACCTCAAACATGCAAAGCTTGCGCTCTACCACTGAGCTACATCCCCACAGTTTCACCTTAGCTACCCTCTATAAAATTCTCTGTCCTTGAGATGAGGGTGGCAAGGTATACTAAAATCAAGCTGATGATTTGTTTGGCACTTTTGTAACAGAAAAGAAGGTGGAGATGCTGGGGATTGAACCCAGGACCTCAAACATGCAAAGCTTGCGCTCTACCACTGAGCTACATCCCCACTCTTCCACCTTTGTCACCCTCCATAACATTCTCTGTCCTTGAGATCAGGGTGGCAAGGTATTCTAAAATCTTGCTGATGATTTGTTTGGCACCTTTGTAACAGAAAAGAAGGTGGAGATGCTGGGGATTGAACCCAGGACCTCAAACATGCAAAGCTTGCGCTCTACCACTGAGGTACATCCCCACAGTTTCACCTTAGCTACCCTCTATAAAATTCTCTGTCCTTGAGATGAGGGTGGCAAGGTATACTAAAATCTAGCTGATGATTTGTGTGGCACTTTTGTAACAGAAAAGAAGGTGGAGATGCTGGGGATTGAACCCAGGACCTCAAACATGCAAAGCTTGCGCTCTACCACTGAGCTACATCCCCACAGTTCCACCTGTGCTACCCTCCATAAAGATCTCTGTCTTTGAGATGAGAGTGGCAAGGTATCCTAAAACACAGCTGATAATTTATTTGGCACAGAAATGTAGGTGGAGATGGTGGGGATTGAACCCAGGACCTCAAACATGCAAAGCTTGCGCTCTACCACTGAGCTACATCCCCACAGTTCCACCTGTGCTACCCTCCATAAAATTCTCTGTCCTTGAGATGAGGGTGGCAAGGTATCCAAAAACATAGCTGATAATTTGTTTGGCACCTTTGTAAAAGAAAAGAAGGTGGAGATGCTGGGGTTGAAACCAGGACCTCAAACATGCAAAGCTTGCGCTCTACCACTGAGCTACATCCCCACAGTTCCACCTGTGCTAGCGCCCATAAAATTCTCTGTCCTTGAGATGAGGGTGGCAAGGTATACTAAAATCTAGCTGATGATTTGTGTGGCACTTTTGTAACAGAAAAGAAGGTGGAGATGCTGGGGATTGAACCCAGGACCTCAAACATGCAAAGCTTGCGCTCTACCACTGAGCTACATCCCCACAGTTCCACCTGTGCTACCCTCCATAAAGATCTCTGTCTTTGAGATGAGAGTGGCAAGGTATCCAAAAACACAGCTGATAATTTGTTTGGCACAGAAATGTAGGTGGAGATGGTGGGGATTGAACCCAGGACCTCAAACATGCAAAGCTTGCGCTCTACCACTGAGCTACATCCCCACAGTTCCACCTGTGCTACCCTCCATAAAATTCTCTGTCCTTGAGATGAGGGTGGCAAGGTATCCAAAAACATAGCTGATAATTTGTTTGGCACCTTTGTAAAAGAAAAGAAGGTGGAGATGCTGGGGTTGAAACCAGGACCTCAAACATGCAAAGCTTGCGCTCTACCACTGAGCTACATCCCCACAGTTCCACCTGTGCTAGCGCCCATAAAATTCTCTGTCCTTGAGATGAGGGTGGCAAGGTATACTAAAATCTAGCTGATGATTTGTGTGGCACTTTTGTAACAGAAAAGAAGGTGGAGATGCTGGGGATTGAACCCAGGACCTCAAACATGCAAAGCTTGCGCTCTACCACTGAGCTACATCCCCACAGTTCCACATGTGCTACCCTCCATAAAGATCTCTGTCTTTGAGATGAGAGTGGCAAGGTATCCAAAAACACAGCTGATAATTTGTTTGGCACAGAAATGTAGGTGGAGATGGTGGGGATTGAACCCAGGACCTCAAACATGCAAAGCTTGCGCTCTACCACTGAGCTACATCCCCACTCTTCCACCTTTGTCACCCTCCATAAAATTCTCTGTCCTTGAGATCAGGGTGGCAAGGTATTCTAAAATCTTGCTGATGATTTAATTGGCACCTTTGTAACAGAAAAGAAGGTGGAGATGCTGGGGTGGAACCCAGGACCTCAAACATGCAAAAGTTGTGCTCTACCACTGAGCTACATCCCCACAGTTTCACCTTAGCTACCCTCTATAAAATTCTCTGTCCTTGAGATGAGGGTGGCAAGGTATTCTAAAACATAGCTGATTATTTGTATGGCACAGAAATGGTGGTGGAGATGGTGTGGATTGAACCCAGGACCTCAAACATGCAAAGCTTGCGCTCTACCACTGAGCTACAACACCACAGTTCCACTTGTGCTACCGTCCATAAAATTCTCTGTCCTTGAGATGAGGGTGGCAAGGTATACTAAAATCTCGCAGATGATTTGTTTGGCACGTTTGTAACAGAAAAGAAGGTGGAGATGCTGGGGTTGAAACCAGGACCTCAAACATGCAAAGCTTGCGCTCTACCACTGAGCTACATCCCCACAGTTCCACCTGTGCTAGCGCCCATAAAATTCTCTGTCCTTGAGATGAGGGTGGCAAGGTATACTAAAATCTAGCTGATGATTTGTGTGGCACTTTTGTAACAGAAAAGAAGGTGGAGATGCTGGGGATTGAACCCAGGACCTCAAACATGCAAAGCTTGCGCTCTACCACTGAGCTACATCCCCACAGTTCCACCTGTGCTACCCTCCATAAAGATCTCTGTCTTTGAGATGAGAGTGGCAAGGTATCCAAAAACACAGCTGATAATTTGTTTGTAACAGAAATGTAAGTCGAGATGGTGGGGATTGAACCCAGGACCTCAAACATGCAAAGCTTGCGCTCTACCACTGAGCTACATCCCCACTCTTCCACCTTTGTCACCCTCCATAACATTCTCTGTCCTTGAGATCAGGGTGGCAAGGTATTCTAAAATCTTGCTGATGATTTGTTTGGCACCTTTGTAACAGAAAAGAAGGTGGAGATGCTGGGGATTGAACCCAGGACCTCAAACATGCAAAGCTTGCGCTCTACCACTGAGGAACATCCCCACAGTTTCACCTTAGCTACCCTCTATAAAATTCTCTGTCCTTGAGATGAGGGTGGCAAGGTATACTAAAATCTAGCTGATGATTTGTGTGGCACTTTTGTAACAGAAAAGAAGGTGGAGATGCTGGGGATTGAACCCAGGACCTCAAACATGCAAAGCTTGCGCTCTACCACTGAGCTACATCCCCACAGTTCCACCTGTGCTACCCTCCATAAAGATCTCTGTCTTTGAGATGAGAGTGGCAAGGTATCCTAAAACACAGCTGATAATTTATTTGGCACAGAAATGTAGGTGGAGATGGTGGGGATTGAACCCAGGACCTCAAACATGCAAAGCTTGCGCTCTACCACTGAGCTACATCCCCACAGTTCCACCTGTGCTACCCTCCATAAAATTCTCTGTCCTTGAGATGAGGGTGGCAAGGTATCCAAAAACATAGCTGATAATTTGTTTGGCACCTTTGTAAAAGAAAAGAAGGTGGAGATGCTGGGGTTGAAACCAGGACCTCAAACATGCAAAGCTTGCGCTCTACCACTGAGCTACATCCCCACAGTTCCACCTGTGCTAGCGCCCATAAAATTCTCTGTCCTTGAGATGAGGGTGGCAAGGTATACTAAAATCTAGCTGATGATTTGTGTGGCACTTTTGTAACAGAAAAGAAGGTGGAGATGCTGGGGATTGAACCCAGGACCTCAAACATGCAAAGCTTGCGCTCTACCACTGAGCTACATCCCCACAGTTCCA
The DNA here is from genome assembly GCF_054856555.1 of Leptonotus elevatus. Taxonomy (NCBI): domain Eukaryota; kingdom Metazoa; phylum Chordata; class Actinopteri; order Syngnathiformes; family Syngnathidae; genus Leptonotus; species Leptonotus elevatus. The sequence goes on along the minus strand of NC_141242.1, from coordinate 16,134,545 downwards.
CCTGTGCTACCCTCCATAAAGATCTCTGTCTTTGAGATGAGAGTGGCAAGGTATCCAAAAACACAGCTGATAATTTGTTTGGCACAGAAATGTAGGTGGAGATGGTGGGGATTGAACCCAGGACCTCAAACATGCAAAGCTTGCGCTCTACCACTGAGCTACATCCCCACAGTTCCACCTGTGCTACCCTCCATAAAATTCTCTGTCCTTGAGATGAGGGTGGCAAGGTATCCAAAAACATAGCTGATAATTTGTTTGGCACCTTTGTAAAAGAAAAGAAGGTGGAGATGCTGGGGTTGAAACCAGGACCTCAAACATGCAAAGCTTGCGCTCTACCACTGAGCTACATCCCCACAGTTCCACCTGTGCTAGCGCCCATAAAATTCTCTGTCCTTGAGATGAGGGTGGCAAGGTATACTAAAATCTAGCTGATGATTTGTGTGGCACTTTTGTAACAGAAAAGAAGGTGGAGATGCTGGGGATTGAACCCAGGACCTCAAACATGCAAAGCTTGCGCTCTACCACTGAGCTACATCCCCACAGTTCCACATGTGCTACCCTCCATAAAGATCTCTGTCTTTGAGATGAGAGTGGCAAGGTATCCAAAAACACAGCTGATAATTTGTTTGGCACAGAAATGTAGGTGGAGATGGTGGGGATTGAACCCAGGACCTCAAACATGCAAAGCTTGCGCTCTACCACTGAGCTACATCCCCACTCTTCCACCTTTGTCACCCTCCATAAAATTCTCTGTCCTTGAGATCAGGGTGGCAAGGTATTCTAAAATCTTGCTGATGATTTAATTGGCACCTTTGTAACAGAAAAGAAGGTGGAGATGCTGGGGTGGAACCCAGGACCTCAAACATGCAAAAGTTGTGCTCTACCACTGAGCTACATCCCCACAGTTTCACCTTAGCTACCCTCTATAAAATTCTCTGTCCTTGAGATGAGGGTGGCAAGGTATTCTAAAACATAGCTGATTATTTGTATGGCACAGAAATGGTGGTGGAGATGGTGTGGATTGAACCCAGGACCTCAAACATGCAAAGCTTGCGCTCTACCACTGAGCTACAACACCACAGTTCCACCTGTGCTACCGTCCATAAAATTCTCTGTCCTTGAGATGAGGGTGGCAAGGTATACTAAAATCTCGCTGATGATTTGTTTGGCACGTTTGTAACAGAAAAGAAGGTGGAGATGCTGGGGTTGAAACCAGGACCTCAAACATGCAAAGCTTGCGCTCTACCACTGAGCTACATCCCCACAGTTCCACCTGTGCTAGCGCCCATAAAATTCTCTGTCCTTGAGATGAGGGTGGCAAGGTATACTAAAATCTAGCTGATGATTTGTGTGGCACTTTTGTAACAGAAAAGAAGGTGGAGATGCTGGGGATTGAACCCAGGACCTCAAACATGCAAAGCTTGCGCTCTACCACTGAGCTACATCCCCACAGTTCCACCTGTGCTACCCTCCATAAAGATCTCTGTCTTTGAGATGAGAGTGGCAAGGTATCCAAAAACACAGCTGATAATTTGTTTGTAACAGAAATGTAAGTGGAGATGGTGGGGATTGAACCCAGGACCTCAAACATGCAAAGCTTGCGCTCTACCACTGAGCTACATCCCCACAGTTTCACCTTAGCTACCCTCTATAAAATTCTCTGTCCTTGAGATGAGGGTGGCAAGGTATACTAAAATCAAGCTGATGATTTGTTTGGCACTTTTGTAACAGAAAAGAAGGTGGAGATGCTGGGGATTGAACCCAGGACCTCAAACATGCAAAGCTTGCGCTCTACCACTGAGCTACATCCCCACTCTTCCACCTTTGTCACCCTCCATAAAATTCTCTGTCCTTGAGATCAGGGTGGCAAGGTATTCTAAAATCTTGCTGATGATTTGTTTGGCACCTTTGTAACAGAAAAGAAGGTGGAGATGCTGGGGATTGAACCCAGGACCTCAAACATGCAAAGCTTGCGCTCTACCACTGAGGTACATCCCCACAGTTTCACCTTAGCTACCCTCTATAAAATTCTCTGTCCTTGAGATGAGGGTGGCAAGGTATACTAAAATCTAGCTGATGATTTGTGTGGCACTTTTGTAACAGAAAAGAAGGTGGAGATGCTGGGGATTGAACCCAGGACCTCAAACATGCAAAGCTTGCGCTCTACCACTGAGCTACATCCCCACAGTTCCACCTGTGCTACCCTCCATAAAGATCTCTGTCTTTGAGATGAGAGTGGCAAGGTATCCAAAAACACAGCTGATAATTTATTTGGCACAGAAATGTAGGTGGAGATGGTGGGGATTGAACCCAGGACCTCAAACATGCAAAGCTTGCGCTCTACCACTGAGCTACATCCCCACAGTTCCACCTGTGCTACCCTCCATAAAATTCTCTGTCCTTGAGATGAGGGTGGCAAGGTATACTAAAATCTCGCTGATGATTTGTTTGGCACGTTTGTAACAGAAAAGAAGGTGGAGATGCTGGGGTTGAAACCAGGACCTCAAACATGCAAAGCTTGCGCTCTACCACTGAGCTACATCCCCACAGTTCCACCTGTGCTAGCGCCCATAAAATTCTCTGTCCTTGAGATGAGGGTGGCAAGGTATACTAAAATCTAGCTGATGATTTGTGTGGCACTTTTGTAACAGAAAAGAAGGTGGAGATGCTGGGGATTGAACCCAGGACCTCAAACATGCAAAGCTTGCGCTCTACCACTGAGCTACATCCCCACAGTTCCACCTGTGCTACCCTCCATAAAGATCTCTGTCTTTGAGATGAGAGTGGCAAGGTATCCAAAAACACAGCTGATAATTTGTTTGTAACAGAAATGTAAGAAGAGATGGTGGGGATTGAACCCAGGACCTCAAACATGCAAAGCTTGCGCTCTACCACTGAGCTACATCCCCACAGTTCCACCTGTGCTACCCTCCATAAAATTCTCTGTCCTTGAGATGAAGGTGGCAAGGTATCCAAAAACATAGCTGATAATTTGTTTGGCACCTTTGTAAAAGAAAAGAAGGTGGAGATGCTGGGGTTGAAACCAGGACCTCAAACATGCAAAGCTTGCGCTCTACCACTGAGCTACATCCCCACAGTTCCACCTGTGCTAGCGCCCATAAAATTCTCTGTCCTTGAGATGAGGGTGGCAAGGTATACTAAAATCTAGCTGATGATTTGTGTGGCACTTTTGTAACAGAAAAGAAGGTGGAGATGCTGGGGATTGAACCCAGGACCTCAAACATGCAAAGCTTGCGCTCTACCACTGAGCTACATCCCCACAGTTTCACCTTAGCTACCCTCTATAAAATTCTCTGTCCTTGAGATGAGGGTGGCAAGGTATACTAAAATCAAGCTGATGATTTGTTTGGCACTTTTGTAACAGAAAAGAAGGTGGAGATGCTGGGGATTGAACCCAGGACCTCAAACATGCAAAGCTTGCGCTCTACCACTGAGCTACATCCCCACTCTTCCACCTTTGTCACCCTCCATAAAATTCTCTGTCCTTGAGATCAGGGTGGCAAGGTATTCTAAAATATTGCTGATGATTTGTTTGGCACCTTTGTAACAGAAAAGAAGGTGGAGATGCTGGGGATTGAACCCAGGACCTCAAACATGCAAAGCTTGCGCTCTACCACTGAGGTACATCCCCACAGTTTCAACTTAGCTACCCTCTATAAAATTCTCTGTCCTTGAGATGAGGGTGGCAAGGTATACTAAAATCTAGCTGATGATTTGTGTGGCACTTTTGTAACAGAAAAGAAGGTGGAGATGCTGGGGATTTAACCCAGGACCTCAAACATGCAAAGCTTGCGCTCTACCACTGAGCTACATCCCCACAGTTCCACCTGTGCTACCCTCCATAAAGATCTCTGTCTTTGAGATGAGAGTGGCAAGGTATCCAAAAACACAGCTGATAATTTATTTGGCACAGAAATGTAGGTGGAGATGGTGGGGATTGAACCCAGGACCTCAAACATGCAAAGCTTGCGCTCTACCACTGAGCTACATCCCCACAGTTCCACCTGTGCTACCCTCCATAAAATTCTCTGTCCTTGAGATGAGGGTGGCAAGGTATCCAAAAACATAGCTGATAATTTGTTTGGCACCTTTGTAAAAGAAAAGAAGGTGGAGATGCTGGGGTTGAAACCAGGACCTCAAACATGCAAAGCTTGCGCTCTACCACTGAGCTACATCCCCACAGTTCCACCTGTGCTAGCGCCCATAAAATTCTCTGTCCTTGAGAAGAGGGTGGCAAGGTATACTAAAATCTAGCTGATGATTTGTGTGGCACTTTTGTAACAGAAAAGAATGTGGAGATGCTGGGGATTGAACCCAGGACCTCAAACATGCAAAGCTTGCGCTCTACCACTGAGCTACATCCCCACAGTTCCACCTGTGCTACCCTCCATAAAGATCTCTGTCTTTGAGATGAGAGTGGCAAGGTATCCAAAAACACAGCTGATAATTTGTTTGGCACAGAAATGTAGGTGGAGATGGTGGGGATTGAACCCAGGACCTCAAACATGCAAAGCTTGCGCTCTACCACTGAGCTACATCCCCACAGTTCCACCTGTGCTACCCTCCATAAAATTCTCTGTCCTTGAGATGAGGGTGGCAAGGTATCCAAAAACATAGCTGATAATTTGTTTGGCACCTTTGCAAAAGAAAAGAAGGTGGAGATGCTGGGGTTGAAACCAGGACCTCAAACATGCAAAGCTTGCGCTCTACCACTGAGCTACATCCCCACAATTCCACCTGTGCTAGCGCCCATAAAATTCTCTGTCCTTGAGATGAGGGTGGCAAGGTATCCAAAAACACAGCTGATAATTTGTTTGGCACCTTTGCAAAAGAAAAGAAGGTGGAGATGCTGGGGTTGAAACCAGGACCTCAAACATGCAAAGCTTGCGCTCTACCACTGAGCTACATCCCCACAGTTCCACCTGTGCTAGCGCCCATAAAATTCTCTGTCCTTGAGATGAGGGTGGCAAGGTATACTAAAATCTAGCTGATGATTTGTGTGGCACTTTTGTAACAGAAAAGAATGTGGAGATGCTGGGGTTGAAACCAGGACCTCAAACATGCAAAGCTTGCGCTCTACCACTGAGCTACATCCCCAACACTTCCACCCTTGTCACCCTCCATAAAATTCTCTGTCCTTGAGATGAGGGTGGCAAGGTATCCAAAAACACAGCTGATAATTTGTTTGGCACAGAAATGGAGGTGGAGATGCTGAGGAATGAACCCAGGACCTCAAACATGCAAAGCTTGCGCTCTACCACTGAGCTACATCCCCAACACTTCCACCCTTGTCACCCTCCATAAAATTCTCTGTCGTTGAGATGAGGGTGGCAAGTTATGCAAAAACATAGCTGATAATTTGTTTGGCACGTTTGTAACAGAAATGGATGTGGAGATGCTGGGGATTGAACCCAGGACCTCAAACATGCAAAGCTTGCGCTCTACCACTGAGCTACATCCCAACTCTTACACTTTTGTCACCCTCCATAAAATTCTCTGTCCTTGAGATCAGGGTGGCAAGTTATGCAAAAACATAGCTGATAATTTGTTTGGCACCTTTGTAACAGAAAAGAAGGTGGAGATGCTGGGGATTGAACCCAGGACCTCAAACATGCAAAGCTTGCGCTCTACCACTGAGCTACATCCCCACAGTTTCACCTTAGCTACCCTCTATAAAATTCTCTGTCCTTGAGATGAGGGTGGCAAGGTATACTAAAATCAAGCTGATGATTTGTTTGGCACTTTTGTAACAGAAAAGAAGGTGGAGATGCTGGGGATTGAACCCAGGACCTCAAACATGCAAAGCTTGCGCTCTACCACTGAGCTACATCCCCACTCTTCCACCTTTGTCACCCTCCATAACATTCTCTGTCCTTGAGATCAGGGTGGCAAGGTATTCTAAAATCATGCTGATGATTTGTTTGGCACCTTTGTAACAGAAAAGAAGGTGGAGATGCTGGGGATTGAACCCAGGACCTCAAACATGCAAAGCTTGCGCTCTACCACTGAGGTACATCCCCACAGTTTCACCTTAGCTACCCTCTATAAAATTCTCTGTCCTTGAGATGAGGGTGGCAAGGTATACTAAAATCTAGCTGATGATTTGTGTGGCACTTTTGTAACAGAAAAGAAGGTGGAGATGCTGGGGATTGAACCCAGGACCTCAAACATGCAAAGCTTGCGCTCTACCACTGAGCTACATCCCCACAGTTCCACCTGTGCTACCCTCCATAAAGATCTCTGTCTTTGAGATGAGAGTGGCAAGGTATCCTAAAACACAGCTGATAATTTATTTGGCACAGAAATGTAGGTGGAGATGGTGGGGATTGAACCCAGGACCTCAAACATGCAAAGCTTGCGCTCTACCACTGAGCTACATCCCCACAGTTCCACCTGTGCTACCCTCCATAAAATTCTCTGTCCTTGAGATGAGGGTGGCAAGGTATCCAAAAACATAGCTGATAATTTGTTTGGCACCTTTGTAAAAGAAAAGAAGGTGGAGATGCTGGGGTTGAAACCAGGACCTCAAACATGCAAAGCTTGCGCTCTACCACTGAGCTACATCCCCACTCTTCCACCTTTGTCACCCTCCATAAAATTCTCTGTCCTTGAGATCAGGGTGGCAAGGTATTCTAAAATCTTGCTGATGATTTAATTGGCACCTTTGTAACAGAAAAGAAGGTGGAGATGCTGGGGTGGAACCCAGGACCTCAAACATGCAAAAGTTGTGCTCTACCACTGAGCTACATCCCCACAGTTTCACCTTAGCTACCCTCTATAAAATTCTCTGTCCTTGAGATGAGGGTGGCAAGGTATTCTAAAACATAGCTGATTATTTGTATGGCACAGAAATGGTGGTGGAGATGGTGTGGATTGAACCCAGGACCTCAAACATGCAAAGCTTGCGCTCTACCACTGAGCTACAACACCACAGTTCCACCTGTGCTACCGTCCATAAAATTCTCTGTCCTTGAGATGAGGGTGGCAAGGTATACTAAAATCTCGCAGATGATTTGTTTGGCACGTTTGTAACAGAAAAGAAGGTGGAGATGCTGGGGTTGAAACCAGGACCTCAAACATGCAAAGCTTGCGCTCTACCACTGAGCTACATCCCCACAGTTCCACCTGTGCTAGCGCCCATAAAATTCTCTGTCCTTGAGATGAGGGTGGCAAGGTATACTAAAATCTAGCTGATGATTTGTGTGGCACTTTTGTAACAGAAAAGAAGGTGGAGATGCTGGGGATTGAACCCAGGACCTCAAACATGCAAAGCTTGCGCTCTACCACTGAGCTACATCCCCACAGTTCCACCTGTGCTACCCTCCATAAAGATCTCTGTCTTTGAGATGAGAGTGGCAAGGTATCCAAAAACACAGCTGATAATTTGTTTGTAACAGAAATGTAAGTCGAGATGGTGGGGATTGAACCCAGGACCTCAAACATGCAAAGCTTGCGCTCTACCACTGAGCTACATCCCCACTCTTCCACCTTTGTCACCCTCCATAACATTCTCTGTCCTTGAGATCAGGGTGGCAAGGTATTCTAAAATCTTGCTGATGATTTGTTTGGCACCTTTGTAACAGAAAAGAAGGTGGAGATGCTGGGGATTGAACCCAGGACCTCAAACATGCAAAGCTTGCGCTCTACCACTGAGGAACATCCCCACAGTTTCACCTTAGCTACCCTCTATAAAATTCTCTGTCCTTGAGATGAGGGTGGCAAGGTATACTAAAATCTAGCTGATGATTTGTGTGGCACTTTTGTAACAGAAAAGAAGGTGGAGATGCTGGGGATTGAACCCAGGACCTCAAACATGCAAAGCTTGCGCTCTACCACTGAGCTACATCCCCACAGTTCCACCTGTGCTACCCTCCATAAAGATCTCTGTCTTTGAGATGAGAGTGGCAAGGTATCCTAAAACACAGCTGATAATTTATTTGGCACAGAAATGTAGGTGGAGATGGTGGGGATTGAACCCAGGACCTCAAACATGCAAAGCTTGCGCTCTACCACTGAGCTACATCCCCACAGTTCCACCTGTGCTACCCTCCATAAAATTCTCTGTCCTTGAGATGAGGGTGGCAAGGTATCCAAAAACATAGCTGATAATTTGTTTGGCACCTTTGTAAAAGAAAAGAAGGTGGAGATGCTGGGGTTGAAACCAGGACCTCAAACATGCAAAGCTTGCGCTCTACCACTGAGCTACATCCCCACAGTTCCACCTGTGCTAGCGCCCATAAAATTCTCTGTCCTTGAGATGAGGGTGGCAAGGTATACTAAAATCTAGCTGATGATTTGTGTGGCACTTTTGTAACAGAAAAGAAGGTGGAGATGCTGGGGATTGAACCCAGGACCTCAAACATGCAAAGCTTGCGCTCTACCACTGAGCTACATCCCCACAGTTCCACCTGTGCTACCCTCCATAAAGATCTCTGTCTTTGAGATGAGAGTGGCAAGGTATCCAAAAACACAGCTGATAATTTGTTTGGCACAGAAATGTAGGTGGAGATGGTGGGGATTGAACCCAGGACCTCAAACATGCAAAGCTTGCGCTCTACCACTGAGCTACATCCCCACAGTTCCACCTGTGCTACCCTCCATAAAATTCTCTGTCCTTGAGATGAGGGTGGCAAGGTATCCAAAAACATAGCTGATAATTTGTTTGGCACCTTTGTAAAAGAAAAGAAGGTGGAGATGCTGGGGTTGAAACCAGGACCTCAAACATGCAAAGCTTGCGCTCTACCACTGAGCTACATCCCCACAGTTCCACCTGTGCTAGCGCCCATAAAATTCTCTGTCCTTGAGATGAGGGTGGCAAGGTATACTAAAATCTAGCTGATGATTTGTGTGGCACTTTTGTAACAGAAAAGAAGGTGGAGATGCTGGGGATTGAACCCAGGACCTCAAACATGCAAAGCTTGCGCTCTACCACTGAGCTACATCCCCACAGTTCCACATGTGCTACCCTCCATAAAGATCTCTGTCTTTGAGATGAGAGTGGCAAGGTATCCAAAAACACAGCTGATAATTTGTTTGGCACAGAAATGTAGGTGGAGATGGTGGGGATTGAACCCAGGACCTCAAACATGCAAAGCTTGCGCTCTACCACTGAGCTACATCCCCACTCTTCCACCTTTGTCACCCTCCATAAAATTCTCTGTCCTTGAGATCAGGGTGGCAAGGTATTCTAAAATCTTGCTGATGATTTAATTGGCACCTTTGTAACAGAAAAGAAGGTGGAGATGCTGGGGTGGAACCCAGGACCTCAAACATGCAAAAGTTGTGCTCTACCACTGAGCTACATCCCCACAGTTTCACCTTAGCTACCTTCTATAAAATTCTCTGTCCTTGAGATGAGGGTGGCAAGGTATTCTAAAACATAGCTGATTATTTGTATGGCACAGAAATGGTGGTGGAGATGGTGTGGATTGAACCCAGGACCTCAAACATGCAAAGCTTGCGCTCTACCACTGAGCTACAACACCACAGTTCCACCTGTGCTACCGTCCATAAAATTCTCTGTCCTTGAGATGAGGGTGGCAAGGTATACTAAAATCTCGCTGATGATTTGTTTGGCACGTTTGTAACAGAAAAGAAGGTGGAGATGCTGGGGTTGAAACCAGGACCTCAAACATGCAAAGTTTGCGCTCTACCACTGAGCTACATCCCCACAGTTCCACCTGTGCTAGCGCCCATAAAATTCTCTGTCCTTGAGATGAGGGTGGCAAGGTATACTAAAATCTAGCTGATGATTTGTGTGGCACTTTTGTAACAGAAAAGAAGGTGGAGATGCTGGGGATTGAACCCAGGACCTCAAACATGCAAAGCTTGCGCTCTACCACTGAGCTACATCCCCACAGTTCCACCTGTGCTACCCTCCATAAAGATCTCTGTCTTTGAGATGAGAGTGGCAAGGTATCCAAAAACACAGCTGATAATTTGTTTGTAACAGAAATGTAAGTGGAGATGGTGGGGATTGAACCCAGGACCTCAAACATGCAAAGCTTGCGCTCTACCACTGAGCTACATCCCCACAGTTTCACCTTAGCTACCCTCTATAAAATTCTCTGTCCTTGAGATGAGGGTGGCAAGGTATACTAAAATCAAGCTGATGATTTGTTTGGCACTTTTGTAAAAGAAAAGAAGGTGGAGATGCTGGGGATTGAACCCAGGACCTCAAACATGCAAAGCTTGCGCTCTACCACTGAGCTACATCCCCACTCTTCCACCTTTGTCACCCTCCATAAAATTCTCTGTCCTTGAGATCAGGGTGGCAAGGTATTCTAAAATCTTGCTGATGATTTGTTTGGCACCTTTGTAACAGAAAAGAAGGTGGAGATGCTGGGGATTGAACCCAGGACCTCAAACATGCAAAGCTTGCGCTCTACCACTGAGGTACATCCCCACAGTTTCACCTTAGCTACCCTCTATAAAATTCTCTGTCCTTGAGATGAGGGTGGCAAGGTATACTAAAATCTAGCTGATGATTTGTGTGGCACTTTTGTAACAGAAAAGAAGGTGGAGATGCTGGGGATTGAACCCAGGACCTCAAACATGCAAAGCTTGCGCTCTACCACTGAGCTACATCCCCACAGTTCCACCTGTGCTACCCTCCATAAAGATCTCTGTCTTTGAGATGAGAGTGGCAAGGTATCCAAAAACACAGCTGATAATTTATTTGGCACAGAAATGTAGGTGGAGATGGTGGGGATTGAACCCAGGACCTCAAACATGCAAAGCTTGCGCTCTACCACTGAGCTACATCCCCACAGTTCCACCTGTGCTACCCTCCATAAAATTCTCTGTCCTTGAGATGAGGGTGGCAAGGTATACTAAAATCTCGCTGATGATTTGTTTGGCACGTTTGTAACAGAAAAGAAGGTGGAGATGCTGGGGTTGAAACCAGGACCTCAAACATGCAAAGCTTGCGCTCTACCACTGAGCTACATCCCCACAGTTCCACCTGTGCTAGCGCCCATAAAATTCTCTGTCCTTGAGATGAGGGTGGCAAGGTATACTAAAATCTAGCTGATGATTTGTGTGGCACTTTTGTAACAGAAAAGAAGGTGGAGATGCTGGGGATTGAACCCAGGACCTCAAACATGCAAAGCTTGCGCTCTACCACTGAGCTACATCCCCACAGTTCCACCTGTGCTACCCTCCATAAAGATCTCTGTCTTTGAGATGAGAGTGGCAAGGTATCCAAAAACACAGCTGATAATTTGTTTGTAACAGAAATGTAAGAAGAGATGGTGGGGATTGAACCCAGGACCTCAAACATGCAAAGCTTGCGCTCTACCACTGAGCTACATCCCCACAGTTCCACCTGTGCTACCCTCCATAAAATTCTCTGTCCTTGAGATGAAGGTGGCAAGGTATCCAAAAACATAGCTGATAATTTGTTTGGCACCTTTGTAAAAGAAAAGAAGGTGGAGATGCTGGGGTTGAAACCAGGACCTCAAACATGCAAAGCTTGCGCTCTACCACTGAGCTACATCCCCACAGTTCCACCTGTGCTAGCGCCCATAAAATTCTCTGTCCTTGAGATGAGGGTGGCAAGGTATACTAAAATCTAGCTGATGATTTGTGTGGCACTTTTGTAACAGAAAAGAAGGTGGAGATGCTGGGGATTGAACCCAGGACCTCAAACATGCAAAGCTTGCGCTCTACCACTGAGCTACATCCCCACAGTTTCACCTTAGCTACCCTCTATAAAATTCTCTGTCCTTGAGATGAGGGTGGCAAGGTATACTAAAATCAAGCTGATGATTTGTTTGGCACTTTTGTAACAGAAAAGAAGGTGGAGATGCTGGGGATTGAACCCAGGACCTCAAACATGCAAAGCTTGCGCTCTACCACTGAGCTACATCCCCACTCTTCCACCTTTGTCACCCTCCATAAAATTCTCTGTCCTTGAGATCAGGGTGGCAAGGTATTCTAAAATATTGCTGATGATTTGTTTGGCACCTTTGTAACAGAAAAGAAGGTGGAGATGCTGGGGATTGAACCCAGGACCTCAAACATGCAAAGCTTGCGCTCTACCACTGAGGTACATCCCCACAGTTTCAACTTAGCTACCCTCTATAAAATTCTCTGTCCTTGAGATGAGGGTGGCAAGGTATACTAAAATCTAGCTGATGATTTGTGTGGCACTTTTGTAACAGAAAAGAAGGTGGAGATGCTGGGGATTTAACCCAGGACCTCAAACATGCAAAGCTTGCGCTCTACCACTGAGCTACATCCCCACAGTTCCACCTGTGCTACCCTCCATAAAGATCTCTGTCTTTGAGATGAGAGTGGCAAGGTATCCAAAAACACAGCTGATAATTTATTTGGCACAGAAATGTAGGTGGAGATGGTGGGGATTGAACCCAGGACCTCAAACATGCAAAGCTTGCGCTCTACCACTGAGCTACATCCCCACAGTTCCACCTGTGCTACCCTCCATAAAATTCTCTGTCCTTGAGATGAGGGTGGCAAGGTATCCAAAAACATAGCTGATAATTTGTTTGGCACCTTTGTAAAAGAAAAGAAGGTGGAGATGCTGGGGTTGAAACCAGGACCTCAAACATGCAAAGCTTGCGCTCTACCACTGAGCTACATCCCCACAGTTCCACCTGTGCTAGCGCCCATAAAATTCTCTGTCCTTGAGAAGAGGGTGGCAAGGTATACTAAAATCTAGCTGATGATTTGTGTGGCACTTTTGTAACAGAAAAGAATGTGGAGATGCTGGGGATTGAACCCAGGACCTCAAACATGCAAAGCTTGCGCTCTACCACTGAGCTACATCCCCACAGTTCCACCTGTGCTACCCTCCATAAAGATCTCTGTCTTTGAGATGAGAGTGGCAAGGTATCCAAAAACACAGCTGATAATTTGTTTGGCACAGAAATGTAGGTGGAGATGGTGGGGATTGAACCCAGGACCTCAAACATGCAAAGCTTGCGCTCTACCACTGAGCTACATCCCCACAGTTCCACCTGTGCTACCCTCCATAAAATTCTCTGTCCTTGAGATGAGGGTGGCAAGGTATCCAAAAACATAGCTGATAATTTGTTTGGCACCTTTGCAAAAGAAAAGAAGGTGGAGATGCTGGGGTTGAAACCAGGACCTCAAACATGCAAAGCTTGCGCTCTACCACTGAGCTACATCCCCACAATTCCACCTGTGCTAGCGCCCATAAAATTCTCTGTCCTTGAGATGAGGGTGGCAAGGTATCCAAAAACACAGCTGATAATTTGTTTGGCACCTTTGCAAAAGAAAAGAAGGTGGAGATGCTGGGGTTGAAACCAGGACCTCAAACATGCAAAGCTTGCGCTCTACCATTGAGCTACATCCCCACTCTTCCACCTTTGTCACCCTCCATAAAATTCTCTGTCCTTGAGATCAGGGTGGCAAGGTATTCTAAAATCTTGCTGATGATTTGTTTGGCACCTTTGTAACAGAAAAGAAGGTGGAGATGCTGGGGATTGAACCCAGGACCTCAAACATGCAAAGCTTGCGCTCTACCATTGAGCTACATCCCCACACGTCCACCTTTGTCACCCTCCATAAAATTCTCTGTCCTTGAGATCAGGGTGGCATGGTATTCCAAAATCTTGCTGATGATTTGTTTGGCACGTTTGTAAGAGAAACGGAGGTGGAGATGCTGGGGATTGAACCCAGGACCTCAAACATGCAAAGCTTGCGCTCTACCACTGAGCTACATCCCCACAGTTCCACCTTTGTCACCCTCCATAAAATTCTCATTCCTTGAGATGAGGGTGGCATGGTATACTAAAATCTCGCTGATGATTTGTTTGGCACATTTGTAAGAGAAACGGAGGTGGAGATGCTGGGGATTGAACCAAGGACCTCAAACATGCAAAGCTTGCATTCTACCACTGAGCTACATCCCCACAGCTCCACCTCTGTCACCCTCCATGAAATTCTCATTCCTTGAGATGAGGGTGGCATGGTATACTAAAATCAAACTGTTGATTTGTTTGGCACGTTTATAACAGAGTTGGAGGTGGAGATGGAACCCAGGACTTGACTGATGGAAAGCTTGCGCTCTACCACTGAGCTACATCCCCACAGTTCCACCTGTGCTACCGTCCATAAAATTCTCTGTCCTTGAGATGAGGGTGGCAAGGTATACTAAAATCTAGCTGATGATTTGTTTGGCCCTTTTGTAACAGAAAAGTAGGTGGAGATGCTGGGGATTGAACCCAGAACCTCAAACATGCAAAGCTTAAACTCTACCACTGAGTTACATCCCCAACACTTCCACCTTTGTCACCCTCCATAAAATTCTCTGTAGTTGAGATGAGGGTGGCAAGGTATGCAAAAATATAGCTGATAATTTGTTTGGCACATTTGTAACGGAAATGGAGATGGAGATGCTGGGGATTGAACCCAGGACCTCAAACATGCAAAGCATGCGCTCTACCACTGAGCTACATCCCCACAGTTCCACCTGTGCTACCGTCCATAAAATTCTCTATCCTTGAGATGAGGGTGGCATGGTACACTAAAATGTAGCTGATGATTTGTTTGGCCCTTTTGTAACAGAAAAGAAGGTGGAGATGCTGGGGATTGAACCCAGGACTTCAAACATGCAAAGCTTGCGCTCTACCACTGAGCTACATCCCCACACTTCCACCTATGTCACCCTCCATAAAATTCTCATTCCTTGAGATGAGGGTGGCATGGTATACGAAAATCTAGCTGATGATTTGTTTGGCACGTTTGTAACAGAAAAGATGGTGGAGATGCTGGGGATTGAACGCAGGACCTTAAACATGCGAAGCTTGCGCTCTACCACTGAGCTACATCCCCACTCTTCCACCTGTGTCACCCTCCATAAAATTCTCTGCTCTTGAGATGAGGGTGGCAAGGTTTCCAAAAACATAGCTTATAATTTGTTTGGCACAGAAATGGAGGTGGAGATGCTGGGGATTGAACCCAGGACCTCAAACATGCAAAGCTTGCGCTCTAACACTGAGCTACATCCCCACTCTTCCACCTATGTCACCCGCCATAAAATTCTCTGTTCTTGAGATGAGGGTGGCAACGTATCCAAAAACATAGATGATAATTTGTTTGGCACTTTTGTAACAGAAAAGAAAGTGGAGATCCTGGAGATTGTACCCAGGACCTCAAACACGCAAAGCTTGCGCTCTACCACTGAGCTACATCACCACTCTTCCACCTGTGCTACCCTCCATAAAATTCTCTGTCCTTGAGATGAGGGTGGCAAGGCATTTTAAAATCTTGCTGATCATTTTTTTGGCACCTTTGTAACAGAAAAGAAGGTGAAGATGCTGGGGTTGAAATCAGGACCTCAAACATGCAAAACTTGCGCTCCACCACTGAGCTACATCCCCACTCCTCCACCTGTGTCACCCTCCATAAAATTCTCTGTCCTTGAGATGAGGGTGGCAAGGTATCCAAAAAAAAAAAGCTGATAATTTGTCTGGCACAGAAATGGAGGTGGAGATGGAGATGCTGAGGATTGAACCCAGAACCTCAAACATGCAAAGCATGCGCTCTACCACTGAGCTACATCCCCACAGTTCCACCTGTGCTACCCTCCATAAAATTCTCTGTCCTTGAGATGAGGGTGGCAAGGTACACTAAAATCTAGATGATGATTTGTTTGGCACTTTGGTAACAGAAAAGAAGGTGGATATGCTGGGGATTGAACCCAGGACCTCAAACATGCAAAGCTTGCGCTCTACCACTGAGCTACATCCCCACACTTCCACCTTTGTCACCCTCCATAAAATTGTCTGTCATTGAGATCAGGGTGGCATGGTATTCTAAAATCTTGCTGATGATTTGTTTTGCACCTTTGTAACAGAAAAGAAGGTGGAGATGCTGGGGATTGAACCCAGGGCCTCAAACATGCAAAGCTTGCGCTCTACCACTGAGCTACATCCCCACACTTCCACCTTTGTCACCCTCCATAACATTGTCTGTCATTGAGATCAGGGTGGCATGGTATTCTAAAATCTTGCTGATGATTTGTTTGGCACCTTTGTAACAGAAAAGAAGGTGGAGATGCTGGGGACTGAACCCAGGGCCTCAAACATGCAAAGCTTGCGCTCTACCACTGAGCTACATCCCCACAGTTTAACCTGAGCTACCCTCCATAAAATTCTCTGTCCTTGAGATGAGGGTTGCAAGGTATACAAAAACATAGCTGATGATTTGTTTGGCCCTTTTGTAACAGAAAAGAAGGTGGAGATGCTGGGAATTGAACCCAGGACTTCAAACATGCAAAGCTTTCGCTCTACCACTGAGCTACATCCCCACACTTCCACCTATGTCACCCTCCATAAAATTCTCATTCCTTGAGATGAGGGTGGCATGGTATACGAAAATCTAGCTGATGATTTGTTTGGCACCTTTGTAACAGAAAATAAGGTGGAGATGCTCAGGATTAAACCCAGTACCTCAAACATGCAAAGCTTGCGCTCTACCACTGAGCTACATCCCCAAAGTTCCACCTGTGCTACGCTCCATAAAATTCTCTGTCCTTGAGTTGAGGGTGTCAAGGCATACTAAAATCTAGCTGTTGATTTGTGTGGCACTTTTGTAACAGAAAAGAAGGTGGAGATGCTGGGGATTGAAATCAGGACCTCAAACATGCAAAGCTTGCGCTCCACCACTGAGCTACATCCCCAGACTTCCACCTGTGTCACCGTCCATGAAATTCTCTGTCCTTGAGATGAGGGTGGCATTGTATACAAAAACATAGCTGTTGATTTGTTTGGCACGTTTATAACAGAGTTGGAGGTGGAGATGGAACCCAGGACTTGATAGATGGAAAGCTTGCGCTCTACCACTGAGCTACATCCCCACAGTTCCACCTATGCTACCCTCCATAAAATTATCTGTCCTTGAGATGAGGGTGGCAAGGTATCCAAAAACATAGCTGATAATTTGTTTGGCACCTTTGTAACAGAAAATAAGGTGGAGATGCTGAGGATTAAACCCAGTACCTCAAACATGCAAAGCTTGCGCTCTACCACTGAGCTACATCCCCAAAGTTCCACCTGTGCTACCGTCCATAAAATTCTCTGTCCTTGAGTTGAGGGTGTCAAGGCATACTAAAATCTAACTGTTGATTTGTGTGGCACTTTTGTAACAGAAAAGAAGGTGGAGATGCTGGGGATTGAAATCAGGACCTCAAACATGCAAAGCTTGCGCTCCACCACTGAGCTACATCCCCACTCTTCCACCTGTGTCACCCTCCATAAAATTCTCTGTCCTTGAGATGAGGGTGGCAAGGTATCCAAAAACATAGCTGATAATTTGTCTGGCACAGAAATGGAGGTGGAGATGCTGGGGATTGAACCCAGGACCTCAAACATGCAAAGCTTGCGCTCTACCACTGAGCTACATCCCCAGACTTCCACCTGTGCTACCCTCCATAAAATTCTCTGTCCTTGAGATGAGGGTGGCAAGGTATACAAAAATATTGCTGATAATTTGTTTGGCACATTGGTAACAGAAAATGAGGTGGAGATGCTGGGGATTGAAACCAGGACCTCAAATATGCAAAGCTTGCGCTCTACCACTGAGATACATCCCCACTCTTCCACCTGTGTCACCCTCCATAAAATTCTCTGTCCTTGAGATGAGGGTGGCAAGGTATCCAAAAACACAGCTGATAATTTGTTTGGCACAGAAATGGAGGTGGAGATGCTGAGGAATGAACCCAGGACCTCAAACGTGCAAAGCTTGCGCTCTACCACTGAGCTACATCCCCAACACTTCCACCCTTGTCACCCTCCATAGAATTCTCTGTCGTTGAGACGAGGGTGGCAAGTTATGCAAAAACATAGCTGATAATTTGTTTGGCACGTTTGTAACAGAAATGGATGTGGAGATGCTGGGGATTGAACCCAGGACCTCAAACATGCAAAGCTTGCGCTCTACCACTGAGCTACATCCCCACTCTTCCACCTTTGTCACCCTCCATAAAATTCTCTGTCCTTGAGATCAGGGTGGCAAGGTATCCAAAAACATAGCTGATAATTTGTTTGGCACCTTTGTAACAGAAAAGAAGGTGGCGATGCTGGGGTTGAAACCAGGACCTCAAACATGCAAAGCTTGCGCTCTACCACTGAGCTACATCCCCACAGTTCCACCTGTGCTAGCGCCCATAAAATTCTCTGTCCTTGAGTTGAGGGTGTCAAGGCATACTAAAATCTAGCTGTTGATTTGTGTGGCACTTTTGTAACAGAAAAGAAGGTGGAGATGCTGGGGATTGAAATCAGGACCTCAAACATGCAAAGCTTGCGCTCCACCACTGAGCTACATCCCCAGACTTCCACCTGTGTCACCGTCCATGAAATTCTCTGTCCTTGAGATGAGGGTGGCATTGTATACAAAAACATAGCTGTTGATTTGTTTGGCACGTTTATAACAGAGTTGGAGGTGGAGATGGAACCCAGGACTTGATAGATGGAAAGCTTGCGCTCTACCACTGAGCTATATCCCCACAGTTCCACCTATGCTACCCTCCATAAAATTATCTGTCCTTGAGATGAGGGTGGCAAGGTATCCAAAAACATAGCTGATAATTTGTTTGGCACCTTTGTAACAGAAAATAAGGTGGAGATGCTGAGGATTAAACCCAGTACCTCAAACATGCAAAGCTTGCGCTCTACCACTGAGCTACATCCCCAAAGTTCCACCTGTGCTACCGTCCATAAAATTCTCTGTCCTTGAGTTGCGGGTGTCAAGGCATACTAAAATCTAACTGTTGATTTGTGTGGCACTTTTGTAACAGAAAAGAAGGTGGAGATGCTGGGGATTGAAATCAGGACCTCAAACATGCAAAGCTTGCGCTCCACCACTGAGCTACATCCCCACTCTTCCACCTGTGTCACCCTCCATAAAATTCTCTGTCCTTGAGATGAGGGTGGCAAGGTATCCAAAAACATAGCTGATAATTTGTCTGGCACAGAAATGGAGGTGGAGATGCTGGGGATTGAACCCAGGACCTCAAACATGCAAAGCTTGCGCTCTACCACTGAGCTACATCCCCAGACTTCCACCTGTGCTACCCTCCATAAAATTCTCTGTCCTTGAGATGAGGGTGGCAAGGTATACAAAAATATTGCTGATAATTTGTTTGGCACATTGGTAACAGAAAATGAGGTGGAGATGCTGGGGATTGAAACCAGGACCTCAAATATGCAAAGCTTGCGCTCTACCACTGAGATACATCCCCACTCTTCCACCTGTGTCACCCTCCATAAAATTCTCTGTCCTTGAGATGAGGGTGGCAAGGTATCCAAAAACACAGCTGATAATTTGTTTGGCACAGAAATGGAGGTGGAGATGCTGAGGAATGAACCCAGGACCTCAAACGTGCAAAGCTTGCGCTCTACCACTGAGCTACATCCCCAACACTTCCACCCTTGTCACCCTCCATAGAATTCTCTGTCGTTGAGACGAGGGTGGCAAGTTATGCAAAAACATAGCTGATAATTTGTTTGGCACGTTTGTAACAGAAATGGATGTGGAGATGCTGGGGATTGAACCCAGGACCTCAAACATGCAAAGCTTGCGCTCTACCACTGAGCTACATCCCCACTCTTCCACCTTTGTCACCCTCCATAAAATTCTCTGTCCTTGAGATCAGGGTGGCAAGGTATTCTAAAATCTTGCTGATGATTTGTTTGGCACCTTTGTAACAGAAAAGAAGGTGGAGATGCTGGGGATTGAACCCAGAACCTCAAACATGCGAAGCTTGCGCTCTACCACTGAGCTACATCCCCACAGTTCCACCTGTGCTACCCTCCATAAAATTCTCTGTCCTTGAGATGAGGGTGGCAAGGTATCCAAAAACATAGCTGATAATTTGTTTGGCACCTTTGTAACAGAAAAGAAGGTGGCGATGCTGGGGTTGAAACCAGGACCTCAAACATGCAAAGCTTGCGCTCTACCACTGAGGTACATCCCCACAGTTTCACCTTAGCTACCCTCTATAAAATTCTCTGTCCTTGAGATGAGGGTGGCAAGGTATACTAAAATCTAGCTGATGATTTGTGTGGCACTTTTGTAACAGAAAAGAAGGTGGAGATGCTGGGGATTGAACCCAGGACCTCAAACATGCAAAGCTTGCGCTCTACCACTGAGCTACATCCCCACAGTTCCACCTGTGCTACCCTCCATAAAGATCTCTGTCTTTGAGATGAGAGTGGCAAGGTATCCAAAAACACAGCTGATAATTTGTTTGGCACAGAAATGTAGGTGGAGATGGTGGGGATTGAACCCAGGACCTCAAACATGCAAAGCTTGCGCTCTACCACTGAGCTACAACACCACAGCTCCACCTGTGCTACCGTCCATAAAATTCTCTGTCCTTGAGATGAGGGTGGCAAGGTATTCTAAAACATAGCTGATTATTTGTCTGGCACAGAAATGGTGGTTGAGATGGTGGGGATTGAACCCAGGAGCTCAAACATGCAAAGCTTGCGCTCTACCACTGAGCTACAACACCACAGTTCCACCTGTGCTACCGTCCATAAAATTCTCTGTCCTTGAGATGAGGGTGGCAAGGTATACTAAAATCTCGCTGATGATTTGTTTGGCACGTTTGTAACAGAAAAGATGGTGGAGATGCTGGGGATTGAACGCAGAACCTCAAACATGCTAAGCTTGCGCTCTACCACTGAGCTACATCCCCACAGATCCACCTGTGCTACCCTCCATAAAATTCTCTGTCCTTGAGATGAGGGTGGCAAGGTTTACAAAAACAGCTGATGATTTGTTTGGCACATTTGTAACAGAAAAGAAGCTGGAGATGCTGGGGATTGAAACCAGGACCTCAAACTTGCTAAGCTTGCGCTCTACCACTGAGCTACAGCCCCACAGTTCCACCTGTGCTACCCTCCATAAAATTCTCTGTCCTTGAGATGAGGGTGGCAAGGTATACAAAAAAATTGCTGATAAAAATTTTTGGCACGTTGGTAACAGATATGGAGGTGGAGATGCTGGGGATTGAACCCAGGACCTCAAACATGCAAAGCTTGCGCTCTACCACTGAGCTACATCCCCACACTTCCACCTGTGTCACCCTCCATAAAATTCTCTGTTCTTGAGATGAGGGTGGCAAGGTATCCAAAAATATAGCTGATAATTTGTTTGGCACAGAAATGTAGGTGGAGATGGTGGGGATTGAACCCAGGACCTAAAACATGCAAAGCTTGCGCTCTACCACTGAGCTACATCCCCACACTTCCACCTGTGCTACCCTCCATAAAATTCTCTGTCCTTGAGATGAGGGTGGCAAGGTATCCAAAAACATAGCTGATAATTTGTTTGGCACCTTTGTAACAGAAAAGAAGGTGGAGATGCTGGGGTTGAAACCAGGACCTCAAACATGCAAAGCTTGCGCTCTACCACTGAGCTACATCCCCACAGTTCCACCTGTGCTAGCGCCCATAAAATTCTCTGTCCTTGAGATGAGGGTGGCAAGGTATACTAAAATCTAGCTGATGATTTGTGTGGCACAGAAATGTAGGTGGAGATGGTGGGGATTGAACCCAGGACCTCAAATATGCAAAGCTTGCGCTCTACCACTGAGCTACAACACCACAGTTCCACCTTTGCTACCGTCCATAAAATTCTATGTCCTTGAGATGAGGGTGGCAAGGTATTCTAAAACATAGCTGATTGTTTGTCTGGCACAGAAATGGTGGTGGAGATGGTGGGGATTGAACCCAGGACCTCAAACATGCAAAGCTTGCGCTCTACCACTGAGCTACAACACCACAGTTCCACCTGTGCTACCGTCCATAAAATTCTCTGTCCTTGAGATGAGGGTGGCAAGGTATACTAAAATCTCGCTGATGATTTGTTTGGCACGTTTGTAACAGAAAAGATGGTGGAGATGCTGGGGATTGAAACCAGGACCTCAAACTTGCTAAGCTTGCGCTCTACCACTGAGCTACAGCCCCACAGTTCCACCTGTGCTCCCCTCCATAAAATTCTCTGTCCTTGAGATGAGGGTGGCAAGGTATACAAAAAAAATTGCTGATAATTTTTTTTGGCACGTTGGTAACAGATATGGAGGTGGAGATGCTGGGGATTGAACCCAGGACCTCAAACATGCAAAGCTTGCGCTCTACCACTGAGCTACATCCCCACACTTCCACCTGTGTCACCCTCCATAAAATTCTCTGTTCTTGAGATGAGGGTGGCAAGGTATCCGAAAATATAGCTGATAATTTGTTTGGCACAGAAATGTAGGTGGAGATGGTGGGGATTGAAACCAGGACCTAAAACATGCAAAGCTTGCGCTCTACCACTGAGCTACATCCCCACAGTTCCACCTGTGCTACCGTCCATAAAATTCTCTGTCCTTGAGATGAGGGTGGCAATGTATTCTAAAATCTAGCTGATGATTTGTGTGGCACTTTTGTAACAGAAAAGATGGTGGAGATGCTGGGGATTGAACCCAGGACCTCAAACATGCAAAGCTTGCGCTCTACCACTGAGCTACATCCCCACACTTCCACCTATGTCACCCTCCATAAAATTCTCTGTTCTTGAGATGAGGGGGGCAAGGTATCCAAAAACATAGCTGATAATTTGTTTGGCACCTTTGTAACAGAAAGGAAGGTGGAGATGCTGGGGATTGAACCTAGGACCTCAAACATGCATAGCTTGCACTCTAACACTGAGCTACATCCCCACTCTTCCACCTGTGCTACCCTCCATAAAGTTCTCTGTCCTTGAGATGAGGGTGGCAAGGTACACTAAAATCTAGATGATGATTTGTTTGGCACTTTGGTAACAGAAAAGAAGGTGGAGATGCTGGGGATTGAACCCAGGACCTCAAACATGCGAAGCATGCGCTCTACCACTGAGCTACATCCCCACAGTTCCACTGAGCTACATCCCCACAGTTCCACCTGTGCTAGCGCCCATAAAATTCTCTGTCCTTGAGATGAGGGTGGAAAGGTATACTAAAATCTAGCTGATGATTTGTGTGGCACGTTTGTAAGAGAAACGGAGGTGGAGATGCTGGGGATTGAACCCATGACCTCAAACATGCAAAGCTTGCGCTCTACCACTGAGCTACATCCCCACAGTTCCACCTTTGTCACCCTCCATAAAATTCTCATTCCTTGAGATGAGGGTGGCATGGTATACTAAAATCTCGCTGATGATTTGTTTGGCACGTTTGTAAGAGAAACGGAGGTGGAGATGCTTGGGATTGAACCAAGGACCTCAAACATGCAAAGCTTGCGTTCTACCACTGAGCTACATCCCCACAGCTCCATCTCTGTCACCCTCCATAAAATTCTCATTCCTTGAGATGAGGGTGGCATGGTATACTAAAATCAAACTGTTGATTTGTTTGGCACGTTTATAACAGAGATGGAGGTGGAGATGGAACCCAGGACTTGATTGATGGAAAGCTTGCGCTCTACCACTGAGCTACATCCCCACAGTTCCACCTGTGCTACCGTCCATAAAATTCTCTGTCCTTGAGATGAGGTTGGCAAGGTATACTAAAATCTAGCTGATGATTTGTTTGGCCCTTTTGTAACAGAAAAGAAGGTGGAGATGCTGGGGATTGAACCTAGGACCTCAAACATGCAAAGCTTGCACTCTAACACTGAGCTACATCCCCACAGTTCCACCTGTGCTACCGTCCATAAAATTGTCTATCCTTGAGATGAGGGTGGCATGGTACACTAAAATCTAGCTGATGATTTGTTTGGCCCTTTTGTAACAGAAAAGAAGGTGGAGATGGTGGGGATTGAACCCAGGACCTCAAACATGCAAAGCTTGCGCTCTACCACTGAGCTACATCCCCACGGTTCCATCTGTGCTACCCTCCATAAAATTCTCTGTCCTTGAGATGAGGGTGGCAAGGTATTTTAAAATCTTGCTGATGATTTGTTTGGCACCTTTGTAACAGAAATGAAGGTGGAGATGATGGGGATTGAACCCAGGACCTCAAACATGCAAAGCTTGCGCTCTACCACTGAGCTACATCCCCACAGTTTCACCTGAGCTACCCTCCATAAAATTCTCTGTCCTTGAGATGAGGGTTGCAAGGTATACAAAAACATAGCTGGAATTTGTTTGGCACATTTGTAACGGAAATGAAGGTGGAGATGCTGGGGATTGAACCCAGGACCTCAAACATGCAAAGCTTGCGCTCTACCACTGAGCTACATCCCCACAGTTCCACCTGTGCTACCCTCCATAAAATTATCTGTCCTTGAGATGAGGGTGGCAGGGTATCCTAAAATCTAGCTGTTGATTTGTTTGGCACTTTTATAACAGAGTTGGAGGTGGAGATGCTGGGGATCGAACCCAAGACTTGATAGATGGAAAGCTTGCTTTCTACCTCTGAGCTACATCCCCACGGTTCCATCTGTGCTACCCTCCATAAAATTCTCTGTCCTTGAGATGAGGGTGGCAGGGTATCCTAAAATATACCTGTTGATTTGTTTGGCACTTTTATAACAGAGTTGGAGGTGGAGATGCTGGGGATCGAACCCAGGACTTGATAGATGGAAAGCTTGCGCTCTACCACTGAGCTACATCCCCACAGCTCCACCTGTGCTACCCTCAATAAAATTCTCTGTCCTTGAGATGAGGGGCGCAGGGTATCCTAAAATCTTGCTGATGATTTGTTTGGCACCTTTGTAACAGAAATGGAGGTGGAGATGCTGGGGATTGAACCCAGGACCTCAAACATGCAAAGCTTGCGCTCTTCCACTGAGCTACATCCCCACAATTTAACCTGAGCTACCCTCCATAAAATTCTCTGTCCTTGAGATGAGGGTGGCAAGGTATCTAAAAATCTAGCTGATGATTAGTTTGGCACGATTGTAACAGAAATGGAGATGCAGTGTCACCCTCCTTAAAATTCTCTGTCCTTTAGGGTAGCACGACCAAAATGCTTGCAATTGGTTTAGCACACTTTTCAAGCGAAATTGAGATGCTGGGGATCGAACCCAGGAACACAACCATACAAAGCTTGCACTCTACCATTGAGCTACATCCCACATATCCCCCTGTGTCACCCTCCTTAAAATCTCTGTGCTTGAGATGAGGGTAGCAAGGTATCCGAAAACATAGCTGATAATTTGTTTGGAACGTTTGTAAAAGAAAAGGAGGTGGAGATCGAACCCGGGACCTCATACATGCTAAGCATGTGCTTTACCACTGAGCTAAACTGCCGCTGGTATACCTGTGTCACCCTAAGAATTCTCTGTCCATGAGTGTATCCTGACCAAAACACTTGTGATTGTTTTAGCAGACTTGTAATGACGATATTCAAGGGAAATGGAGATGCTGGGGGTTGAACCCAGGACCTCAGTCATGCTAAGCATGCGCTCTACCACTGAATTACAACATTACTGTTACACGTTTCTCACCTTCCTTCAAATTTTATGTCGTTGAGATTGGGGTAGCAAGGTCCGCAAAACATAGTTCATGATTTGTTTTGGCAAACTTGTAACAGAAATTAGGGTGGAGAGGCTGGTTATCGAACCCAGGACCTTTGACATGCAAAGCATGGGCTCTACAACTGACCTAAACTCCCACCCACCTGTCACTATCCTTAAAATTCTTTGTCTGAGCGTTGCATGACTAGTAACTTGTGATTGGTTCGGCACCTTTGTAATGATGATATAAAAATGAAATGAAGATGCTGGGTATCGAACCCAGGAACTCATACACTAACACTGAGCTACATTCCCGCTGCCATACTTACCAAAATTATGAAATTCCAGAAGTTGTGACTTATGAGTTTTTGGCCCGACGCCAGAGAATAGGCCCGCCATTGATGGTACTATAATTCGAGAGCGCATCCATTTAAAGTACTTTTCAGCATGCACCACAAGAGGTCAGTATAAATCTTTTGCCCCACTGTTACTGAGAGGTGAATTTAGGTGTGAGAGGCCATAGAAAGGACAAGGTCATAAACATTACTGCTCCAATAAATCCGGTGATAAGACAAAATAAGAAGCTCAACTTTACAATGGCTGTTCTTACAATTGAGTCTCACTTTACCCCAGGACAAATTCCTTTCACCTAATAATATAATAAATGTAATACATATGGTGAGCATTTTCTGGGTTAACATGACCACACTAAAATGCAAAAAATAAAATAAAAAATATGATAAGGCACCAGGGTAATATCAGAAGATGTGAGCGTTCTTCGCGGCCACTGACAAAAAAACGTATGCTGATTAGAGTTTTCCTAGAAGTATGCTGTTACATTGTGTCGCTCCTCCTCCACGATAACCATGTGATGGTAGGTTGATTACAGCCCACCACGCGAGGGAGGACAGCCTGAATGTCCTCATCTTTCAGGGAGCAGAGTGCAAAATAAGCACAGAAAGAAAGTAGAGGAGGAAGTCAGAGCGATTGCTTAACTAAAGGTGCCGTTTGTGCTACTTTGGATGGGTTGTGTGCTGAAAATGTCAGTATTGAAAAACTATTATTCATTAAAATGCTGGAATTATGGAATAGAGATGACACAGGGAAGGAGTCTGACCGGCAACCGTGCAAAAAATTATCTCATTCCATCGAGGAAATTCTGAGAAAGCCCAATTGCACCAGAGAAGAGGAAGAAGTTCATCGCAGCTGGTCTGTTATCAAGGAGAACACCAGGAAATCAAACCAGCTTGTAGGCACAGGTATGCTCTTCTCATAAGCCTAATGCATGCTCTATACAATGTTTCATTTGCATATTTGTTTCTCCTAAAGAAAGTCTAGAAATCAGGCGACGTGAAGTATCTCCTAAATCCACTGTAGGGCGTACCAGTGACTGTCAATAAAATAAATTATTATTAATAATAATAATAATAATAATAAAAATTATAATTATAATAATAATAATAATAATAATAATAATAATCATAATAATCATAATCATAATAATAATAATAATAATAATAATAATAATAATAATAATAATAATAATATATGGGCATCCGTGAAAAAAAAACGTAATGTAAAAAAGTCTGTGATATTTGGGGGTGAAATTGTGTAATTATTTGAAAAATAGAACGTCATGAGAATGAAGTTGTAGTATTGCAAGCCCTAAATGAGGACACTAAACTACTAATTTCTTCTTTGGTTGGAATTCTTCAATCATTCTAACCAGAGGTATTGTGTGCTACTGTGCTGAATTGTGGCCCTTAACCAATAAATGTAACAGTATGACAATGAATTCCAGAGTTGGGAGTAAGTGACATACTGTATGTGCAAGACAATAAGTCTCAAATCATAACCTTCAATTGTCAAGCAAGTCTCAAGTTACTGTGGCAAAAAAAAAAAAATCAATCAAGTCGAGTCGCCACCAAAGTCAAGTCATTTCTTAGTTCAAGCAAGTCTTAAGCCATATATTGAAATGATAATAAAATATTTTTTTCAATCATCATAACACAAAAAAAGTACTTAAAGGAACATTTACATCTCTAAAAAGTAAACAAACAGCAGCTTAGCAGTATGAAATGAATGTACATATATAAATAGTTAATTAACATTTGTTCAAAATCAAAATATGTTCCTCTTTTGGTAACACTTGCGCAAAGAGTAAGCCTCATGGCAGCATTTGCTGGCCGGAGCATACTGGTGGCAGTCGTTGCCCGGGTTGCCAGATTGGTGGAATGCACGGCACAAAATAATATCTTATTTTTCCCGAACAAAATTAGGCGCACTATATTAACAAAAAAATTATTTTCAAGTGTAAACAGAACAGAATGACTTAATAAGTCATAGGAGGTAGAAGGCTTTCTCTAAGTGCCCACTCCACAGCGTGACCCGACATTCTAATTATTACTACATTTTTGAAATATGAGTTATGGAGCAAAATCCAGCTTTTTTTTTATCCATTTTACCACTGCGCTGTGATTGATGGTTACCTGAAACCTGAGCAACATTGATGTCATCTTCAGTCGACAGCAAGCGGCAAAATGGCCGCCCCTTGAGATGGATAAAAACGGCTGGATTTTGCAGTTTAACTCATATTCCACTAATGCAATATTAACCAGAATACCATATTTAGACTAGTGGAGCTGCATAGAACATATTATTGTCTAAAAATGTTTTGGGTTGACTTCCCCTTTGAATGCACTTTGCTCGTGCTGACCTCCTGCATCGACATGCCATGTAGAACATGCGCCTCTCTCTGCACTGAATGGCAAACATGTCAGCTGTGTTCCCGCTCACAACAGCGCGAAGACACTTTCTACCTGCAGACCTCTACCAAAATACCAAAAGAAAGAACTTTTGTTTTCATAACAGTAGTGGAGCAAGTCCCCTGCTGTTGATAACATAATTATCTCATTTTTTAGGTGGGAGAAAAAAGAGGCAAAGCAGGGTCACTTTTACACCATCTCAGGTACAGGAGATGGAGAAAGTGTTCCAGCAGACTCACTACCCAGATGTCAACACCAGAGAGCAGCTGGCCTCATGTCTGTTCCTCACTGAGGGCCGCATACAGGTGCACAACTTGATTCTCCTCAAAAGCATACCACTTTTGTTAAAGGTGATAGGAATGAGAACAACCTCCTGCCATTTAGACGGCCACGGGGGTTTTTTTCAGTAAAAAAAAAGTAAAAGAACATTCATATTTTATTGTTCTCTTCTTTAGATTTGGTTCCAGAACCGTCGAGCCAAATGGAAGAAGACTGAAACACTGAGAGACGTTCATCATACACATTCATCTAATAATTCCCAGTTGTTTTATGAGGTATGTTTTAAATATGTTATGTCTATTTTATAAATCCACACACACTGGACATGAAAACATGGAAATGAGCCTCAAACGTGCAAATTTGCTAATAAATTGTCCTGTAATTGAATGTGTGCTTTTATTGTTGAGTCTGACATAAAACTACAACGGAAAATTACAAGAACAGATATCGAATCAATGAAGTCTATCATCATTTGAGCTATTTGTGGTTTTGTTGGGACAACATGTCCTCAATATGCACCCCTCTGTCCCCCGATCAGAAACCACGGCTGGGGGCAATATGTTGGTTGCCATATTGCTCACAGGAGTCGCTGCATTCAAGTCTGCTTCACACAGAAAAGTCACCTCCTGTCATGCTACTCAACAAACGTTTCACAAATCACAGACATGCCATATTTCCACCCTCAGATAGCAGCCTCTATTCTTGTAAGTGATTAGGTTGGGACAGTAGCATCACAATGATTTTTATTCAGTATTTTTCTGAAAAGTTATTTTATAACCTGATGTGCTCGTATGTGTGGTCTTTCTTTACAATAAATGTCTTCTTTAAATAATAGTGATTACTGTTCAGTCTGTGTCTACTACAATTCAAACACATGAAGGCAACAATAATACATATAATTTTTTTGTGATCCATTATGGTGCAGGAGATATGCTATTTTCATGACGCCACATTCCTTTGTCAGAGATAAGAATAAGATAATATGCCGCCCGTGTTCATATATTTGACTTTTTGACCACCGGGCCTTATCTTAATTTGAGCTTGTAAACTGAGGTTGCTCGCAGGTCAGCGGGGGAAGTGAGAGAAACATGAATGTGCAAACGTGCAACAACCGGTAGAGGCTATGGCCACTTAGAAAATGCACAAGTACCATTCATTCATTTTATAAATAGTTTTTATGTATTCATCTTGATGGCTTTCAATCTAAAATGACTACAGTATATGAAAATGTGTATGTGATTAGTCAGTCTGGAAGGCAGTTACTATAGTAACATGCATTTTAGATAACATCATGTCTGACGTAAAGTAGCTTGAAGTGTACACTGTTAACCCGAAGAAGTTAGCAGAACTCCCAAAAAAAGTGAGGTAATCGGTTGCCTTGCTTTTTTTGATCAACTCAAAAGTTAAAATTTTTGCAGAACTTGAATGGTTTGATTACACCAAATAAATGTTTTGGATACATAGTTACTTAGAAGCTTTCTGTTACAGCAACTCAATTATTCTCAGTTACTAACTTATAAATGTTATAAAACCACTGGATTAAGTTAACATAAATCCAAACACTGTGTGTCCTCACGAGAATCCCGGAGCCTATCCCAGCTGTCTTCGGGAAGTAGGCGGGGTACACCCTGAACAGGTTGTCAGCCAATCGCAGGGCACACAGACAATCTAGGGCCAATTCAGTGTTCAATATTTTTCGGAATGTGGGAGGAAACTGGAGTACCCGGAGAAAACCCACGCAGGAATTTAGAGAACATGCAACCTCCAGCCAGGAAGGCCAGAGGGCCGGATTCAATCTCACAAGCTCTGGACTAGGAGGCAGACATGTTAACCATTTGGCCACCATGCCGCCTGCTATGAGCATATGTCTATAATCTAACATGAATTATTATTAATTTATTTAAACCAGATAGGAAACTGAGAACAAATGGCCATTTACAATGTCAACTATAGGACTAAAAAATAATTACAAATTAATAAGTAAAATAAATTGTGAAACATCAGCTAATTTATGTTTTTAAGTTACCCCAAAACTAGTATAGTTCAATTTAATCAAAACTTTTTAGTACAAATTACTGATAAAAGCATACAAAGTTACACCAACTTAAAAAAGTTAAGTTAGTAGTAGTTTTCATACAACTTTGAGCATTATGTACTTAATCTATTTGATTATTTTGAACGTTTGGGTTTACAGTGAGTCAGTATTTCAATAACCCAGAACCTCAGAAGTTTGAGGCAAACATGCTAAACACTTTTTTTTTTAATTGGTATTAATTTGGTCAACATTTGGAGGGTATAATCTTTAAATATTCTTACATATATAAAGGATGACATGATGTCTGCTACTTTTCAAGGACTGGGGCATCCAACATGGCTGCAACAATGACAAAATCAGCCCTTATCTTATGCTGATATTGCCGGTAATTGCCAATTAAAGCAAACCTAGCACCACACTGACTTCACTATCAATCATAAATGGCTTGACAGGATAAGGACTAATAAAATCTGACAAGGTCTTGAGTGCAGTTAAACTTTTCACCCTGGTTATTTTCTGTTTATGGCCTGTGCCATGCTGTTGCGTACACTAGTGAATGAGGCGGGCATCACTCGATGCTTGAAAATACATGCTATAATAAACTATACAGTGGGTAGAGTTGAAAAATATGTACTGACACATTTGAGCCTAAAGATGGCGCCCTTGCACCTATGTATTAGCAGAAATGACGCCGTGTTTTCCTGAGGGACCTGGTTTGAAAAGCATAAGGCTTCATTTATATGCCGCTGCGATTCTTTTCTCTTTTTTTTTATGTCGTTCCCCAGCTATTAATGGAGTAAAATACACGAGTTCGACCACATATTCCCCTTTTCTGGACGTTCTCCAGGGAAAGGGGCGTATGTTCCGCATCCCCATCCTCCTCCCATTCGCCTCTGCGCTGTAGGGAGAGACCGGCACCGCAGACCAACAGGCTGGGTGGGGGGACGGACAGAGCCGGACAGTGAGGGCGATGGCGGCCGGCGCGGGATGCGGAGAGTCGGTGGATCAGTACCGGGCCGAGGTGAAACGCCTGGCCCAGGAGCTGAGCGAAGCGAATGGGGAGAAGATACGGGCTGCAGAGTGCGGTCTGGTGGTCCTGGAGGAGAACCAGGCGCTGAAGAACAAGTGTGCCGAACTGGAGAGTGAGCAGGAGGCTCTAAGGAAGGAGTTGGAACAATTACAAGAGGTAAGAGCCTTTACTATACACTCACTGACTACACGGCTAATGATGGCGATGCACCTGCGTGGCGTGTACTGCAGAGTTCATAGGATCCTTGCACTCCCTAAACTCTTCCTTGGGATGTATGCTCAATTGAAGTACAGCATATATTTAGCTTACCTGTGTGTGAAAATGCAATTGGATACATCTCTTTCAACATCAATTGCCATCTTAGCTTTGCTGTGCTTTTAAGTATACCCAGAGTCATGTATGCATACTTGTACAATGTTGTATCTATTTAATTTATAACACTATTCTGCAATAAGGCGGGGATGCCCAACTATTTTAATTGGGCCACATCTTCTGCTTTTTCACTGAAGGCTGTTATGACTTTGAAAATCATATCAATGAATTATCACCTCATCATATGTGTACACAATTGCCCCTGCATTTCTTTGTTGTATAGGTGAAGCCATGCATGCACATTTCAGCATGCTTATAAGTAACTTTATATAGTTGTAGTAAGTTAAACGTTGCTCTTAAGTGGCTTTGTTAAAAAGTGATGTCTTTAGTGGCTTTGTAAAAACGGTGTCTATGATGTCTTTGGGGATGGATATTTTTTAAACATCCAATTGAAGCTGACATCAGAAGTCATGCAAAAATAAATACAAGTGCATATAAAAAAAAATTCAATTCATCTTGGCAAGAGATGTAGTAAACAAATGCCTGAAAATTAGGTAAAATGCTAACTCAAATTGTGATTTTAGTACAGACAAATGACCTGCACAAATGATTATGAAAAGAACAAATCCATTCAGCAAGAAACATGAAGTAGACACCTAATTTGCTTTAGGCGGGCTGAATCTGGTCCCCGGACCTTGAGTTTGGCAGCCGTTTAAAATAATGATTCTGTACGGTGAGAAACATCAGGCGTGACTTGAATATACAGTATACAAGTATAGTACAATTTGGCCTAACATCATGAAGAAATGTATTTTATTTGTAGGATGTAAGAACATGGTGGAATGATTGGTTGGTATAAAATATTTCAGATCCCGTATAAGCAGGAAGAAATAAAAGGATAACTCATACATTTAATGAGGAATATTATGGACAGTCTTCATCAAAGAAGCAAATCATTTGATCAGATGGATATATAGTTGTGAAAGCAAATATTTTGCATTCTAATTTTGTCACTGTTAAAGCCTTAACATTCTAGAATTTTTAAGAAGCAAAAACACAAATAACGCTGCGGGAAAAGTCACAACATCATCAACGTTATTCAAGTCGCTCTTTATGCATACACATTTAATACAGTAGAACATCTGAGACCTTCAATTTGGTGAGATTTAGCTCTGCACCATGATGGGCGATAATGATGACTATGTGAGATGAGTAAACAACAAACGTGTCACCAATTTGGGATGCTACTTATGACAATGGGAGACGATGACAACTCTTGATGACAAACTGAAGGCATTGAAACTCAAGGAGACAGACAACACTGCATTTCTCACAGCGACAATAACACACACTACGTTTGTCATAAGAGTCAGTAACAGAAAGAACAAAGTGAGGATAAATGTGAGCATCTGTTGTCAAATGTACGGATGATCATGTTTGTTTGGAAGTGACTCCTCTCCCAAATCATTTTTCATTTGGTTTATCATATAGGTCATTTGAAAACACAATGATTTGATTCTTGCTAATTGTGCATAAAACCTGATGGCACAGCAATTGTCATCTGACCAACATTCATTTTCACCTTTGTGGAGCAGCCCCAAGGAGTTGTGGTTAGCACGGGTTTGAATCTAAGATCCTGGGTGGAGTTTAATGGTTCTCCCTGCATGTGCTTGACTGGATTTGATCTGAGACTGAGAGGACTTTGAACGGGCTCCCAGTACACCCTCCTTCCTTGAACAAAAACCTGCTTCTTAGGCTCAGTGAAGACTCTAATGTGCATGTGAGTGGGAACTAGGGGTGTGCCAAAAATTCGCGATTCTCATTTAGTACGATTCAGAATCGATTTTAAATGTCCCAAAATCGATTTTATTTAAATTATTTTTTATATTGTCTTGCCTTTGTCTGTGTGTGCCTTTATTTGGAGTGCTGTTCATGTTGTACCCGGTTTGACCACTGAGGGGCAGTGTGGTTATTAGAGAGTAGAAGATAAAGTTACGATGAGGTTATTCCAATAAAAGTTATTTTTTCCAGCGTGGAGCCGTTCTTTTGAGTGATAAAAGTGCCGCGAGTAGCACGCTAATTAGCATTAGCAAGTCAGACTGGAGTAGATCATTACAATTCCTTGCACATCTCAAGATTGAAGCAAAAATCATTGTCAATCAAATCATTTGGAATCAAAAAAACGTTCGCAATCGAAAATTGATTCTGAATCGAATCGCAGACCCCAAAATCGGAATCGAATCGAATTGTGAGACATTCAAAGATTCCCACCCCTAGTGGGAACGGATGGCAGAAAATGAATGGGAGGACTTTACTGGACACTTTGTAAACGTCATTCCTAGCTGAATCTGCACTTGTGTAAGCTTCTTCTCGAGATGAGTAAATGACTGTAATGATAATACGCACCAAATATGACAGTTAAATGCAAATAAAAGGAAATAGCATACATTAGCGGCGCTGCTGCTTCTAAAGTAGTAGTAAGCAGAAACATTATCAGCTTTGAGTGACACTGTCACTGTGTAACCATTTTTAACCTTTTGGTGGCCCTATATAGCCAATTGTTTCTCTCAGCGTGACGCAAGATTGTTCTATGTCACTGCACATTCCAGCCACAATAATAACCAATTGTGCAATAGTCATCTATATAATATACATCTGTTGAGATCTCTTCATGTGTTCCTCCCTTGTGTGCTCAAAGTCTCCCTGTCTGCCTGTCGCTCCGTGCTTTCGCTTGCCACGTGAAACATTTTCTGGAGGTGATATTACTTCCACAAAAAAACACCTCCTGGTCTTATCTGTCTGTGGCACGCTTCTATCACTATAGCAGAGTACAAGCTTCCCACTACAATAACATCACATCTTGTTCCCTCTTCTCTGCACTTTTGCATTATAGCACGGCAGGGGAACTGCTGATCGGATTCAGTCGATGTGTGTTCTATGGATCTCGTATATATTTGGCTATGATGAGAACCCAAAATGCATTACTTTCATCGAGTACAGCGGTCCAAACTCGGTCCTCGAGGGCCGGAGTCCTGCAGGTTTTGGATGTTGGACTGAGTTTGGACGCCACAGATTAATTTTGTCTCACCAATATTTTTTAGATATAGAAATGTATAGGTAAAAATGTAGACCTGCAAATCATCTCCTAAGTTGTTAAATTGTATTTGTTATCAGGTGGATGGTAAAATTGACCCCTCACCGTGATACAGTAGAAAACAGGGATTTTGACCAAAGCATGACAGACACAGTTTTAATTTACGAAACAAATGGGTTAATAGAGAAACTAATGGACTGCCCTCCATATGATGGCATATAATTTTCTGTAGTGGTGTGCAGTGAATTTTCAGGGCTGGGATTTTTTCTGAGTCTTATTCTGATTCTTCTCCTGTAACACTAAGTTCACAGTTCACACACATACACATATATATTTTCAAATTCAAAACTAGTTAAATGGGGTTGAAAACATCGGGTCGTGTTGGTTTATAAAGGGTTCATATTTGTACTATTGTACATGATTCACATAGGAACTGCTGCAACTCGAAAGGGCAGAAAGGGGGGAAAACATTAAGTGCACTTTGTGTTTGGGGACTGAAAGTGCTCTTGTTTTTCTCTCTCTCTCTCTCTCTCTCTCTCTCTCTCTTTCTCTCTCTCACTCACTCTCTCACTCACTCACTCCTCATGCCCCCCAGCCCAATCACTCTCTCCATCCTGTATGCTCTAGATGTTACTGGATAGTTGCCTAATCCATGGCAGGGGCCCATTATTCAGTGCTTGTAGCTTGTTAGTGCTGTCGCTGGGCAGACCAACCTCAAGTCAGGAGCGTGCAAGGAGGAAGAGGAGGGTGCGCTTACTGCGGGAGTGGAACAAGCTCTTCCAGCCTCAACATTGTGATTCAGTGACACTGTGTACATTATCCCTTACTACCGTGTGATGTATTGGCTTATACAGATGTTTCACTTGCGACTCGCCACAGAAGGAAAGGAAAAAAAATACATCTTCGTTTGTTGTCCACACGAAATGTGTCCAAAACTATTCGCTTTATGAGCTGCCTCTGCCTGCGAGATGCACCGCATCTTTGTTTTGTTTCCTGCAACTTGGTTTGACCTTTTCAATGTTCTTGCGTGCTATGTTTTTTGTTGCTAAGGTATTGCCTAGAAGGGTAGGAAGATAGGTAGGTAGGTTGGTAGGTAGGTAGGCGGGTAGCCCGAATCACTGCATTTGACTCCACCTGCCATTCAACTTCAATCCACTTGTGGCCAGTTGTATGAAACATTTTTTATTGTCATTATTATTATCATCACTACTATTATTATAATTATTATTATTATTAATATTGTGTTGTTGGTGATTCTTACTACCATTATAATCATATTATTTTCTCTTTTTCTTTCTTCATCACTTTACCTTCTGTATCAGACATATTTGTTTGAAATTTAAATTTGGTGGGGGTTTTGTTTTAGTTTTTTTAGTTAAAGTTGTTGCGGCTGGTTGTTGTGACTGGTTAGCACGTCCGCCTCCCAGTGCAAAGGTTGTGAGATCAAGTCCGGCCTTCGGCCTTCCTGGGTGGAGTTTGCATGTTCTCCCTGTGCTTGCGTGGGTTTTCTCCGGGTACTCCGGTTTCCTCCCACATTCCAAAAACATGCACGGCAGGTGAATTGGACACTCCAAATTGTCCATAGGTGTGATTGTGAGTATGGTTGTTCGTCTCTGTGTGCCCTGCGATTGGCTGGCAACCAGTACAGGGTGTACCCCACCTACTGCCTGAAGCCAGCTTGGATAGGCTCCAGCAACCCCCGCGACCCTTGTGAGGACAAGCGGTACAGAAAATGGATGGATGGATGGATGGATGGATGGATAGTTAAAGTTGTTGTGATCTGCTTTGTTATGATTACTGTTTTACTATCTCTCTTTCTTTCTAACTCAATGTTTTGTTTTGTTTGTTTGTTTGTTTGTGGTGTTTTTCTGTGTGTGACTTCTTGTTGTTGCTGTTAATAAAAATAAATAAAATCAATCAGTACATGCAAAAACAATGTGGCCGCTTCCACAATGTAACACAATCCAATAAGGCTTTACCTCAAATTCGATCTTTCCCAAGCTAATAATGCTAAATTCTAACTGACACTATGCTATGTTTTGGTTACGGAATGGTGAGTACCTGGTATCGGGCCCATACCCGATTTTATTTAAAAGTATCAGATCTCATGACAGTGGACAGTAACAGTATCGGTCGCCCACTTGTGGCAGTTTTACAATCAAGAACTAGTAGGCTACTAGAAGAAAATAAAATGGATTTCATGTTCTAGTGTTATTTGTACTCGGTATCGGTGAAAACTTTAACTACTCGTAACCTACTATTATTGGTCTAAAAATAAAATGGCATCAAACATCCCTAATTTTGGTTGCTGCTGGTCGGTGTATGGCAATGCTTAGTGGGATACAATGTGGTTGTCTCCAGCCATGTATTTCTAGTTCGATGTAAAGGATGAACTTTTGGTCATAATTCTTTTGAAACAAAACATCAAGTCTTGGTCGTAAATCTGTCCTGAGGATGCATTACAGGTTCGCCAGCCTCCTCCTTTGTCTCGTCTTACATTAGCTTGCAGTGGCGGGAGAGCAATAAACACGAGGTGGATCAATACATCCTGAGATGGTTTTGTTCCCTCTCGTCTTTCTGTTCAGTTCACCATCCCCCGCTCTCGTCATGGCCCGTGGCCCTACCCTTGTATTCTCGCACCCCTTTCATATTTGGTCCCTCTTGGGCTGATGCGGGGATTTTGCATCAATTTACGTTGTGTGCAATTTTTCTGAACTGAGCTGCACTTTTCCGTGTATGAAATGAAAGGAAAACGGTCAACTATAGATCTTTAATAAACAATCTGGTGTGCGTGCGCGTTTCATGCACAACAATTCAGTCTTGCGGCAACAATTGAATCAATGTATACAATACAATTCCATTCGTATTGAGTATTTTACTCATTAAATGATTAGCGGCAGCGTGGCTCAGACTAAATTGTTCTGTTGTTCATCCACTTACAAAGGTGGGTGAGTGGGTGGTCGATTATCGTAGTACATTAGACACACCATGTTACCTTTGACCCCAGAAACAGGACGAGTGAGGCAGCTGAGCATCGAGATAAGGAGCCCTGCAGTTGCGCTTAAAAGTGTTGAACTGCGCTGATTTGTGTGCGCATGCACCCGTGTGTGTGTGCGTGCCTGTATACAGAATTAGAGGTGAAGGTCATTCGTCAGCACCTTTTTCACTGCATGAGGGTGTCTCGTGTCAGTAAATGCAGCAGGACAGAAGGGGGGTGTTTGGGTGCGGGTGTTGTTGTGATTGAAAGCAGTGAGGAAGGGACAAAGTGATGGTGTGTGTGTGTGTGTGTGTGTGTGTGTGTGTGTGTGTGTGTGTGTGTGTGTGTGTGTGTGTGTGTGTGTGTGTGTGTGTGTGTGTGTGTGTGTGTGTGTGTGTGTGTGCGCGCGCGTGCGTGCGTGCGTGCGTGCGTGTGTGTGTGTGTGACTCCAGCACATCACTTGGATCCCTTTGTTTTTTTCTGCTTCTGTGGTTGCGTTGATGTAATGGAGAGGAGGTCAGGGAGGGCGACCCATGACTTGTCTGTGTAGAATGAGCGGCCGGGTAGACGGGTAGAAACAGAACAAAGTGAAACAAAAACTTCCCCATAGCTGAAACTTTTGACTGCTTGACACTCGTGGTGCAACGGATCACAAAAGTCACGGATCGGATCACGTATTTAAGTCATGGTTCGGATCATTTTTTGGATTAGCCACACACAAAAAAGATCAATAGTACTTTGTCTTCATTTATTTTGTAAAAAAAATCTATTCAAAATGTGTAATATAGCTGTTTAGGATTTAGGAACACAACTTTAAGTGCAATATAAGGCAGAAACATTCTTATTTTTACATGGTCCATGTGTAAAATAACAAGGTATTAATGGCTTAAAGTTGTGTTCTTAAATCTAAACAGCTATATTACACATTTTGAATAGATTTGAAAATGAATTAAAGTAAGCCAGGTACCAGCTGTCAAACTCACTTACCAGCCAGACACTCGTTGGTAATGCTAACAGCTAGCCGCTAGCCACTTACGTCGAAGACTTCTACCGTATCATACAATGACGCCGTAATTAATTAGCGGTTTCCTGGCGTCCTAAATTAGCGATCGAACATGAGTTCGGGATAGCGTTGTATTAATGTTGGTCGCAACTACAATGTCAATCAACCACGATAAAGAAACGTCTAAAAGGGGAGTCAAGCTAGCCATCACGCCACGACATGGGTCAACTTCAGAGTAAAAGTGTACTAAGGCTATTTGCATTACCGTCAATGTATTATTGTATTTGGTAAATGTTATTTTGAAGTTAGGCTTAGCGTGTTACGTTGAATATGTTTCAGCTTCCTTGACATGTCAGAATGGTATTGACTGTGAATGCGCACTTTGTTTGTTTGTCCCACCAACCAATCCGCGGACCGTGCGCGATCCGAACTGTGGTGCCTGATCTGAACCGACCACGGATCAATTATGATCCGTTGCACCACTACTTGACACCGTATGGTCTTTTTTTCACAGTGGTTACATTTGTGGCCTTACCCCATGGCATAATGGGAAAATACCCCGTGGCATTATGGGGAAAAAATGCTATGTTTTTAGCATTTGGCCTCCAATTTACCAACAAGTTTGAACGGAAATCTTCTGTGCAAATCAGTCATTTGTTCACAAAATATTCTGCTTGGCCAGAGATTCACCTCACGGACTTTATGGCCCATACTAAGATTAAATATGCATAGTTTTGTTTTTTTCTCCAAAAATCCTATTTGTGCAGCAGTGAGACTTGTTTAAATTTAGGTAGACTTTGATTGAATAATTATTTGATTAAGACGCAAAGCTCAAGACATGTGTTCAAATAATAGACAGTGTGTGTTCTTTTAGCAGCAGGTTGCTGCACTGACTGTGTGTGGCTGCACTAACATTTGTGAGTCACTTCCACTGGCTGGTTTGTGTGGAGGCTAGCTAGTCTTTCCATTGTCTTTTTCTGCATCAGCTCCCCTTTCCCCTGCTGCAGAAAGATGAGACAATGTCATCATTACCCTGTTTCTCTCATATCAGTCGATTCTTTGGAAGCAGTAGACAATGTTGTTCCTAGTATGGCTATTTATGTGTCACCAATAAATGAATGAAGGAGATTCAGTGATCAAAGTTGTGCATTCAGCGTAGAGGAGACATTGTAGGTCGACATTAGCGCTCTATTTCGTATTCACCCGAGGCAAGTTGTTGAAGGGAAAATATGCACTCAGTGCTTTGTTGAAATGGAACTAGCTCATTTAGAAGGGGGAACTGTTGCAAATGTTCCATCTATCAAAAATAGATGAACATACGCTGCAATCAATCATCAAGATTATGTTCTTGTGTTATGATCCTTTTGAGTTCTCACCCTATAGCATTGTTTCATATCCATCTTTTTTTAAATATTTCTGTTGATGATGAATACATGTATTTATTTTCTTCTCTTAAAATAACCAAAGCATAATTGCATCATTATATCTGTTTGTTTATTTTTTCCAATTATTTCTGCCTTTTCGCCTTGTCGGTCTTGCTGTCCTCAAATTAATGAATCAATTCAGCAGTGACAATCAGTATACTTCCTGAATGAGAGAGCCTGTAGCCAAGTGTATTTTTAACTATGTGAATGCGTATGTGTGGTCGCCTGAAGGCCATCTATGCCGTCCGTGTGTTGTTGTGGTTGACTTGCTCCTGGTGTCCTGGCAGGCACATTAGCAAGCAGAAGCTGGAAGTTGAGTATATGACACAGTTACAGATGGTACAGCGGTACTACAGCCTGTTAGCACTAGAATGATGGTTTCCATCTGCTCATACAGTTGCCAAAAACATACATTCCTGTTCTCAGCAACTAATGAGAGACCAAAAATAAATACAATACCAAGTAGTTGGAAAAACGTGAATAAAGACTGAGTATAAGGTGCAAGTATAACCAAATAGCAGTTAAGTACAAGTAAATGTATGGTTTTTCGACTTCCTCTCAGTATTTCTTAACTCATTCACTGCCATTGACGGTTATAGACGTCAAAATTAATTTGAACTATTTTGATTAGGTTAACATTTTTTTCCACTTTTGTTAACAAAAGTAGAAAAACTTAGATTTTTTTATTGTACATTTAGAACAGATATAAAATTTGTGATTAATCGTGAGTTAACGAGTGAAATCATGCAATTATTTACGATTACAAATTTGTATTGGCTGTCGCCCCTAATTTTTAATAATCTTTTCTATTAAGAAAAAAAAATCTATTTAACAAAATATTTAATGATTTAAAAATAACAATAATAATCTTTTCTTAAAAATATATATTTTTTTTAATCTTTAAAAATATATAATTCTAATTATTATTGTTTTATTTTGAATCTTTTTTTTAATTATTATTATTATTTTTATTTTATTTTATTTGTTTAATCATCTTTTCTTTAAAAATATATATTTGTATTTTTTTAAATTTCAATAATCTTTTCTATTTAATCTATATTTTTAATCTTTAAAAAAAATGAAATAATAATATTTTCTTTTAAAAAAAAGATTATTAAAAATTGGGGGTGTCTGGCGATTACATTTTTAAAATCATAATTAATCAAATGACTTCTCTAGTTAAGTCACGATTAATCACAAGCTTTATATCTGTTCTAAATGTACAATTAAACATTTTTTTCTAGGTTTTCATACTTTTGTTTAACAAAAGTGGAAACAAATGTTAAACGTATAGAAGTGAATTTTTGACATCTATAGCCGTCAATGGCAGTTGAATGAGTTAAAAAAAAAAAGTAGATATAATCATACTGGGTACTATTGCTATGTAATTGAGTTGTTCGATTAAAGACCTCCATATCATTATGTTCAATGGATAAGCCTGCAATAAGACTGTAAGAATAAAATCACATTTGTGGGGAGAATGGAGATCTTTGGAGCGCATCTTAACAGCCAGCTGCTTCTTTGGCGACCCATTCATTGTCAATTGGCCAAGCAAAATGTGATTCTGGGAAATAATCCAACGTTCTTTCTTATCAAAAGCAGACTTGAGCCAAATGAAATCATTCTAACAAGACATATCGTTATAACTAAAAGAGGCTTGTCCTTGGCAGCCCTTTCAGTGGCACTTGCACGCTTGTGTATAGTGTGAAAGCAGCAGATGTGGATCTTGTCAGTGGCACAGATCAAACACTGGAAAGCCAATTAAGCAGTTTTGGGGTGTCTTTCCGTGGATTACAATGTTGTTATACCATTGTTGTTATAAATGTGATGAACAGTTTGATTACCCAATTCAGTAAAAATGTAAGTCGTACAAGCTTACAGAGAGAGTAGTGCACTGTAACGAATTGACTGTAGAATTTACAAGAAATAACTGGCAAAAATGTTGCCAGCTAATTAGT
The DNA here is from genome assembly GCF_054856555.1 of Leptonotus elevatus. NCBI lineage: Eukaryota > Metazoa > Chordata > Actinopteri > Syngnathiformes > Syngnathidae > Leptonotus > Leptonotus elevatus. Next base: position 16,092,232 of record NC_141242.1, on the reverse strand, counting down.
GTAAAATCTCAGTACAATACTGTATTATTTTTTTTTGCAATTATTTACTGTACATAAATTACAGTTACTCACTGTATTTACTTTTACAGCAATTCACTGTAATCTAGTTTACAACCGTTTCTTGTATTCTACTAATATACAGGATTTTTTTTTCAATTTTATCTCGAACATGTATATAAAGAAAAAAACAGACTGATTACAAGACAAGACAAATATACAAAATATACAAAACAACAAACACAACATTAAAACAACGAAAGCAATATAAGAAAGTTTCACAGTGTTTCACCCAATCATGAGCTACACATTTACACATACATGTTCGAAAGGGAGTAGGAAGAAGCATAAACTTATCAGGTCCTACCCCTTTTAACATTCGTTACACAATAAATAGTAGGTATGTATAGTTTACAAAAAAAACATTTAAAAATTTACTGGCAACTTTACAAATACAATATGTCGTTGTAAAATCCATCCATCCATTTTTCTTTATCGTTTATTCTTCAAAAGGTTCGCTGGAGCTTATCTCAGCTGGCTTCAGGCCGTAGGTGGGGGTACACCCTGAAATGGTTGCCAGCCAATCGCAGGGCACACAGCGACAAACAACCATCCAGACTCACAATCACAATTAGGGACAAATCAGAGGGCTCAATTAACCAACCACGCATGTCTTTGGAATGTGGGAGGAGATCCATCTCAGGAGGTGCCCATTATGCCATTTGCTGTCGATTGAAAATCATATTTGGTCAGGGTTTTGGTCGTTTGGTCATCTGACATTCGCAAGCCGAGCTGTGATTGGTCATTACCTGAGCCCTCAGGATCTGTGATGTCATTTTCCATTGACAGCAAGTGGCAAAATGGCCACCCACTGAGATGGATAGAAACGGGTGGATTTTGCTTCTTGATTCCTAATCCACAAAATTAACTCATTCACTGCCATTGACGGCTATAGATGTCAAAAATTAATTTGAACTATTTCTATTAGTTTAGCACCCCCCCCCCCCCACTTTTGTTAACAAGAGTATGAAAACCTAGAAAAAAATATTGTATTTTTAGAACAGATATAAAATTTGTGATTAATTGTGAGTTAACTAGTGAAGTCATACGATGAATTACGGGAAAAAAATACACTTTTTTAATAATCTTTTCTTTTTTTTCTTTTTTTTAAAAGAAAAGATTATTAAAAATTAGGGGCGACTTCACTAGTTAACTCATGATTAATCACACATTTTATATCTGTCCTAAATGTGCAATAAAAAAAATTCTAGGTTTTCATACTCTTGTTAACAAAAGTGGGAAAAAAATTTAAACTAATAGAAATAGTTCAAATGAATTTTTGACGTCTGTAGCCGTCAATGGCAGTGAATGAGTTAATCCGAATACCATGTTTAGATTAATGGGGCTACATAGAACATATTGTAAAAAAACAAAACACCTTTGGGGTTTACTTCTGCTTAAGATTAAATTTTCTACAAAAGCATTACTATTTTTGAGCTTTGACTGTGACTGCAACGATGTACTTGTGAAATTCTGTGCGTGTGTGTGCGCGCGCGCGTGCGTGCGTGTGTGTGTTTTATATAGATGACACATCTCTTGACTTGGCAATTTTCCTCATGGCTGAAATGCACATGAGAACTTCTCCGCGTCCTTAAAAAGGACAAAATATGTACGGAGGGCACTTTCTCGCCAGAATCTGTACCACAGTTACTCTTCTTCATATAATAAAATATGCTAATAAAAAAAAATTACAGTAATAGTTTCTTACCTTTTATTTTTCTCATTTGGGGAAAAAAAATACAATTGGAAATAATGCAAATACATGATCAACTATTCCTGGGTCAAGCCATCATTAGTTGACCATTGCTAATGTAAAAGGTCAAAACCATGGCCCAACAAACTGTATCTTAATTTTGTTTACAACTGACGATGTGTTTTGTTTTGTTTTTGAAAATTTGTTTACAAGTGATGATGTGTTTTGTTTTTGAGTGAAAGTGCAAAATTTGATGTTGATGCATGCAGCTGTGCTGCTCCTCTGCTGCGTCCATGCATGTCTCTCTCCGTGGTACTGAAGTCCGTGTCGTCAGGCGGGCTGACCATCTGGACTGTAGGCTGTGTATGCGTACGTCGCATACCAATCATAACAACTTCTTGTGAGTTGACTAATGCTGTACCACGATTGCTATGTTATCGCTACACACTTTTAGTAGGGATTACCGCTGAGCAAGCTGCCTTTTGGATGAAATTTCAATCACTGTTTGCTCTGTGCTTCACTGAAAAGATTACATTTTGATTGACGGATTTTGATTTCACATCTGTTGTGCACGTTTGGAAACAAGTGCTGTCTTCATGGGAGTACAGTGAGTGGTGCCTTGACTTACGAGTGCCCTTACTTTGAAGTTTTTCAGGATAAAAGTAGTCGATTTTGCTTTTGTCTTGGATGTTGAGTTGCAACTTGCTAACAAAATTTTGAAACAAAAACAAGTGTTTAAGATGTCTATTGTCAATCTCAGTTGAAAGTTATTTTTAACCTGAATATTACACATGGTGTATCACTTTACGAAAGTATGTTACCTTAATTCTAATACTTGCAATACAGCATTGACGGGGCCAAAAAAAAAAAATACCATTAATCTTGTGGAAGTTGTTACACTTTAAGCAATGGGTATTTGAACATAAATGGTGCAGCGACACGTGTATACAGACAACAACAATACACACAGGTAGGGCTGCACAATATATGGGAACATATCAATATCGCGATATTATCCCATGCAATATCAGTGTTTCCCACAGATTTGAAATCTACTTGGGTGGGTGGATTCCGGCGATGGGACTGGGAGGTGGGTCTCAGTCCTGCTACTACGTCTCCTCCTCCTCTAGCCTCACGATCCACAAGTGAATGAACTAACGTTAAATGTGGTATATCCTGTTGCGACACCTTTTTTTTTTCTTTTTAATATATTTTTTATAAATTTTCTTGAAAACTTCTTGGGTGGTGGCCAATTTACTTGGGTGGCCCGCCCAAGTATTACCATGATGTGGGAAACGCTGAATATACATATCGCAAGACAAGCAATAGGTTTCTTATGGAATTATATGCTTTATCTGTATTTGACAAGTCACATGCAAACTTAAATTTGCATCGCCATCCAATAGTTGAGCTGGGGTAATTACAATTACAAAAAAAAATAAGAATGCATGGAGCTTGTAATTCTTTCATTAGATAATAATTTCATGAAGTAATTTCTTTAGGTACATGTTAAATATTGTATTCAACAGCTATATCACATATCGCATGTTTTTCCAATATTGTGCAGCCGTACTCAAACAGGCATATATTCTTTATCCTCTGCGAAAAATTATGTACATTACTGTACCTTACTGAGCTTACTGTATTATATTTATTATGGAAGTATTAGAGCGCGGGCTTGTGACCAAAGTGTGCACAGCAGAGGGAACAGCACAATGTCAATGAAATTCGTGAATTGTTCACATTCAAATTAAACTTAAGGCACTACTGAATCATTAAACACAGGATATGATGGTAAATTATCCATTGTGCCAATAGATGGTAGACACATGAGGTGCGCTTTGAAAGTATGGGAGCTGTATTTTGACATGGAGAGGACAGCAATACCATTCACTCGCCAAACCCCCATGACACTTTTTTTAAATTTTTATTTTGGCACACATCATCAGTAGTGTTCCTTTGAATCAGTGGGTGTTTCGGCCTTTCAACACTAGACACCCTCACCAAAGGTGGCCAGCTACAAGGTGATCACGCCTGAGCTTGTGTCTTATACCCAATCATAAGAGTTACCCGATTTTAAAAGGTGGGGGGTTTTTAGCAAGCGGGCAGTACCGCCACTCTTTTGGGCCCAGTCAGGATCTTTCCGAATTTGCCCATATCCACCTTCTGCTTCTTTCGGCTGCTTCAGAGACTGATCTTATTGTCTGCCGCAGAGCCTGTCCATGAATACCAAGAAGCCACAAACCCTCTGCATCCCACTTCAGCCGGATAGATTTTTTTTATTCCACCCTTTCTGCTGAGCGTCTGCTGCCAGGTCTGTGCAGCACCGTTTTTTGCGTTCATAGGCCTCCAGCGTTGCATTCTCTCATGGGACAGTGAGCTCTATGATGAACACGGTCTTCAGTGAAGATGACCAGAGTACCATGTCTGGCCTTAAGGTGTATGTAAATTAAGCAAACGTGATTAGTAATATGAGGTTATTTTGACAGTATCCACAATAAGTAATTATGGAGGGTAAACGTTTTTTTTTCTCTAACTGTTGTTCATTCACCCTGAAAATTGGCTATGAGGCAGACCTGATGCATGCAGTTAATTATGAACGACGATGGAGTTTAAGAGTGTAAAAATAGATAGGCGCGCGCACACACTGCATAGCTAGCGGCCCCTTCCCTGACTCCTCATTAGCAGCTACCACAGATGGGTAAGGATTTCGGGGCTTGCGCACCTTCCTCGCATCCCCTTGTACGGAGTTTGTGTCCCATGTCAGCTTCTCCTGCGATGGCCTCTGGCTGGGTATATATGCAGGTTCAGCCCCATTGTCTCGGACCTGATCCAGTGAGGCACACAAGACTGAGGCCCCTGAGGCTGAATTCATTATGGTGCTTCTTTCTGCTGAGCTGCCACTCACTGATTTTGTATGAATATTATGCTGAGGAAGCGTTCTTCACATGAAGAACAGTGGGTGTATATCTGCCAAGTAGGACAAGTAGGCCCAGGACCGTGAGGAGCCATCTTTACTATGACTCAGCATGCATGCATTGTCACTGCTTTTCACATAATTAGTTGAAAAACACAGAGCTGTCACTGTCATATTTTTAGCTGCGAGGCAGCTGCCCTGCAACGGCAACAGGCCGGTCCGAAGCTTATGCCAAGGCAATGAGTCATATGTGTCACTTCCTGTGACTCCCTCCTATGTAGAGCGGTTGCCAAATGTGGTGGACTTTTAGGAACGCATCACTGTGCATGGAAGGAGGGTTGTTGTATAAAAACATATTGCATCTCAAATGAATGCAATATTAAGTGATTATTTCTAATCCAATATTCATGAATAATTGGTATAACTGTAGTATAAATGGTTTTTTTTTAATATTACATGGGGGGACTTATGCATGTAAACACGCCACATCGGATCCGTAGCCATAGAACAATTTCCATCCATTGTCACTGATCACAGAAATAGAGGGGGAAAAAAGAGGAAAAAAATCACAATACTTACAAAGTAAAAAAGAAAAGAAAAAGAAGATGAACAAAAACATGATAAAAAGTTGAAGTAATGATTATACGACTGATTAGCTTTTTGATTGATTGATTGATTGATTGATTGATTTTTATTTGGTGATGACAGAGAACACAGCCAAACTTCCAATCACTCAGTCTGGTACCACCGAGGATAAAAACACAATAAAGCCAGAGGGCTTATTTCCATTGTGGTCCTCGACACACAGAAGGACAAAAACAAAGACATAGAAGGGCAACATCATTTAATCAACAAAGTTAATAAATTGAATTCAGATACTCAGTCATTCAAGTAAAAACTATAAACTACAATTATTAAAACATTACTTTTTAAATCAAAACCTCGTATTTTTCCATATAAAAAGAGGGTAATGGCAACAGTAGCATAATGAAGGTACTTAATAGCTCATAAAATACAAAATTGATTATTTAATAAGAATAAATAAATTTATTTGAGTATTTAATTCATTTGAGTACTTAAGTGTGGCTTTGTAGCCACAGTTTGAGGGCTATTTTAAAAATATGTAAAGATCCACTCATTTTTTAGTTCCCTTGGCAGTTGGTTCCATTGTACTGCCGCACTGTACAAAAAACTGGTTTTCCACATTAGGGTTTTGAATCCGCACAGGACAAAATCAGTTGAACTACCTCATGTAGAATACTGATGACTTTGGCAGACAAGGGAAAAATAATTTTGCAGGCACTTAGGAACCTTGTTTGAAATAATTTTAAAAGTAAGCAGCATTTTCTGAAAAATAATGCCAGTTAAATTTTTCAAAATGTTCAGAGTGCCAATGTGTACAAGGATGGACTTAACCCTAACGAGCTTGTTCTGAGCAGTTTGCCGTTTATTCTGTAATATTTGTGAGACCGGTATACCTGGAAATGGCTGCATAATCAGAGGGGCTCTGAATTAGCGACCCCACAGGGATATGAAGAGTTGACTCATTTGAGAACGTCGCTTTCTAACACACGCACACACTCCACCACTCAAATAAAACAAATATTTTAAAAATCAGCCATGAAACAACGTGGGCCGTAACACCACAGACCTGGTGGCTCTTACAAATTCCCTTATAGGATAATGGTAATTTTCCCATACAGTATTTAAGGATCAATTGGTGTAGTGTACAAAAATGCCTTATGCTGACAATATGTTGTGATTTTTTTTTTGTTTACACACATTAAGAAATGCTTTAAAACATTTCAGTCGTGTTGGTTAGACATTTTTGTGTGTGCGCGTGTGACCTGACCGTGTGTGTATTTCATTGCTGTAAATGTGTAGTATAACAGCTCTACTGTTGATTTTGCATTGCAAATTCTCCCTTTTGTGTTCTCCGTGTGCTGGAAATCCACTAAGTGGGGCCCCGTGAGGCCAGCTTTCCCCCTCTTCCTCCTGCAGAGTTCAGCTGCGGGTGACGGTGCTCCTGCTCGGACATTGGCAGCCACTCTTGTGAAGTGGGAATTTGAGCTCTTTCAAACAATGCTTTGCATTAATTAATGGTTTTGTACTTTTAATCATTCACCAGGATCCCAGTGTGGTTCCCCGGGGAGGGAGAGTGGGTAAAAAGCCAACTACAGAATGTGTGTGAGAGAAAAGATGAGGTAATGAGGAAGAAAAGTATATTAATGCAAAAGATAGTTGGTGTGGGTTTCGTTTTTTTAGATAGCAAAAACATGTTCTGATAAAGATGGTTTTGTCACATTTTGCTGTGATTCTACTTTTTATCTACTGCAATGTTGATTTGTGTTACATATTGGACAATTCTTGTAAAATCGAATCTAATCTAATCTTTTTTAGATTAGGGGTGCCTAATCCAGCCTGTTTCCCATGTTTCGCTCCACCAACACACCTGATTCATGATCAGGATCGTTATCAGGCTTCTGCAAAGCTTGCTGATGAACTGGTCATTGGTTCACTCTCGAGGACCGGACTTGGGCACCTGCGGTTTAGATCGTTTGTCTGCATATCAAATTTTCCCAGACAAGGTTTTTTAACGATTTGGGGGAAAAAAGGCTTTATTTACTTGCTTCTCCTCGGCCATCATGTGCATTATAGTTTGTTAAATGTCATTTAACGTTTGCCATCATTGTTGACTGGGAATAACCAACCAGATTTTGATTTGAATCAAACTCGGTGTACTTGTTGATAGTGATGGCACAACAATACATTTCTAATTTTAGGTCAGGGGTGAAATTCAACAAGCAATCATTTAGATGGTCGCTGCATAGTTTAGAAAGTTGATGAACTGTAATTTGACCTTGTCATTGACCCTATGGATCATGTGACCTTAACAAAAATTTTCATGAAATGTAATCTCTCATATGTTCTTGAAAACAAGTTTCAGAGATGAATGACCTTGTAGTTCCTGAGATACAAGTGTTCAAAGGAACCCATGGCCATGGCCCTTTTTGGTCAAAATATCAAAATAGATCCATAACCTCTGCTCCAATTGACCTACAATTTAAGTTTTGGTGTTGTGCCATCCATATCAACAAGCATACCACGTTTCATTCAAATCAAAGTATGTTTGGTTAAGCCCACTGTAGGATTTGCCATGGAACGACCCATTTGTAACATGATTTTGAGCCTTGGCAGAGGCATGCATGTGATGCTCTCCTGAAAAAGTGTTGGATTGTTTATTGTTTCAGTAATAGCGATTGAGGAAATTAACTCATTCACTGCCATTGACGGCTCTAGGCGTAAAAAATTCATTTGAGCTATTTCTATTAGTTTAAAAAATTTTACAATGAAAAAATGTAATCGCCTGACGCAATTTAAAAAAGAAAAAAAAGAAAAGATTATTAAAAATGAGGGGCGTCAGGCGGTTAAATTTTTTAATCGTAATCAATCGCGTGACTTCACTAGTTAACTCACGATTAATCACAAATTTTATATCTGTTCTAAATGTACAATCATTTTTTTCTAGGTTTTCATACTCTTGTTAACAAAAGTGGGGAAAAATGCTTAACTAATAGAAATAGTTCAAATGAATTTTTGACGTCTATAGCCGTCAATGGCAGTGAATGAGTTAAACTATGCTAACCCTTAGGTGACATTCAGAAAACTGATTTTTTTTGGAATCATTCTTGATGATGCATGACATGTAATAGCAGATCGGTCTTATTTGCTTGCAGCAGGATGACAGCTCAGTTGTGTTGTTGTCTCCTCACTTTGATTTTTCCGTTCGAGCCTCAGCACCTTTATCATGACACGTCAGCTCTCACTGCTGTAGAAACCTGTGTCAGGAAAATGGGAACAGTGTGTCTATTGATCAAATGAAACCTCATCCCTTCTGGATAGAAGTTAACGCAAGTGTTGTTCATGGACAACTTCTGAAAGTTTTCCTTCCCATACATTTCATGCCAAAAATGTTTATGATGTGAGATCACAAACTTTGATTGAATTCAAATTGCGCTGCATTTCCTCAGGCATTCGGCCAAGCATACAGCATCCAGCGGAAGGTGGCCGAAGACGGCGAGAGCAATGAGGAGACGTTGCTGCAGGAGTCTGCCTCCAAGGAGGCGTACTACATGTCTCGTCTTTTGGAGCTGCAGGCGGAGCTGACTTTGAGTCGCTCTGTGACTACAAACACTCAATCAGAGAATGAGAGGCTCAACCTGGTCGTGCTGGATCTGCGAGAGGTGAGTTTAGGGAGGGCGTGCTTCGCAAGGTTACTAACACCTCTACACATCTTCTAACACAAATTTATGCATGGTATGAAAATCATATCTTGCCCAATATCGACGGCAACTCATTTGCTCCAGGTGGCAGGTGGCAGCAGAGTATAAGAGATCAACCAGGGCCATGTTGCAAAAAATGCTTTTTTCCCCCCAGTGTTTTAAACAGATTTGTGAATAATGATTAAACTTAACTACAATCTAACGCTAAGTGCTACAAAACTGAAACAGATTCCTTAAAAAAAAATTAAAAAATATCTCACTTAGAGAGAGCTCAGTATTGTTCATTCGGTAATCTTACCGATTCAACATGTCATCATCATTGCTCTCTCTCTCTCTCTTTGTGTGTGTGTGTCTGTGTGTGTGTGTGCATATGTGCGTGCGTGTGAGTTTGTGTTTATTAATTCACCTGAAACCTATTAAAAATCCCATACCCTTCACCTAAACCGAATACTTCAGAATCCCGCTAGAGTGGTGAAGTTGTCAGGAGACCCGAGGAAAGATCAAAGAAAAGAAAGAAAAGTGAAATCCAGCACCGACCAGACACCACCTACTACCCACCCAGGAGCCCGGAGAGCCTCCCACCCCAACAAGGCCCACGCCCCAAGCCCAACGCAGCAGAACGGGGCACGGCAAGCCCACAGCCAAAGCTCTCCCCACAACCCCTGCCCACACCCGCCACCCACCACAACCCAGCCCCCGCCGCACCCCGGCCCCCAAATCCCCAGACCCCACCCCCCGAATGAATGAGTTACGTAATTTTTCAGGAAGCACAAAAAAAAATTACCATTTGCATCATGAGGAGATTTGTTTTGCAAAATAATTGGGCAATTATTTTAAAAGGGTGACAATAAGCAACTCTCAAATGTAGACATACGTTTTATGTCAAAACAACATTTGATGTGCATTAGTATGATCCAACTTTAATTAACAGAGAAAAAACATTCATTCAAAAGGCATTGAGCTGTATTTGATGAGATTTACTCTGTCGCAGTCAGAGGAATTATCATTTAACTCATTATTATGAAAGCCCGAAGGCACGCTTTACTTTCCTATTTGAAACTTATTTCAAAACTTATTATGCCTCAAAGGAGCAGAATACTCGAAGTGATGTTTTAAAAGAGGTCATCCCCTGTGACATGATGCCCTGTGACACTTGACTGCTATGAGCCCAACGAATACATTCACTTCTGTTGTAGAAAGTTTCTAATTGTCCTTAATGTCCCCCATTTTGATTCAATAAAGAAAATGTTCCTTATATTCTTCCTAGTTTTGTTTCCAGTGTGTTTGCTCATGACTTTGCTCAAATGTTTATACGGTATTAACGTGAGCTTATGTGCATGCGTGTCTGCAGACATTGTGGCGGGCAGCATAGGAGTTCGAGTTGGGGTCAGACACTGGGGCCACGACCCCATTGTAGGGTGCAAATCCGAGGCTAAACTGTGGAATAAACTAAATACCCTGAGCTCGGCACATGCGGGATAACTATTACTACGCTTACTGCACACTTCAAAAGATCATAACAAGAAATGTATCAAATACATTAACTTTTGCGAGCAGATTAGTTGGTAAAGATATGGTGCGTTCTTCACTCCTAGCTGTACAGTTAGCGCTAACTAGTTCACATTTATGTTTAGCCTCTATTAGCGTCAAGAGTTTTAGGAGCTGCTGTCAGCATTTGTGAAGCTCAAATTGTTTCTTAATGATCTGCGTGGACGGTCCACAGGAGTCATCATTTCTTAAAAGCAAAACCGGACCGTCCGTCATGCTTGTATGCTTGATGTGTATCTTGTTTAGCACTTGAGAGCCTGTAGTAAAAAATTATAAAAAAAAAAAAAGTGTAGAAATACACACAAATCCATCCATCCATCTATCCAGTAAATAACATGTCTTCATTTGTGAATGTATCCAATATTCTTACAAATAATTGTTTTTATTTCCATAGCTTGTTTAGACTGCAGCTAACCCCCCCCCCCCCCCCCCCCCACACACACACACACACACACACACTCACAGTTCACTAAAGACATTTGTGACATTTAAAATGTCAATTTGTCTCTTCCTGCGCCCAGACTAATGAAATGCTGGAGCTCCAAAGGAGTAGGATGAGGGAGGAGATCAAGGAGTATAAGTTCAGAGAGACCCGGCTGCTTCAGGATTACACAGAGCTGGAGGAGGAGAACATCACCTTGCAGAAATTGGTCTCGACACTCAAGCAGAGCCAGGTCAGTGCTGAGGCCGTGTAATAATCAAATGAAGGTTTTGGCACATCTTAGTGGGGAACATTCGGCTTCTCACATGAACTTCTATTTATAGCTACCTGCTGTTTTACACATTTGTCATCTGTCATGGCTTCCAACGGCAATTTGGTGTAACCTGCTTACCTTATTTCTCTGCACGCCACAAGCCATGACATTTTTCTTGTCCAGTATTGACACTATCTAGCCAATATGGATTATCCAGTGGCTACATAATGCTGCATTACTTTTACAACGCACCTAATTGCTGACCAAAAGACATATCCTGAAAAATGTCTCAACAAAGATAACATTGCTGACTTTTGATATTTAAAAAAAAAAATGTAAAAAAAAGGTAATAGTGAATTGTGCTTTGCCTGTTAGACCAGATCACCTTTGAAAAAGAGAGTTTTAGGTCAAATAAAGGGTTTGACTCATTTATTAATCGATTGTTAGCATTTAAAATTGGAGATATCGACAAACACTCCACTGCTTCATATTGAAATGTGTTTGTACTTCTTTTTTTTTTTTATTAATTAATTTATTTATTTTACAATTATTTAAGCACTAATTATATGCTGGGAATGGTAAATTGTTCAAGCAATAGTAAAAAAAGAAAAAAAAAGAAAAGGTAAGGTAAGGTACCCAATTATATTGTCAGGAATGTCCAAACTTTATCCACTGTGAGCCTTGGACAGAAAAAAATGTAAAGAAGATCGACATCTTGTACTATTGAACTTATTTATTTATATATATGTGTGTGTGTGTAACATTATCTTGAAACATTTACATTTTATTTTTGTTTATATATTTCAATTAAAAAATTGGATGATATATTCTTCTACTTAACTTTTTCATTTGGTTTTAAAAAATCAAATATTTTTATTTTCTTCAAGAACTCTCTAATAAATCATGAATAAATAATACACTATTTATAATGTAAAAAATTACATTATATCGTGTAGAGTAAAGTAGCACAACACCCCGTAACAAGGAAGTGATATATATGTTTTAACATATCTCTTGGTAGTATCTTGTAACATTAAGATAGTTTTAAATTCTGAATAATTAGACACTGGACTGGATTTAAGAGATTCCTGGACTAGATCAATCCAAACTGATCATTATTTCTCCTAATGGAGTTTGCTCCAATCCAAATATAATTGTTTGTGTGCTTATGCACAACCAATGAAGCACTTCCTTTCAGTAATGGAAAATGGCATTGCCCCAATGGAATAAGACCAGGACAAGGCACCCTGTCAAAATATTAAACGCCTCCAATGTGTTTTGTTTTACACAAGATCTCTTGTGGAGCTGCATTACCGGTGTTATTCTATATTGTCACATACCTCACCTCCTTGTTTTCAGGTCGAGTATGAGGGTCTCAAGCATGAGATTAAGGTGCTGGAAGAGGAGACCGTTCTGCTGAACAGCCAACTTGAAGACGCTTTACGTCTGAAAGAAATCTCGGCGGGACAACTTGAGGAGGCCCTGGATGCCCTCAAGAGTGAGCGTGAGCAGAAAAACAATCTGCGAAAAGAGTTGGCTCATCACCTCAGCCTCAGTGACAGCGTGTACGGGGCAGGGGCCCACATTGCCCTCACTGTCACTGGCGTCGAGGGCCTCAAGTTCCCGGAGGAGGTCAACGGAAGTGCCGGCACCAACAGCAGCAACGGCGGCGTTATTGCCACCGTCAACGGCAACAATGACGACAGTTGTCGGAACAACGCTCACCTTCATGCGGGCGCCATGTTGGCCAAAATGAATGGAGACTACCGTGCGGGCAGAAAGAACGAGGGTCTGCACCCGGTGCAGGACCTGTTTAGTGAGCTCAACCTGTCGGAGATGCAGAAGCTCACACAGCAGCTCATGCAGGTCAGTGAAGGAAATAGAAATGGCGGTAAGATGCCTCGCACTAAATATTTTCGGATCAGTAGGACAACAATGCGAGCAGAGGTGCATCCCATAAAGATGATTGAGAATAGTCAGTGTTTGTGTATGAAGTGTACAATAACATTACTGTAAATAATTTGATTAAGCCTCACTGGATGTTTAGTTATTGTCAGTTAATGTATGTCAGTATCATAAGACCAGTGATAATTAAATGTTTATGACATAAAAAGGCAGCCAGAATGTTTTTACTCCTGTAATATAAATTGCGAATATCCTCAGTCCGCTTTGGTTACTGTTTGCATGATCTAAATATTTTTAGTAACAAAGTTCTGTTCAATTACAACGAGAAACTTTGACATTTGGCGTTTGCAATGTTGTTGCTCAAATCAACATTGCCTGTTTAACTCATTCACTGCCATTGACGGCTATAATTGTCAAAAATTCATTTGAACTATTTCTATTAGTTTAACTTTTTTTTCTTTTGTTAAAAAGAGTATGAAAACCTACATTTTTGGGGGGTACATTTAGAACAGCTATGAAATTTGTGAGTAATCACGAGTTAACAGGTGAAGTCATGCGATTAATTCCGATTAAAAACTTTAATCGCCTGACGCCCCGAATTTTTTATCTTTTCTTTTTTTTTTTCATTCACTGCCATTGACGGCTATAAACGTCAAAATTTCATTTGAACTATTTCTATTTAACATTGTTTTCCCACTTTTGTTAACAAGAGCATGAAAACCTAGAATTTTATTATCGTACATTTAGAACCGATATAAAATTTTTTGATTAATCGTGAGTTAATTAGTGAAATCATGCGATTCATTGCAATTAAAAAATGTAATCGCCTCTTGCCCCTCATTTTTTAATGATCTTTAAAAAAAAAAAAAAAAAAAAAAAAGGAATTTATGGCAGTGAATGAGTTAAAGATCAGGCAGCAGCAGAGAGAGCTGTTGTGATGCATGTGCGTGGGCCATCCGGAGGGCTGTCAGAGTGATTAGTACGTGATTGCCACAGTGAAGAGACATACAGAGACTGGCGTCTTCTGCTTTTGGGCTAGAAACACAACGATGCGCCAGCCTCGCGGACACGAAGACTATGCTTAGCACATGATTAAGTGATTCCATACACAATATGGACAAAAATCTTAAATCAACAAATTATTCAATCAGGGGTTAAGCCACGCCCCCCCCCCCCCCATTTAAGGTTGTGCCAGCTGCTTACAAGTCAGTTATCTGATGGTGCCAGAATTGCTGTCTACAAAAATAAAGCCCTAAATTTTTATTCTTTATAGTGTTTTTTCCACTGATAGTGCAGTCTTGAAGCAATGTCAACAGTGTCTCACTAAACTGTTCTTTATTTTAGGACCACCTTAAAGCATTTCCTGATGCTCTAATTATTTTTATTAAGCTCTATACATCATTGTCTTTTATGAATGTCAAATCCGTCCTACAGATAGAGCGTGAGAAAGCGGCACTGCTCATGAACCTGCAGGAATCGCAGACCCAGCTGCAACACACGCAAGGCGCCCTAACTGAGCAAAGCGAGTGCGTCCATCGCCTCACGGAGCGCGTCAACGCCATGAAGCATCTCACCGGCGGCAAAGAGCTGGAGGATCCTCAAGAGAGTGAGAAACCCGCTGGCGGATCCCTGTCACCGCAAGCTAATGGTCACTGTGATGTGGACGTACGTGGCTTTGAGGTCTTGGAGTGTAAATACAAGGTGGCAGTGACGGAGGTGATCGACCTGAAAACAGAGTTGAAGGCCTTGAAGGAGAAGTACAACCAGGCTGCGGAGGGGCAATCAGATGGGCACAGTGGCGACAGAGTGCATGCATTGGGAGAACAGGTTTGTTGTCACTATTTTTTTTTTAAAAACATCACTTCAGAAGGCAACAGTACTCACTCTTTCTCTTGCTCTTTCTTTCTGTCTCACTCTTTCTCACTCTCTTTATCTCTCACATTCTCTAACACTCCCTCTCTCTCTTTGTCTCTCTCTTTGTCTCTCTCTTTCTCTCCCCCCCTCTGGCTTCATTCCCCCCTCTCTTTCTCTGTCTCTGTCTCTCTCTCTCCCTCACACTCTCTCACTCTGCCTCCCTTTCCCTCGCTCTCTCTCTCACTCTCACACTCCCATTCTCTAACCCTCCCTCCCTCTCTCTCTCTTCTCTCTCACTTTCTCTCTCTGTCTCTCTCCCCCCACACACTCTCACTCTCACCCACTCTCTCACTCTGCCTCCCTTTCCCTCTCTCTCTCTCACTCTCTCAATCTCTCCCATTCTCTAACCCTCCCTCTCTCCCTCTCTCTCTCTCTCTGGCTTCATTCCCTTTCTCTCTCTCTCTCACTCTCTCTCTCTCTCTCTCTTTCTCTCTCTCTATGTTTTCTGTCTCTCTCCCCCCACAGACTCTCTCTCTCTCACCCACTCTCTTACTTTGCATCCCTTCCCCTTTCTCTCACTCTCTCTCTCCCATTCTCTAACCCTCCCTTTCTTCTCTCTCTCTAACCCTCCCTCTCTCTCTCTCTCTCACTCTCTCTGTCTCTCTGACTCTCTGTCTCTCTGTCTCTCTCTCTCCCCACCACACTCTCTCTCTCTCACCCACTCTCTCACTCTGCCTCCCTTACTCTCTCTTGCTCTCTCTCTCTCACTCTCTAATTTGCTGTCTTACTCTCTCTCTGTCTCTCTCTCTTTCCCCACACTCTCTCTCAGCCACTCTCTCACTCTGCCTCCCTTTACCTCTCTCTCTCACTCTCTCTTTCTCTCTCCTTCTCTCTGTCTCTCCCCCTCTGCCTCTCTGATAACCTGTTCCTCTCTCTACCCCTCTCTTTCTCCCCCTCCTTCCCTATCTTTCTCTCTCTCCGGTGTAAACACTGCGCCTGAAAAATATCTTAATGTGGCCTCTGAAAAAAGTCATAGCAACTTATCTGTCTCCATACACTGCATATTACATAATTATCATACTGTACAGTGGAACTTTAGCTATCAAACACAATTTTGCCCTTAGAATATAATAGAATTAGCAATAATTTGTTATAGGGTAAAATTATCACCATCGTAAAACTTTTAGGCAGATGTGGGCATTCCGTCAGTACTAACAGACTGTCCATCAGTCCGTCAATGAAGGAGGCTAAACAAGACAAGAACCTTAAAAAAAAAAAACGGTTGGACTAAGCACTGACAGAAATAGGACTTTGTCCGTAATGGTCACTAACAAGGTCGCTTACCAACAGGCTTTTCAGTCCGTCGCTGACGAATGACGGACTGATGAAATACCGACCTCTATCGGTCCTAAAATAATAGTGACAAAGTGATGACGTAAGTATAGTCAAAATAAAATGATGGACTGATAATTGCAGTTTGGTTCAGTTTGAAAAAAAATGATGGCCGATGATGAATGACAGACCAGCAAACTTGTATAAATTACCCACCTGTGCCTTTAAGAACAGTATTTAGGAATATATGTGCATGTGTAAAAATAAATTGACCACTCATAATGTAAAAAAGTTGTTGTTTTGTAGGCGGATTTTAAAATTGGGTTGCAGGTGCCACATACATTGCTTTATAACCTTCCACTTTAGAGTTTCCACTTTTCCCATGAACATCCCCAAAATGCTATTACAGTATTATTGATATTACGAGTAGTTAATTTTCTACAATTGAGTTTGCAAATGAATCATTACTTTAATGTAGAGTTGGCATATTCTTCTAACGTTCTATTCAGGTAAGCCATTTGGAGACCGGCTTACGGGAAGGCCGTGAGAGGGTGGCGA
Source organism: Leptonotus elevatus (assembly GCF_054856555.1). Lineage (NCBI taxonomy): Eukaryota > Metazoa > Chordata > Actinopteri > Syngnathiformes > Syngnathidae > Leptonotus > Leptonotus elevatus. Next base: position 16,075,390 of record NC_141242.1, on the reverse strand, counting down.
GCCTGGAGGCGGAGTTACGCGCATCCGTGAGCACTGCAGCAGAGAGCCAGACCCTGCTGAACACGGCGCAGGACGAGCTGGTGACCTTCAGCGAGGAGCTTGCGCAGCTCTACCACCACGTGTGTCTGTGCAATAATGAGACACCCAACCGCGTCATGCTCGACTATTACCGGCAGAGCCGAGTCACACGCGGCGGCAGCCTCAAAGGCTCCGAAGACCCCCGGGCTTTCCTCACACCCCGCCTGGCACGACGCCTGGCAGCGGTTTCGGCACTCTGCTCCTCTGAGGCTCAGCGCAGTCCTGTGGACTCCCCGTCCAAAGACCCCCACCACAACAACGCGACCACCAACGCAGCGGACTCTCCGGCTCCCCACGGCAGCCCTACTCGCAACAACATCGGCTCTCCTGTCACCATCATGTCCCCTTGCCCATCACCGGTGCCCTCGGAGGCGGGGGGAGACCTGCGGAAGGAGCCCATGAACATCTACAACTTAAACGCCATTATCAGAGACCAGATCAAGCACCTGCAGAGGGCTGTTGACCGCTCCCTGCAGCTGTCCAGGCAGAGGGCTGCAGCCAGAGAGCTCGCACCCATGCTTGATAAAGACAAGGAATTGTGTATGGAGGAAATCCTGAAGCTCAAATCCCTTCTTAGTACCAAAAGAGAGCAGATAGCCACACTCAGACTGGTTCTGAAGGCCAACAAACAGGTAAAAACAACAACTTCTTTATATCTAGAAAACGCCACAAAAAGAAACCAAGGATGGACATCAATTATCTTTTGAATGAGCAATAAGTGGGCTGTCCTTGACCAGCTGTTTTGCATACCATCTCACAGTTTTGTTGTTAGTGTTCATTTTGTCAATGAAAACTAAACGAAAATATTTTCGTCAACGCACATTTTTCACTGGACTAAAACGGGACTAGACTAGACTAATAAACAATAAGTGGGACTAAATCAGTATGCATTTTCGTCGACTAATGTAAACGAGACGAAAATGATATGATTTTGTAAAATCTCGTCTCTGCTAATCTGTCACTGTGACACACCCCCTTTCAAATCTGCAGCTCGGGAGTGCAACATGCACAAACACATGGGACAGGCAGGAGGTGAATTCACGGTTAAACGTTAAAAATAAAAATAAAATTATAGTTATAATGTAACAGTTCCAACAATAATGTTAATCCCACCGCTAAATAATGCTGGCTAATTTACTGGCTCGTACCATGGAGCCATAGTAGCCACTCGTTGATATCCTGTATTTGTGTGTGAAGTTTTTTTCATCAAAAAGATGAGATAAAATTTTATGTGAAATAGTTTTAGATCCAAAATGTTCAACATATTCTGCTGACAAAAAAAAAATATATATATAGGGGTAAAATGATTGTCTTGACTAAAACTAGACTAAAACGTTGACAGTTTTTGTTGACTAAAACTAGACGAATAAACTTAGTTTTTTTGGGGGGGACTAATATAAAATGCTAGATTTATAGTAGACTAAAAATGGTCTACATAAAAACGGATGAGGTTACTTAACTATGATAAAAACTAACAAGCATGATTGAAACTGGTCTAAAACTGAGACTAAATCTTAAAATGGTGGATAAAATTAACATTAGCTGCTGTTTGACATCTCTAAGGTCAATTGTGAGGGCCATATTTTAAATGGATCTGAGATCACAGCATGGTTCAGCGCAGAATATCTTTGAATGACGATGCTGTAATGTGTGCTTTTGACAGAACTTTTAAAACACCGTTTATTAAAAGGTGATTGTTCACATTGCAGACAGCAGAGGGAGCACTGGCCAATCTGAAGAGCAAATATGAAAATGAAAAGGCGATGGTGACAGAGACGATGATGAAGCTGAGGAACGAGCTAAAGGCCCTCAAGGAAGACGCGGCCACATTCTCCTCGCTCAGAGCAATGTTTGCCACTAGGTGAGAGCACTTGCAGTCGTTGGTGGAAATCATGACTTGCTCATTGATTTGAAGAAACGTCGCAGCGATTCTCTTTTTGTCATATCTTTGCAGATGTGATGAATATGTTACGCAGCTGGATGAGATGCAGAGGCAACTGGCAGCAGCAGAAGATGAGAAGAAGACATTGAACTCTCTCCTCCGTATGGCCATCCAGCAGAAACTGGCCTTGACCCAACGGCTGGAAGATCTCGAGTTTGACCATGAGCAGATATATCGTGGTCGCGGTGCAAAAGTGCCCAAGATAAAAAGCAGCCCGCCAAAAGTAAGTGACAAAGAACTTAGTGGGTCACAGGACTTAGATGTAGTCCATGTCGAAGTAATCATACAAACACATTTGATAACACAAGAGGAATACACAAATTAAAATGAAGGCAAAACGGCCACATGACTGTTTTTCAGTATGTTTTGCTCGTATGCAGTGCCCCCTTTTGGCAAACCCTTTAAACTGCAGCATGATTAGACACATTGCTATTTTAAATTCTATAAAACTATATTAATTCCTATTCATTCATTCAACATTAGAGTAGGTTTATTCGTAGAACACTATTAACTTTCAGGTTACTGTATAAAAACGAAAATCAAGCAAAGATACAGCGTTACAAATACACATCCTGTATCATCCTTGCACATGTTTGCCACAAGATAGCAGTGTATTTTCTGATTTGATTTAAACACTTGTCCTAATGCAGTTGGAAGAGATTTATTTATTTATTTTTTGCAAGATTATAGTAAATGCCATATGTTTAACTTTATGGAACAAGGGTAACCATATATTACTAGCATTACTTGAAAAAATAAGTGTGAAAAATGTAATGGTTTGTTTTGGAGAAGTTGGATGTAGGCTTGCATGATACAGCATGAACCCTGTGAACCTTTGCATCTTTTTGTACGATACAACTGAAAGCAATATTGAATGTATAAGTATGTACTTGAAAGGGGTCACGTGACAATTGGCCCGTCGCAGCTGAGGTCAGCGGGCAGCCATCTTACATTGCCACTGTTATTGACAACTTATGTTTGGTTTCAGCTGAAGACATTTATCAGTGCAGGTTTTACGCTAGGGTCTTGGTATGGAGTAATGAGAGCCTCTCAAAGAATGAACTTCACACCCTCCATCGGCCATTCAGAATATATTTTCTCAGTATCGTATTTTGAATTTTGACTGACCGAGGTTAGGTTTACATTTAGCAGCAAATTTTGTCCTGATGGGCTTTGCTTTCATTTCATTGTTGATGGTTCAGACAACAAGATGTAGATGAATCTTTGAGTAGCAGTAGTAGAGAAAATCAGAATGCAAAAATTAGAAAATTAGAATCCAAATTCTGAACAATAAAATGTGCATGTAGCGTTGTCCCAGACTTATTGGGACAACTGTATGCCACATATTGTGCCATTTTCACAGGCGTAGAGACAAATCAATGTCATTAAGTTAGGCGCGCTTAGCGAGTGGCAGTGCAATATGGCCGCCGGTGACTTCACTTCACCACTGCGATTAAGCTGGTGAGAACGCAGTAGGATCTAACCCAAAAATAAATGCTATGTAATGAGTGAACACTTTTTAGGGTACTTAAATGCATTTTTTTTTAAAGATTCATTAATATAAGAAAAGAAAAAGAATGACAGGGAAGCACAAGGATATGGAGTGGCGTGTGCTCATCAAATTATGAACACATTACAGTGCTAACATTTTGTACCCTTTGCTACTAAAAGCTTGTGATCTCTGACAATGCATTCCCCTGACTGGTCCTCATAGTTTTGTCTGTCTGTCTAAACCGTGAGCATCATGACTGCGTGTATCTGTCTAATTGATCAGTTTCTTGTAGATTGTCAGCAGCCTGCTGCCTCACTATCGTCATTCTCCACACAGCTAAGGCGAGGGAGAATTTCCTTAGCATACAGGTAACATGCTGTATAACGTTCTGTTGATCTAGAACAGGGGTTACCAACCTTCTTGAAACTGAGAGCTACTTCCTGGCTACTAGTTAATGCCAAGGGCTACGAGTTTGATACACTCTTCTGAAACAACACATCGACATATCTTGAATTATGCTATTATTATTCATTGTATTTAGCTATGTGAATATATTCATCCTGTTCATTATCAACAATTATCTTACAAGGTAGGAAATGTATTTCCTAATTATCTCTTAGTGTTTAAATTTTTTGATGAGCACTTCTGGAAAGTCCTAGGAAATACCAATGCCTCATCACTGGTGGATAATTTTTACAACAGGCCCACAAGCTACTGATGCGGCGCATCAGTGTTGTTGGTGACCCCTGATCTGCACTACTGAATCTATCTATCTATCTATCTATCTATCTATCTGTCTGTCTGTCTGTCTGTCTGTCTGTCTGTCTGTCTGTCTGTCTGTCTGTCTGTATGTCTGTCTGTCTGTCTGTCATGGCAGCTGCTGACCAATCTTAAGGCATGGTAGTCAACCTTTGTTTCTACCCGTTTTGGTATTCTGATCCTTTGAAGATCATTTGATAAAAACAACATTGGTGGAGATTTTTCCTGCTTTTGTGAGGACTGCATGAATAATTCCAGCCCTATTTCTTGTTTGCATGGTCATCAGAGAACAAGGCCAATCAGTTTAAATTGGACAAAGTGGAAAAATAAGGACATAATATAATTGTCTCAATGGAAACATTTACATTTAGACATGATACAAGTTAGTTAGTTTAGCTCATTGAGACCTTCACTGCATATATATATAATTTTTATTTTTATTTGTGGGGGGGGGGGGCTTCATCAGAAGCTATACTGTACAAAAAAGCTATACATGTTTCTTATTGTACAGCAACTCCAACTGCATATATTTTCTCTGCGATCACTGTTTGTGTTTTCTGCATCCTTCCAGTCCTAAATTTCGTGCTGACCTTCAAGAACACAAAGCAGTTTTGTCCAGCAGCAGGAAAATATTCTCCCCTTGTGACCTTCGTAACTGCCTGGCCCACCAACCCCAACCCCCTGGCACCTACCCCGGGACCTAACCCCTGTCCACTGGGAGTGGCATTCCTATGCATGGGTCCCCTCACGGAAGCCCTACAAAGATGTCACTGGATTCCATAACTCAGAAGTGCTTCCTGGCCCACTGGATCCGTGTGCCACAAGGGATAGGCGTGCGCGCACACGTGAACAATCCTATGACTTTTTCTCCTTTATTTGTATGTATTATTATTAACTGTTAATAATGGTGATTATTTATTTTATAGATATTTATTATTATTGAAATGGTGTTTTCTCTTGGCTGGTCATTCCTCAGCTATGACTTAATTTTTAACCAAATCCAAACACTGCAGCATTAAAAGGGAGATCAGTAGTAAAGAATTTCTTGCGGCGGTCATGGCTGGATTGAAAGGACCTTCCTAACTTCACTAGTCTTTCTTTGGATGCTTGTGTTTTTATACAAATATTTTTTGCAAAGCATGATACTTTTATAACTGCTGTACTTTTATTATTTTTTTAATTTTATTTTAGAGCAGCCTCCAGGAATGTGACTATATCTGCACTTGGCTCATTTCTCATCAGAGACTGAGTTAGATGAGTTTCTTTGAGATTAGGGCTGTTGGCCTGAGTTTTTGCCTTTTGAGTTGCACAGGTTCGAGTGACCATGTAGGGACCAGAGCTCTCCTTTTTTTAAATATGTCAACAATAATTTAACAAGGTGTGCCTCTTCATTAGTGTTTTTTACTGTCACCATATTTAACACGGCAATAGACGTCAAACATGCATTTGAACTATTTCTATTAGTTTAACATTTTTTCTACTTTTGTTAACAAGAGTATGAAAACCTATATTTTTTTATTGTACATTTAGAACAGATATAACATTTGTGATTAATTGAGAGTTAACTAGTGAAGTCATGCGATTAATTACGATTAAAAATTGTAATCGCCTGACACTATAATAATAATAATATACAATAATATTCTTTAAGTCACGTCAGGCGATTAATATTTTCAATTGTAATCAATCACATGGCTTCAATAGTTAACTCTTGATTAATCACACATTTTATATCTGTATTTCTAAAAAAAAAATCTAGGTTTTCATACTCTTGTTAACAAAAGTGGAAAATTTTTAAACTAATAGAAATAGTTCAAATTAATTTTTTACGTCTATAGCCGTGAATGGCAGTGAATGAGTTAAAACAAGTAATTTGTCTTTTCTCAGAGGTCTTCTGTTTTATCTATAAAGTTACAATAAAACTTTCTATGAGAAATGTATGTAGGGAATTCTGGAACTGGTTTAGGTTTTACACATAGGAGTTCTTGAGAACTTATGGGCATTAACTAAAAATTTCGGGTAAATTTGGGGTTTATGATACTATATGTCATCATATACAAACTTAAATATGACATATCTATCCTCATTTGCCCTCATGTTACATGTTGTGATGATGGCAAATGGTTATCTCATGCTTCCTTCACACAGTATGCAGTACTGTCCAAGCACAACTGACAACAATATACAGTCACACCCAACACTGTAAAACTAGCTCCTACTTCCTTCGTCGTGAAGACACTACGAGAAGGTGGGGGGAAAAATTTTTTATTAGTCAATTTGTCACAGTTACAACAGGAAATGCAACTATTTTAATCTGACACAAGTGACTGAGATGAATAGCCTTTTTTATGATTTTTTTCCCTTTTTTTTTTACATTTTTGTCCTGCCATGTTTAGCATTGTGTCTCTCCACTCATTCATCGCTGACATTCTAATGAGAAACGAATGATATTTGAACATAAGCCCATGTTTAAAATTGCATTTCTGAATGGGTTGTTTCTTGTTGTATCTGTGCATTTGTATTATCTTTACTCCTCCTGGTTCACTGGTGATCAACCTGTCTTGGTCTGCTCGCACAATATAGCAGGATATAAGGAGAACGACTAAAAACGATAAACGTAGTTGAATGCTGAAGCTACAATTCATTTTTGTTTTTCCTCTCTTTAAAACTGCATTTGATTGGTTTCAGAAATAAATAACAGATTTGGTGATTATGTCTTTCAATTTTATGATGAAACGGAAATATAAGAGACAAACGAGCTATTTTACACTTTTAATATGACAATGTTGCTGAAAGGTGTTCATTGAACATTATATTGTGTTGGTTGCAGTCAGTGGTATAGAAATGTAGAGTATTATAGTGGGAAGTGATACTAAAATTTTACGTGGCTAATTAAAGTTACCTAAGATGCAGAGCAGGAAAAAAAAGTTTGACTCTTCCCGCAGAGAAGGGATGAGTTTGTTGTCTTTTGCAATCCAAAACAAATGGCCAAATCCAAAAAACGTGGCACTACCATAGCAAGAATGATAAAGTGAGAAGTTACTGAAAGTTGTGGTTGATCAAACAGTACAATATTCTACTGTATTTTAATTTAGTCCTGTAGGTGGCGGTGTTGCTCATAAAGTAGTTTATAACTGACAGCAAGAGAAAAAAAAACATTGCCACTGGAATTTGGGGTTTCTGCTAGCCTAGCAATACAAATCAACATTCAAAGACCTGCTCTATTTGTATTAGTTTTGTTATGTTGTTTAAAGAAATTAATAAAAAAAAGACGCACGTCGTACCCATAGTATTAAAAAAAATAATAATAATAATAATCTGTGCCTGTGCTTGGCGATGTCATGATCTTCCTTATGGGGCTGTTGCTCAATTCTTGCTACAGTTGCTGAATTACATTGCCATTCTGTAATAATTACATTTTGTACTTACCTAGAACATTTGAGTACTTTATTTGTAAGAATACAATAAACACAAAGCATCGGGGTTTAGGTTCGTTTTATTCATATTCAAACAACATATGAAATTGACAAGACATCAGTGAAATACCTACTGTATATGCCTCAGCATGTCTTTACAACTGAATCGAAAAACTTTTGCAATTGGCTACTAACTTGATTTCCATCCGCAGTGAGTGAGTGTTATTAGATTTTTAGTGCTGTGCTGTTTGTGACTTGTGAATCGCTTACCAAACAATTGTTCTCTGAACTATACATTTGACCACCGTCACTTTTCAGAATTTGCTAAAAGTTTTCAAACAATTTTTAACAGTGGCTAAATTTGTTGGTAGGTGCTTGTTTTGCAACTTGCTAGAGTCGTCTTAAAATAAAAGTGCTAAATTGGGGGAGTCAGTAGGTGGAGTTAACCTTGCTCGCTAGCGATGACGTCATTAAGGAAAAGTAGTTGACACACCTGATACATGCATGCAACTGTACTCCGTACGTACAAACGCCACATGTTTTATTCCCTTTTTACCACAGCGTCCGTCGCGTCACCCTTTTTTATTAAAAGAGAAACATTTTAAAGGGGAGTTTGAAGATTTTTTGTTTTACGTGTCTGTGGCTACTTGTGAATGAGTCTAATTTGGGAGTCTCGATGCTGGAGGAGCGTTTGTCACACACAAGCATGGAGGGCTTTAGGAGAGTCGCTTTTCGCAGGAAACAAGAAAGTCTGGAGGTGGAAGGAGACACAGGTGAGCTCATAAGTTTTCTACCTCAAGTGATGCTGTTTCTTTCTTGGCAATTTAAATGCGCTTAATCTGCAACACGTTGATGTGTGTTTGACTAACGTTGATGTGTGTTTGACTATGACGATACATTTGGATCAGTGTTGTGAAATTGGAAAAATTGTGGTGAGCAAACAAGACAGTTACGTATATATTTTTCCTATGTTTACACACCACTGCTTACTTACTCAAGTGGCTGAGCAGGTATGAATGTTTGCAGGCAAGTTACAGCCTGTTGTGACTACAAGCTGGAGGGCTCAAGTTTTTCCCCCCTCAACCCCATTGTGATTAACATGCAATGTGCAAGGTGGCGCTTCAACGTATTAGTTATTATTAGTTAACGTTCAGCAGTTTTCTTTTTCTTTTTTTGTGTGGGGTGGGGCATTTGCTTTCTGCAAGCGTATTAGCAGGGAGTAGCTTAAGTCTGAGCTGGCTACTCTGCATGTGCAAACATGCAAGTGAGAACAGTGCCTGCACTTGTAATGTGAACTTCGCTCTCTTGTTATAGCTCTAAAGAGTGTGCAGGGTTCGGGTAATACAGTAGTTGGCAATGACATCCAAGGCTCTGCTGGTCTAAACATTGTCACAACAACTTACGCCACCTAAATTGTTCCATCAATTTACAATATTTTATTCTCAATATGTCTATTCTCTTCATTTGGTATCCTTTCTCTTGGCTGTACTATGGCAAACAGATTCAATGTTGGACTATACTGTATTTTCTCTCTCTCCAGAGTTTATATAGTTTCATGCTCTCCAGAGTTCAATTAAAGAGTCAAACAAACGCTGACTGAGAGGGGAAACATGTCTGGGAATAGTTATTGTCTACTCCTATAGTGTTAATTAAACTCTCGTTTAGTGAGTTGAAAATAAGCACTCTCTCCCAGTGGTTCACTCAAACTGGAATTTGATCCCCAGTAGCCCAAATCTTACATAAGTGGTGCATTCCATATCTAGCTGTCTCATCTCTTGATGAATCGTAATGGTGATCAAAAATCTTGGTAAAATACTTGAGAACATGGCAACCAAAAGTACATCAGTTATTCGGCAAAACAACTTTGAGAGCACCTCTTTTGGAGAGATCATTTCAGCCATGTCACTGGGGACCAGTCACTGTGAGTGAAAATTGACTTTATGGGCCCAAACTCCTTTTGTTTGAATGTCAGTTTCCCAGTGATAAGTGAGGAGGAAAATGACATTGACTCATCTCTCAAAATGGAAGAGTGCAGCTACAAAAGCTAAGTAAAATATTGGAAGATCAACTCTTAGAAATAGCACCTACTCTAGACACCATTTCACTCTGAAAATGTTAAAATTACATTTTGGGAGTTAAAATCAACTCCCAAAAATGTAAGCCTGCAATTTTAACACTCCAATTCTGGCTGTGTACAGAATTAACAGTGTCGATTTCAACAATGTCTTTCTGACCACTAGTCATTACTTTTGAATATATATTTTTCCAGATATCTGTAATGTAGTTGTGGTTAGTTGAAACTACGGCAATTCAGTTTGGGCCTGTCAAAACGGAATTACCAAAATGACAGATATCTGCAAAATGGTTAAATTTTTTCATTTACAGGTATATATGTCATTTTGCCTAGTTAAAACTTAACACACCATTTGTTCTGGGTGAAATTATGTTGCACATATCTGAAATGCCAATTGTGGGTAGGAGAGATTTATTTAGGGATATCTAAAATGTTATTTTGGATTAAACAAAACTGAATTACACATATCTCTTCACACATACAGTACATGTAGTCTATTCCGAGTTCATCTTGTATGTGACACCATGTCAGGCTAATTAGCAATATTCAAATTCATTTTTCACAGAGCCACCTCACAAAAGGATTCCTCGAATTGATTGGTCAGACCAAAACTTGCTACAGCCAAGCCTATTTCGATTAGTAAACACATCTGTCACCACTAAGACTGAATATTGTCTGTCAATCAAAACTGGGTGTTCTTAGATATAAATGCAGAATGTTGCTACTGGACTGGGTTTTAGATTGTGAAGGCGCCGCTAAAGGAGTGAATGTTTATTTGCTCTTATTCTGATGCAGTTTGCCTGAGTAAACTAAGAATGTGTACCGAAAAACAAAAACTGCTGAATTATTATTCATCACGTTTAATTTGCCTCCGTGCTGAGTTAGTATGAGTGTTAACAATCAGCAAACTCCCATTGTGCCTTGTGGATCCAGTTCTAATGTTTTTTTCCATAGTGGGAGTGACTATCAAATAAAATCAAGTATTTGCCATCATGCATTAAGCCCAGTACTAAAAATATGTTGTTATTTAAAAATCCTGTGAGGTCGTATTTGTTCTAAGAATTGAAATGATTCCAAAGCTCTTTTGGCATTTTTAGAAAAGGTCATTATTCAATAATTACTCCCTGTATAAGCAATTCATTTAGCACCTTTTTTTGATTAAGTAAACAAATATCAACTTGATGATGTGTGTGGGTCATTCCAGAATTGGAGGACATTTTACGTCCCACCAATCAAATTTTAACTAATCCATATACAAAATACTAACATGCAGTTTCTGAGTGAAATTACTTGTCCTGGGACTAAATCTTAAAAAAAAAAAAAAATTTTTTTTTTACTAAGACATTTTTATTGTACATTTAAAACAGATATAAAATGTGTGATTAATTGTGAGTTAACTAATAAAGCCATGCGATTATTTACGCCCAAAAAAATATTTAACCGCCTGAAGCCCCAAATTAAAAAAAAAAGTTTTTTTTTAATGAATTTGGACAGCAGCAACACCTCACTGAACAGCTATCCAGCTTCTACTCCTGAGAGAAAGCTAGCATTTGTCCAGATTTGCAAACCTGTTGCTGTGATACGAGTGACGGCGGCGTTGCACTACATTAACAGGGTTGTGATAAAAATTGTACCATTGATCTGTAAACTGAGCTAATCAAGCCCTACCTATTATTGATGAATACATATCTTAGAAACAGAAAATTTGGGCTTTGTTTTTCAAGAATTTTGAAGCCCAAATGTCCTGCTCTGGAATGAAGCGTATATGTCATACGTAATTTTTCAGGATGTCTCTTTGAGGACAAAGATCCCCTAATGTATTTGCTTTGAGGCATTATGATTGAATATGAAGAAGCTGATTTACAGTGCTTGCCTTTACACCTCAATAGTGTACAGTTTGTTGCTGTTAAAAGCATTAAGAGTGTAGTGGAGCGAGTGGTACTGTGAGGGCAACCTAATCGGTGTACAATAATGGAGCTTTTTGTTTAGCGTCTGCTTGGATAGAAGCAGCGGGACTACAGTATATGAATCAAGACTGTGTTGGCAGCAGTTGTTGTTGTGGTCTGAGAAACGCTCATTCATCCTCAGCTGAACCCTTCTACTGTTCTCTCCTGGCTTTAACTCACTTCTGACGACACTGTGTTCACTTCATGATTACTCCAACATGAATTCCAGTTATGAGCCATCTGTCAATACCACGCAGGTGATGTAATTTTTATGATTATTTTTACTCTGTGAACTTGAGTGAGCTCATGGTACTGTGATTTATAGGTCAGGGAACATTGCCACCTGAAACATAAAGTTCATAAAGATAGCAAATGGTGCCATTGTGAGTATTCAAACTCAAAAGTCTGTGTAATTTGTAATTGGTCCAGCAGATGGCGGTAAATACAGGCGAATGTTTCAATTGCTTTTTTACATTATTTATTTTTTTACATGCCCCAAAATATACAAACGCAAAATGGCTGTTAATATATGTTTATATATGTTATATACGTTTATATTTGAGTCTTTTCAAACAGATGCAGCCATCTGTGTGTGCGGGCAGGACAGGTTTGAGACAGAAATTCAGAATATATATTTTTTGACTGCTTCAAAATATATATTTTTTTATTGTGATATGGAATTTGTAGCATGTTATTGTTAAGGGACACTCCCCGCTTCCCGCCTTGTTAAAAATATTAGTGGATCTGTTCACTATCCGCTTCAGGCGGGCCATTCACATTGCCACTGATGATACCAACTCGGCCAGTCGGAGTGGGGTGAGCGTTTGTACTTGTTAAGAGCCCCAGGTGGATAATGGTATTAGAAACATCAATGTTAAAGCATCATATAGCTTGGCAAAGTGTAATTTGCCATTGAGTTAAAACAAAGAAGAGGAAAAATGGTGTGTCCAATGGCATAAATGTTGGACATTTGTCATTTCATGTTCTTTCGTCTTGGCAAGTGGGTGTATCGTACAAGAAGAAGAGAAGCTTTGTTTGTCATGAAAGTTCCACTGCAGTTGGTACCCATGTGAAGTGTACCCAAAACAGAACATTTGAATACAAAATTCAATTGAACTTACCGTGTATCAGGTCAACTAACTACATTAGGATTGTTGGTATAAGAGTTGTATTTCGTAGTTGGTGGCTGATGTCATGTAAAATTGACTTTTTTTGCACTTTACTGGTTGTGGAACTGTACCACAGAATTGAAGCAAACAACTTTAGCGTCTCTAGCGATACACAAAAGATTATCAGTGGCAGCACAGGGTCCGTCTCAGCCTTTCCACATGCGTTTCCTGACTACACGGTGTGTTGTTTCCCCTCCTCCTGCCATTGTTAAGTTCGTTCCAAAACACTACAGTATTCAGTTTTACCTTTTACCGCCAAGCTCAGGCTGCTCAGCTTTTTGAGGATGGAACTCGGGAGGACGACGATGTGAAGAACAGTTTTCTCTCAACTTTCTGAAATGGTGGACATCCCCTTTTGCAGAAGGAGCGAACCACGTGAAGGTGTTAGTGGATTACATAGTGTACCTGTCTTTAGTTTGCATCAGCAGAGCATCTTGCTTTGGATCTAGCTCTTTGTTCGCAGGATGTGGAGTGGAAAAGAGAATTTTAGCAAAACGGAGAGCATTTTAGCACCAGATCTATGCATAATGATCAAAACTTGAACATTATGTGTAATTGTGCTATTTTGACTGGTCTTACAGCCAACGTGGACTGTTTGGTCACTAATTACTGGAGGTTTCAGCTGAGATGTTTTACTTGAGCTGAACAAGCGAGCCATCACAATATAGGTGGCAGAAGACCTGTTTTTGGTTTCTGATTTTGGATTGACAATGAAACGGCGGCGCAAGTACTGGTTTTGGAGACGGAAAGGTAAAAACGCAAAGATGTGTCTGCTCTGCTGTTATGGTAAGATTTATTTGATGAAAGATGAATTTTTGTTGTTGTTGTGATTTTCCTCTTTCTTACAGTGTTGCGTTTTTTTTTTATATATAGTTTGTTTCAACTTAAGTGCATTGAGAATCTTTAGAAAGCAAGTTGTAATGATGTTCTTTCTATTGTTCACCATTTGCTGTTGGAGGTCCAAAACAAGTGGAAATAAATGATGGTTTAAAAAAAAAAAAAGTTCATCCTAATGAAGTGGAAATGATCTTCATCGCTCTAATTTGTGTTTGAAAGTTGTCTTTGTTTAGCAGTGCTGCTGAAGTGCAGCAGTGACCGGTTTACTAATGTGAATGTTTGGCAAAAGCACCTATCAGAATAGCTGGTTCACCGAGCCATAGTATTTGTCTCCATGTGGACGAGCTCGCTGCTGCAAAGCAATGAAGCACAGTCCGAGGGGGGCATGCTGGATAAAAAAAAAAAAAGCAGTTTTGTCTACAGAGGCCTGGGAATCATTCCTCCCTACGCACTTTTTTTCCATCCACTCTGGCCTTTTGGCCACGGTCCCTGAAGGCCCGTTACCCAACTGTGTTTGTGTTGTGTGTGTTTTTGTGCAGCGGTAAAGGGCACGTATTATATGCATGGATGTGTGTTGAAGTGTTCACCTTTCTTAGGATGTATTGTTGGAGTGCTCCATCCAGTCTCTCCTTTTCCTATTTAAAGAGAAAACACTCAAGCATTCTGCTTGCGTTCTCGCCGGCAGGAAGGAAAAGGCTGGGAACGCCGGCCAGCCAGCCCGAGTCCTTTCACCACACTTATTGTTCCAACGTGGGAGTGGGTGTCACATGATCAAGTGACACCACTTGTAGGAATCAGTGTGGGGCTACGCTTTTAATAGTGTTTGAGTTGTCATTCACCTTGTACTGAGGTGCTCAAAAGGTTGTATTTACTAATTAACTCCGCATGTTTAAGCGGTGTGGTTGACTTATCACTTCCGGAGGCAAAAACAAACAAAAAACATGATCTGGGATTTTAAGTACTGTACCATAAAGTACTTTTTTTTGGATGGATGGTTTATTTATCCTCAAGTAAAAATGGTTAAATCACCAATATTTCCCAGCATCAGAGAATGTGAGTCATGCATGTAACCAGCATGACATGAGCCAATGGGTGACGGTTGGGAAATGTATGCAAGATGACAATGGCAGGAGCATACTGTAATGGATGACTGTGATGACATACTTGTATGTAATGTCTAAACAAGCCATGGCCTCAGGCCGACTCTTTCACACAGTGTACGGTTTATATTCCACAGAAGGACATGTGCCTGTGACTTTTCAAAATGAAGTGCAGTCAGTTGTCTGGGCTACACAGTGGCTCATCAAGATTGAAGACTTTCTGAAATCCAGCCAGTAAAGTTAGTCAAATACTTTATTCTATGTATGATCATGTCCAGAATATTTCCAACTTCTGGATTGCCCAGTAAACATTTTTACTTGAAAGTGTGATCATTTCAGAAGCATCTGTATTGGATCTAATCGAATGTTTTCCACTCAAAAACATTACAGGTTCTAAAATTATTTGATATACTGCATATATAGTAGAATACAAACTTTATCAATCATTCTGTGCATGGTTAGTTTAATCCAATTCATGATCAAAAAAGACCATCAGGTTTCTGGTGAAATTGTCATCCTCCTTGTGCAGGGTTGAGAGGGTTACTTTTAAAATGTAATCCGTTACAGTTACAAGTTACCTGCTAAAAAATGTAGTTAGTAACGTTATCCAAGTACCATAATATTAAAGTCATGTAACTGGATTACTTTTGGATTACTCCAATATTGAGTATGCTCATAAAGACAAAATAAAAATAAATATCACCACAATATATATTCTATACAATGTGCCCCTGCTGTTTGCGGGTGATAGGGACCCGGGCAGCCTACAAATAGCAAAAATCCTTATGTAATTAAAAAGCATGTAGGCTATTGATTGATTGATTGATTGATTGATTGAAAGCGAAAGCGAAAGCAACCACACCTCACAGTTTGATTGATAGATAGATAGATAGATAGATAGATAGATAGATAGATAGATAGATAGATGCGTGACATCAACTGCAAAATGAACTTTTATCCCAGTCGCAAGTTTAGCCGTGTATATGTTGTGTGTGATGTTTAAATTGGTGGGAGGAAGATTTGTTTGGAAGGTGTAACTCACATTATGGTTGTAGGTTAGCAGGCTAGCTAGCAAGAAGCTACAGCGCGCAGCATGCCGCTGGACTCTTAGCTCAAACTTTCGCTCCGAGTAAAGTCCAGTGAATACCGGTTTCCATTTCCTCCTCCCGTCCGTGAAGCTTTTTCAAACTGCCCGCATGTGGAGGACACGACTAGTCAGTTCGTTCCCACTCATGCGGGCGTGCACGCGCTCTTTCTCTCTTTCGCTGTCTCTTTCACCCTCTTTCTCACTCTCTCTCATCGTAAAAATTGTAATCCCTCAAGGTAATCGCCATTTATAATAAATGTACCTGTAATCTGATTACATGTATTTTCCTGTAACTGTAATGGAATACAGTTACATTTGTTTTGTAATCTGATTACGTAACGGCGGTACATGTATTCCGTTACTCCCCAAGCCTGTCCTTGTGTTAGTTCCTTGACACACATACTAAAATCAGCACTTTCTGCAGATAAATTGCGTGAGTAAAGTAACCTGATGTAAGATACTCAACCTCAAATAGCTCCTGATGTTTTAAATCAGATATTTCCCCTCTTACCACAGTTGTTCCCCAGGACTCCGTTCTTAGGGCTCTTATTTTACTGTCACTTCCTGCCTAATGGCAATATTTTTCACAAAGTTAATACTCTTTTCAACTGTTTTGCAGCCGAGAACCAGGTCTACATTTCGGTAAACCAAACTCAACAATTTCTCCCTCCCTTAGCTCATATTTATCAGATAAATGTAATCGTGGTTCAACTGAAATTTCCTGGGACTTAATAGGGAGCAAACCAAAATTCTTCTCATCAGCACTAAAACAATACTATCCAAAGCTGGCAGCTAAACCACAACTGTCTCAAAGCAAGGCACAAAATAAGCAACTTTGCTTCGCAATTAAGATGCCTTCCTTCTATAACGTTCATCCATTTTTTATACCACTTATCCTTGTGAAGGTGGTGGGCAGTTGAAGCCTATCCTAGCCAAATTTGATTGAAAGGCAGACTAAACTCTGGATCGGTTCCAATCAATCGTATACACACAGACAGACAGACAACCTTTCACTTTCGCATCGCTTTTCAGATTGTCACTGAGTGTGAACTGAACCCACATGGCCCACATACAAGTCATGTGAATGGACTACTACACCATAAGTGACGCCATCATTAGCATTTGCTCGTTTCCCCTTTTTGAAAGCAAACTCATCGGTTCAAGACCACTTCCTCCATATCGTGAAGTTGCAACTCCGCTGTATGTGTTTCATAAATAAAAGTCGGTCAAAGTGTCTTGTGACACACTCAACGATTGGTCGTCTGGCGTCCGCGATGCTTCACGACCACAATGTAGAAAGTCTGGCATATCAGAATTTTTGATTGTCTGGCCACATAGTGTGTTCTACGTTGAATTCAACGACCGATAGCAAGAATAGCAAGTACTCACTTGCGTTCTGCAGTAGGCTTGAGGTGCGTTCAAAGACCACTCAAACAGTAGTACATTGCAAACATACATAGAAAAACTCATTCATAGCACCAAACAGCAATGACTAGTACCTGAGTACATTGCAGGCCCTGGGTGGAAATATTTTTGAATTTATTTGCCAGTGCAGAAAAAGCCACAAACAAAAATTGATTATCAAAATAGTTGTCAATTAATTCGATAATCAAGTGATATAGTAATGTTAGTAATATTTTTACAGCAACAACTGTATAACAATTGCATCTTGCAGGTGAATAATGTCATGGCTTCATTAAGCACTTGAATTTAAGCCTGATTGTCAAATCAGTTCAGTAAGATCAAATGTGATTGCTCATCCAAAACATTAATTCATTCACTGCCATTGACGGCTGTACACGTCAAAAATTCATTTGAACTATTTCTATTAGTTTCACTTTTTTCCCCACTTTTATTAACAAGAGTATGAAAACCTAGAAAAAAATTATTGTACATTTAGAACAGATATAAAATTATTGATTACTCTTGAGATAACTAGTGAATTAATGTGGTTAATTACAATTAAACATTTTAATCACCTGATGCCCCTAATTAAAAAAAGAAAAAATATATTATTTAAAAATTCTGGGCGTCAGACGATTCTTTTTTTAAATTTGTAATTAATCGCATGACTTCAATAGTTAACTCATTGTTAATCACAAAAAAATGTGAAACTAATAGCAATAGTTCAAATGAATTTTTGACGTCTATAGCCGTCAATGGAAGTGAACGAGTTAATTATTCACATGAAGGGGGAAATGGCAAATCCTTGTTATGCAACTTAATTTTAGACTTTTAAAGCCTTTGCAGTCTACTAATTCAAATAGGTGTACAGATGATGAGTAACTGCATTAATTTGAAGCGCAGAGGAATAACATAATTTCCCTGTCAACAAGCTATTAACGTGACAATAAAGGATATTCATCGTTGTAATTTGTAGAACTGAATCATATCCACCGAAAGTTGCTTAAAACTGGCATGATTCTGTGAAGTCCTACACCTCTGCGAACCTTAATCACAAACTGTTAAATTGAAGTATTTCTCACGATCCAACATTACAGTACTGTAAATGCAGAATTTTGCATTACATCCAAATAAGAATATACAGGTGAGTTCACTGTTATTTACACAGATTGATTAATCCGAGTGTTTCCTGCTGAGAAAGATGATAAAAGCTAAGACGGCTAGCTAATGAAAGCAGCGAGGCATCTTCTGCATCCAGACGCTCCTCAAGCACTGTCGATAACTACATGCTTGAGTGCATTTGCTTATCACTGCTTGTCTTTCAGATTGACAGCTAGGGAGGGTGTAGGCGTGTGTCCCAGGCTGATTAGAGGAACCAATCCAGTGCAGCTTGTGTCTGTGATGCGGGGGCAGATGCTTACCAGACGCGCTGCTTGCCTGCCGTCAGCTGTTCCCTGATGCACATGCACAGTGTGTGTTCGGGGCGGGGGGGAGCTGTGCATTTTCAGACAACACTGACCATTCATCATTAACCCTCATAAACAGCAGGAAAGAAGATGGGGGGAAAAAAAGGTTGTGTATCTGAGATGCATGCATACAGATGAGCCAGATTTGATTAACTCGTTCACTGCCATTGACGGCTATAGACGTCCAAAATTCATTAGTTTAGCATTTTTTCCCCACTTTTGTTAACAAAGGTATGACAACCTAGAAAAAACTTTTATTGCACATTTAGAACAGATATAAAATTTGTTATTAATCGTGAGTTAACTAGTAAAGTCATGCGATTAATTACAATTTTAAAAAATTTAATCACCTGACGCCCATAATTTTCTATAATCTTTTCTTTTCTTTTTTTAATCGTGAGTTAACTAGTAAAGTCATACGATTAATTACAATTTAAAAAATTAATCACCCGACGCCCCTAATTTTCTATAATCTTTTATTTTCTTTTTTTAATCGTGAGTTAACTAGTAAAGTCATACGATTAATTACAATTTAAAAAATTAATCACCCGACGCCCCTAATTTTCTATAATCTTTTCTTTTCTTTTTTCAATCGTGAGTTAACTAGTAAAGTCATACGATTAATTACAATTTAAAAAATTTATCACCCGACGCCCCTAATTTTTAAATAATCTTTTCTTAAAAAAAAAATAATAATTAGGGGCATCAGGCGATTAAAATTTGTCATCGTAATTAATCGCATAACTTCACTAGTTAACTCACGATTTTATATCTGTTCTGAATATACAATTTAAAAAATCTAGATATTCATACTCTTGTGAACAAAAGTGGAAAAAATGTTAAACTCATAAAAATAGTTCAAATGAATTTTTGACGTCTATAGCCGTCAATGGCAGTGAATGAGTTAAGGATGTATATAGAGATGTGGTGGGCAATAGCCTGCAGCCATGTTGCTGACATCTTCCATCGCCTCAGGCATAAAGCAGAAAAGATGGATTAGAGTAGTGAGAGCATGCTGTGCGTGTGAGCCAGCCACACGGACGAGCGAGGTGGCGAAAGGAGGAACACCAGCTGTAGTTTGAAAGTGGCGGATAAGGTGTGAGAAATTTTGAAGTCGTGTCACTTTTTCGCCGCGTTGCTGCTCCTGATGGGCGGAAAATATTGAGCAGGTGGTTAAGACGTATGTAGAAACATAAGGTGGGAGTGTGTGACATTTCTTGGACTGTCTACGGTTTGCTTTTTGGAAAACTACTGACCTCGCGTGTAAAGTATGATTATGGTCCTCCTTGGGTACATTAGAATAGAATAGAATACTTTGTTATGAAATGGGTTTTGTTGGTAATGAATAATGAAGCAGAGGGATTGAAGCTATATTTGCATCTTCTTATGCACACCAGCTTGGTGGTTAGGTACTTTTCCCTGTTAGATGCCCACGTGTGTTGGATTGTAAATAGGCCCTTTATTCACAATGTAAAAATCCATACGTGTTCAAAGTTACAATGGAAACAAGTGTTGATCGTATTTCAAATCAATATAATACATTGTCAGGGGCCAGGTGGCCAACAGGAATTCCGGGAGTTTTCTGAGTGGCCGATCCATTTTCTGCCCGACCTCACAAACACAACCCCACCCAGCCCCTGTCGCCAGCCGTCATGCGCACTCCCTTCCCCCGTCAACGAGCGACTAATAGTAATTGCTGGCTGTTGCCCCCCCCCCCCCAATCCAGTCATCCGTAACCCACTCCCCACCGTCATGTTAAGCAATATTCACCACTATATGGCAAGACACCATTAAGACCTTTAAACCCACCTACTGTATGAAACTAGCTTGTCAGATTATTTTACATTAGTTATACCAGTGAATCATTTAAGTGTGTGTGTGTGCGTGCGTGCGTGCGTGCGTGCGTGCGTGCGCGAGCAAGCGAGCTGACCTATGAGTGCTCATGACTGTGCACTCTACATGCCCAGGAAGTAACTCTTAATTTTCTGTATATAGCAGCCAGATTTCCTGTCTAACGTTTACACACACACACACACACACGCACACACACACACACCGGCATTTGTACAGAGACCTGCAGGCAACTCAGCTCACTTGTGGCAATGTTGAAATCTGGATGCACTTACGCTCTTCCGGTCATTAATTACCGTGTCGTGTAATGAGGCCTGCACAGCCTCAAATATTCCTCTTGAGTTTTGGTGGTGGTGTATGTGGCATACAATCAAGGATGTGTGAGTGGGGAATTACGTCCAGGCAGGGTTAGAGTTTAACAGCTACTGATAGAGCGCTAGCTAGCGATCAACAGTACAATAGAATGTCAATGGTTGAGCGCAATCCATTTCCGGATGAGTCAACGTCCGAAATCGAGACTTTGTTGCCCATAGGAAAAAAAACATGCTATTATGAAATACTGTATTCCATGGTCAGACAGGCAATATTAATGGAGGCCTACTTACTATGTAGTCTATTTTCAAGTAAGATTTTTGGTCTAATTTTAAATATTTTCATACATAAGGCGCTCCAGGTTTTGAGGTGCATTGTTTTTCTGAAGTATTGCATGTTAAATAGTAGGGGTGGGAATCTTTGACTGCCTCACGATTCGATTCCAATTTTTGGGTCTGCGAATCGATTTTTGATTAAGGACGGTTTTCGCTTCAAAATTATTTGATTGACAATGATTTTTGCTTCAATCTATAGATGTGCAAGAAATTGTATTGATCTACTCCAGTCTGACTCGCTAATGCTAATTAGCGCGCTACTCGCGGTACGTTTACCACTCAAGAGAACACTGCAAAAAAACAACTTTTATTGGAATAACTTGATCGGGACTTTTTCCTTCTACTCTCTAATGTGGCTACAACTTACAGTGTATTAGACCGCGTGGAACCACACTGCCCCTCAGTGGCCAAACCGGGTACAACATGAACAGCGTTCCAAATAAAGGCACACACAGATAAATCTGAATCGTAGTAAATGAGAATAGATTTTTTTTGGCACACCCCTATTAAATAGTTTATTCAAATTGTACTGTATGTTTATTTGATAGATTTAGCGCTATTATGCTGGTTTCAGACCGTGCATGATTGCTAGTCTGGTGGTTGTATTCGTGGTAGAGTGGTTGTGGGTTTAATCCCATGCCATTGTGATCATGTCGACGTGTCCTTGAGCAAGATACTGAACCCCCAGCTGCTGCTAATGCTGCGCGATCTGTAGGTGAATGCGGAGTCGAATGTATAGCGCTTGTAAGGTGGAAAAGCGCTATTTAAATGAAGTACCATTTACCATTACCTTGGCTAATGCTATATGCTATCTTGGTTGACAGTTCAACAGCTGTAAACAAGTCAATGCGCTCACTATTATCCAAACTTTTTTCTTTCTTTTTTTTGCCCAGTCCTGATTTTGGAAGCTGGCTGTGTCACTTCCTTCACGCCGGTCCGGTCCCATATTGCAACATGGGAAATATGCCGGCAGAAAAGTTCAGCTTGCATTGGGTCTAAGCGGCGACTGAAAAAGTAGGCTGGTAGGACTACATTTCCAAATTCTTAATGATGAAATGAAAACGTGAACTTGAATGCTAAAGTAAATAGGAAGGAATTTAACTTTGTGTCCCCCGTGGTCCCGCAGACTGCAATGACATCGTACTACATTGTAACATCGTGCCTCCAGAAAACGCGCACAATAGGCTAGTAGAACTACATTTCTCATAATTCTTAGACACGGAAAGAGGAAGTAGTTCTAGTTTCGGTATGACAAAAACTCAGGCCTGCTAGCAATGTGCCAAATTGAATGAGAACGCGAACATAATAGAGAGGAATTCGAATCAAAGATGACAAACTGAAAAGCCGACATCCATCCATATAAGGTGCTTCGGGATTATAAGGCGCGCTGTCGATTTTTGAGAAAGTGAAAGGGAGTGCCTTATGGTCCAAAAAATACAGTCATTGCTGTTAAAAATGAAGCATAAAACAAAACACTTAGATGCTTCAGCTCAGCAGGGCATTGTTTTGTATTAAGCGTAGCAAAAAAGCATCATAATGGCAAAGATAACGCAAAAGGGTAGTTATTAGTTAACTTTGGATTCCAGCTGAAGAAAGCTCTGATGAGGTATGCGTAGATCTGTTGTGGCATGATATTGATAACGGCAACGTTGTGTTTGACATTTGAAGGTTATTTTGCCAGAAGATTGAGAATGAATTCTGAATCGTGTAACATTTTGAAACTGTGTGTCACTATATTGTAGTGAAGAAAACAAGAAATGGGAAGAGTGAAAGGTTCAAGACAAAAAATAGAGAATGTCACGAAAGGTCGATTGACTCATTCTCTGGCATCATTACATATTCGTCTTTTAATATATTTCACAAGAGGTGATCCTGTGTTGAAGTTTTCCTAACAAGGATTGTACTTAAACAATGACTATTCTGCCACAACGGGAGGTGTTGTGTGTCAATTCCTCCTGAAATTCAAAGTATATCATGACAGACGCCTCTGAGGTGCTCTGAAAGATGACTTTTCTCTCAAACAGATCAATTCCTCATCATCATCATCTCTCTCTCTCTCGCTCAAGCCGCTGTGCCTCTTGCGTCACACGGCCCTCTCCTTGGGGGTTGCTTAGCTTAGCGTTCCACATCTTGTATGCGCTATGGCCAGCAGCAGTATCCAGGGGCAGCAGATGAGTGTGGCCATTGGCTTCCTCCCCTCTTACCGGCCCTCCCCTCATCCTACACAATGGGACCGATTGTCCATGCGACACACACACACACACACACACACACACACACACACGCACAGAGGGGGCTTTGCTGTGCTCGTAGGGTTGACTGCCCCCACCACCACCACCACCATATGCCCCATCTCCACTGGAATGTGATTATCTTCCGTCGCTGCGGAGAGGAAGGCTGAGCAGCGCGAGAAGCATAAAAGAAAAGAGAGAGAGAGTGCGAGACGAGAGGTTGAGTCGGTGTCACTGAGAGGAGGGAGTGACGGAAGGAAGAGGGAGGATGCGAGCATTGCAGCCAGGCAGCAGTATACCGGCAGCCTCAACCTGCTCACCGGCTCTGGAAGCCTCGCGCAAGAGGGGAGGAAGCTTTTTTATTTATTTATTTTTAGGGCGGGAGTACATTTTCCACTCTGAATCCGACCGGTGGGACTGGACACGATCTCCACACAGGTTAGTGCTTATTACCGGCATGTAGGCTACGATGCAGTCAGAGGGCGTTGGGTTGACTGGGCTGACATGAAGCGGTGCCGCAACCAGAAAGGTGTTGTCGGTGCGACTCTCAGCTGCATTTAAATTGCGCTAAAAAAATTCGCAACACGCACGCACGTAATGCTTTTCCTTTTGGAGAGTCGGCTGCTGTTTACTCCAGTTTGCTGCGTCAGCTGTGGGAGAATATGCACTGTTGAGTGTGTTGGTACACTCGTGTGTATGTCTGAGTGTGCATTTTCCCTGTGGTGCACTGGTTCTAATGAAGAGAATGGTGTTCGTCACTGCCATGGCAACGATGGATCACCTGTTTGAACGGTCTCTGACGCTACCAGCCTGGACAGCTACTATACTGTATGTTATGTTAGCATCAGCACCAATTGGGAATTGGGAGTTGTGTTTGCAATATTGACGTATGCTAAAATGACCCGACTCATTTGGAATATAAATGGATGGACAATGGGCAACGTATCATTTTATTGAGAACCGCAAATGAATGCTTCTTCAACAGGAGAGGATTTCAGAGAAATGAGTCCCTTCAGTTGCTTTAGGCAAACTTTGTTTATTGTTGTTTTTTAAAGTGACATCACTGAACGAACATGCATTTTAAAATAATTTCTAAACTAAAGACAGTCTTATTTGCTTGTCATATTTAACTATGAATGCTGTAATGGCAAAACTAATTAGGGGTGTGCCAAAAAATCTATTCTCATTTCGTACGATTCAGAATCAATTGTAATTGTCCCAAAATCGATTTTATTTAAATTATTTTATGCTGTCTTGCCTTGTCTGTGTGTGCCTTTATTTGAAGCACTGTTCATGTTGTACCTGGTTTGACCACTGAGGGGCAGTGTGGTTCCACTAATACACTGTTAAGTTGTAGCCACATTAGAGAGTAGAAGGAAAAAGTCACAATCAAGTTATTCCAATAAAAGTTTTTTTTTCAGCATGGAGCTGTTCTTTTGAGTGATAAAAGTGTCGCGATTAGCGCGCTAATTAGCATTAGCGAGTCAGACTGGAGTAGATCATTACAATTCCTCGCACATCTATAGATTGAAGCAAAAATCATTGTTAATCAAATAATTTTGAAGCAAAAATCGTTCTTAATCGAAAAATCGATTCTGAATAGAATCGCAGACCCAAAAATTGGAATTCAGTCGAATCGTGAGACATTCAAAGACAACATTGTCAGTGTGCAACAAACCTTAATATGTTTATTTTTAGTTGACACAAACTCACAAGACTGTACTTGCATCTTGAAAGTGCAAATCTCTTAATTCCCTCTTGATGTTTATGGACGCGAGTCTCAATGTGCTGAAAACGATGATGTCACTCCCGCAGACGTGAATGTTAATTAAAAAGTCCCACAATGCATTTCACTGTTTAATACCAGTTAACGTTCTTAAGTGTTCTATTTAAGTGACTTTAGTGAGCAGCCTACTATAGTGTTTGTGCTAACATTAGTTTTCAATCAAATGTGAGCGTGAGAAAGGCACCGTTGCCGAGAAGTGTGCGCTGTTTATGTAAGTCTTGCTCACTACTGCACCCTGCAGGCAGTTAGCTGCATTTGCTTAAATTGGTACAAAATGGCAGTCTTTCTGAAATGCTGCTTTTACCTATACGTATGCATGCTACAAAGTAACTATCACTGGCATTTGAAGAGTTAACTGTAGCCTGATTACTTGTTTGGAAAAAGTAATTAATTACATTTGATTACATTGTGGAGTAACATACTACTATTACTAATGAATACATATTACTATCATGGCCAGATTCTGCTGTTTCGGAGGTAAATTGAATGCGTCAGTTGTCCAATGTGTCCATTTCGTAGCACGTTGTAAAAACTTTTTAATGAACAAAATTTGTTATGTTGATTGCAAATTTGTGATTTTGATGAGCCGTAATGCACTGTTAATCCCATCATTTTCATCATCATTTTTTATGTTGTTATCTTGTTGAGAGAATCAAATTGTGGTCTCGCTTGGTACGCAGAAATGCACTTTTGTGATGTGAAGTGAAAAAGAGTGTGCACATTAAAATGAGAACATGTTTCTCAAGTGAAACTAAAAAGAGGAATTTGTGCGTATAAATAGAAGTGTCATTATCACTTTATTTTTCTCATCTTTAGCACGTTATATTAGATAAATAAATACATTACAGTGTACTTTGTCTTCCTCTTGTACTGCAAAGGCCGAAGTCAAAATAAAATGCTATGTCATGCCCGATGCAAAGGCACTGGCTCCTTTTTTGGCAGCGAGTCAAGTTGCTGTTTTGTCCTCTCCTTAGTACATAGCGGTTTTCTGCTGGCACCGACCAGAAATGCTGATTCTGTTTGACACCTTAACCCCCCCCCCCCCCCCCCCCCGAGGTGACAACTGGAGTGTGGGTGTTCGCGCACAATCTTGTCATTTGTGAGTTTGTGTTAGGACAAAGTTATGACACAGAATAACGTTGTTGTTTTTTCACAGATGAATCATATCCTAAACATATCTTAAATGGCTACAAATAAATTTTTCAGCAGGCCACATACCATAACACTATATTTAGTATGTCCTTTTCAATCATAACAAAAACACCAACTACATTAAAATGGCAATTGTTTTTATAATATAAATTAAGATTAAATGGTTAAATAATACAAAACGTGACCCTTGTCGTGACTCTAAAACCAGAATGCCAGCAGCATTATCCACATTGTGTTAATTATGAGTGAAAATGGAGAGAAAAAATAGGACACATTAAGACTTATGAAGACAACCTTAACAGTAATCTAACAACCCCAACACACACATGCATACACACCTCTTCCCACTCCCGTAGTCATGTCACGATGAAGATGATATTTGATCTCGTAATATGGTTGTTATTAGTAAAGCTGTGTGACGGATGGTGAAACTTAGCCATTAGCGCAGCAGGCTAGCTAGCTGAACAATAACAGCTCCGGATGCAATTTCACAGTTTACACGTTTTTTTGTTCATATTATTTAAGATAAATGATTCCTTCATTGAATACGGTCCAAGCAGTCACCACTTAAGGTCACTTTTAAAGTGTCCTCTTTTTGGAAGCCAAAAGCGGGAAGTTGCTAGCATTCCTCCCCGACTAGCAACTTTATCCTGTTGGGCTTTTCACTTCAACGATCTCCCGTGGCCCGAATGGTGGAAATAATAACCTGGTTTGTGTACAATTCCGTACATATGGCCATGTGACTTGATTCACAGTGGCCCTTTGAGCTATATTCTGACAATTAATTAACTTGTTGCGTTAAGCTAGCAAGCATCAGCCTCTTACAGTTGTAAGAGGCGCTCAAGTCAACAACTGGCCTCTTAGCGCATTCAAATTGTAATATACTGCAAAATAATCCAAATGTTTGCTTATTTTTTTTTCTGATAACCAACATGTAAGCAACACTCTAAAAAGAGAATTGTTGACACGATTGAATTAAGTTAATTCAAAGTGAATATGTTAAGTTTAACTCTTTGACTGCCATAAACGTTATAAAACGTTTAGCATAAACCTAGGGAAGGGCGCCGAGGACGTTAAAAGACGTCCCCTATGTTTTTTTTGTTTTTTTTTCAAAAACGGGTGCAGGAAAGCCTTGGGCAGCTGTGCTGAAAGTATCAGGCAGATCTGATTAGTCAAAGACTCGTTTTGGCCCCTAGAGGGCAGCGATGACTCTCTTTGCACAAGGTTGGATGGGCCGCCCACCGTGGGCGTCAGTAGAAGACGTGAGGCGGAGCTAGAGTGTTGAGGAGACAATGGCTGATCCAAGCCACAATGGCTTGACCAAGCAACCGGTTACAAGCAGCTCAGCTTGAGCATTTTTTTCAAAGACGGAAAGCATCAATCAATACTAAAAAGCGCATTGATGTCAACGATGATGATGACAACGAGCTCTACGCCAAAGTTGGAAGCTTTGGCGTGACTGTTATGAACACGTAGTAAGCCTCACGGCTAAGCGCGGCTAGCGCTGCTAAGGCCGGAAAACGCGCACAATAGCCGGCCGGGTACTTCTACACAATCGGACATTCGATCGGGCGATGGAGAGTTGGCATCGACCAATGCAGATTGATGATGATGATGAAGATGACTCCGAGCTCTACGCCAAAGTTGGAAGCTTTGGCGTGACTGTTATGAACAAGTAGTAAGCCTCACCGGCAAAGCGCGGCTAGCGCGGCTAGCGCTGCTAAGGCCGGAAAACGCGGAGCTGCACAAGCGGACATTCGATCGGACAATGAAGAGTACCCCGAGTCCAATGCATATTCATCGGAGGAGCGGGTACAGTCTGATCACGGAGAAGACACTGTTTCTGGACTACGATGCCACCATGAATGGAGTGGATAAAATGGATCAGAACATCTCCTACCACCCGGTATAGCAACTGAAGGACACGGGGAAGCGAGACGTAACACCACCGTAACGTAACCGTAGCATGATCCTGATATTAGACTTGATGACACACTGCAGTATATACTTGCTATTCCCCGGAAAAAAACGGCCGGCAAGAAAGTGGCGCACGCGAAGAGGCAATCTGTTGTGCAAATGCTGATGCGTCTCTTTGCACGCAGGAGAGTGTTACAAAAAGAAAAACTGTCGTTGAAACATCCACATATTTGTAAATAGCACCACAGTTGCACACATTTGTAAATAGTTTGCCAAATTGTTGTCAAATTGTTACACTGTTGAATGTAAATAAACGTATTTTGCTATCAAAAAACACTTTTTCATTCTTGGTGGTAGTGTTTTATAGAAGTAAAGCACTATTTAGGTGTTTGTGGCATCATTCATGGACAAAAAGAAGTGTCAAATTCACTAGAATGCATGAAATAATATCGTTTCACTAAAAGCTTGATTTCTCCGTATTTTGGTCCAACACAGGCGAAATTGGGTCAAACTAACCATTTTCTATTGTTGATTACTAAAGAACGGAATAAGGTAGAAACAAACTCTTTTTTTCTGATGAAAGATGAAAGTCCAATCTTTCATTTGGTAGTACGTGTGTTTCCATAGTCCAAACAGAACATTTTCTGTGGACCTTGAAAATCAGTCAAAATGCTTAAATCGGCTGGCACTGGCGGCATCCCTTTTCTGAAAACGTCTGGCAGTCAAAGAGTTAATAAACTCATAATTAATTAAACTCAACATTCACTTTGGATTAATTTAATTAATTTATCATTTTGGATTAATTTTGTGTTACTACTTGAAGCAATTTTATTAAGTTGGTCAACAATTCTCTTTTTAGAGTGAGGATCACACAAAAGGGAATTATCTTATACCAACCTTTTAAAAAATGTTTCAGTTACTGATTGGGTCATTGTTTTCCAAAGTAAAAGCAAAGCAGGTGTTTGCAAATGTCCAAAAAAATCTGAAAGACTAGAGAAATCAGAATAAATTGTGTTGAGAGGCTGAAATCAAAGGGTTTGGACGTTTTTAAGTTAAAAAAAAAGGCTTTAAACGGTAACTCGATTATTAAAATACTTGTTGATCGATTACTTGCCAATTAATAAATGAATTTTGACACCTTCGAATGTGCAATGTTACGTACATTGTCCGATTGTGTTTAGCATTGCACATTGTATTTAGTGGCCTTCAAGTAAAATACGCTTCACAACCTAAGGCAAGCCCTAATAAAAAGCATTTGTTCTGACTTCCGCTTGAATGAGCTGCTTTCTATCAAGTAAAATGGCATAAATTATTATTTTATTTTGTATATATCTATAACTCTCAGCATGTTGTTGCTTCAGGCTCCGCTTTCAGGAGAAGGCTTTTCTGCGCATTCCAGTTCAGTGCTAAGAATGCGGGCTCCAGAGACTCGAGTCAGAGAGGCTCATTCATACCAAACTCAAGAATCCTGCTGGACACAATGATTCTGTTTGAGTTCTGTCCGTGCTGTTTGATGGGCCACTACATTTACTGTTTACTTCATGCATTATGCATCGAGTGAAATCGGATTCGTCTTCATCATTCAGCATAACTCCCTCGCAATTGGGTATTATTGTAGATGATACCGTATGCAGGAATTTTAACTGTGACGATTTGAGTTCTTATCCAAATCGCGGTTCTTTGGATGTAAACAATATACAGCCATTTCGTTTCGATCAATTTGATAGGCTCAAGTCATAAGATGTGATGTGGTTTAATTGAACACAGAAGAGTATGTGGAAGAGTCCTAGTCACTCAGTGACTATCTGGAGAAAAAAACAGTAGGTGTCAGTCACTGACAACAAAATATAATGACGCCATGTGCTTATCAACCTTTCACAAATGTCATCTGCTCCTATATTTGTCGCTGCGGCTTCATGCCTTTTAGTCTACATTGAACGAAGACCATCAAGTGATGACCAATAGAAAGTTTTGGTTTGTGAGAATTTCTCATGAGGTTATTTTTGTAAATGTTTTAAAGCCAGGAAGTACTTTTGCTTCGTGGATGGAACAGTAAGGACTATTTTTGGATTAAAATGGAAAAAGGCTTAAAATGGAAATGACTGCATGGAAAGTGTTAAGAAATCTCTTATCGCATTGTACTTCAACACATATACGCTTTGAACTTATATAACCAGGGCTCACTCTGATTAATGCCTGTTGTTCATTTATGAGAAGTCTGCCAGAGACCCAGTGAGATGTGCTGATTGGACGAACAGCCTATCGATTGACACATCTAGACGCTGCCGCCGGGCGGCTGGGATCAGCTCTCCGCAGTAGACTGGTCGGGAGGTCACAGGGTTGATGGTGCGACAAAAAAGAAGAGCTGCAGTGAAAAGGGGGAAGTATTAATAGAGATTGAGAGAACGGGTGTTGCCTATTCATTCTAACAGTCGACCTCTTTCTCCTTGCTCACTAATCAGTCATCTATCTTCATAAATGCTACGAAATCTGTTTTTAACTCATTCGCTGCCATTGACGGCTATAAACGTCAAAAATTAATTTGAACAATTTCAACAATTAGTTTAAATGTTTTTATGAAAACCTAGAAAAAGATTATTGTACATTTAGACCAGATAACATTTTTGATTAATCGTGAGTTAACTAGTAGTCATGCAATTAATTACGAATAATTAATTTAATCGCCTGACGCCCCTAATTTTTTATAATCTTTAATTTAAAATAAAAATGTATTTTAATTTTTTTTTTAAATCTTTACTTTTTTAAAATCTTTTTTTTTTTGAATGATTTAAAAAAAATAATAATAATATTTTCTTTAAACAAATATTTTAATAATGTTTTTGAATTTTTAATAATTTCTCCTTTTTTATCATTTTAATTATTTTTGTTATTTTTAGGGGCATCAGGCAATATTTTGTTTTAATCGTAATTAATTGCATGACTTCTCAAGTTAACTCACGATTAATCACAAATTTTATATCTGTTCTAAATGTACAAGTAAGACATTTTTCGAGGTTAACAAAAGTGGAAAAAAATGTTAAACTAATAGAAATAGTTCGAATGAATTTTTGACGCCTATAGCCGTCAATGGCAGTGAATGAGTTAAAAGAAAAACGATTTGTCCATAGTGTTTTAACAGAATCGAAGGGAGGCAGAAGCGGGTTATCATTTTGTCAAACACAGCTATACTGTTCATGTATAGTGTAAATAACAATGTTTGAACTTACCTGCATCGAGCAACATTCACCAGTAATTTAAATTCATTCAGTCTGGAAAATGGTGTCCCAATGTTTAATTGATTATTTGTTGTACTTTCAAATGTAGATCAATATGTTGCCTGACTATAACAGAAGTTTTGTTGCTCTTTTTCTGGATTGTTGCTGCACTTTTCTTGAGTATAAAAAAAATAAAATAAAACTCCCTGAACTTTGTTGTTTGTTACAAAATTCCCCGTTTCTTGCCGCGGCTTGTCCTCATTCATTTTCGGGTGATGCTAAAAGTGCATCTTCACGTGCTGGGCTGTGTGGGGGTGCACGCTGGGGGGCCACTCATGAGATAGGCAGATATGTATTTTTCATGAGACACGTGCTTGGCTCAATTTTAATCCAATTGTAGTTGTAACATATGCTGTGTATTAAAATTGCCTGGAGCTGCTGTCCCGATCCGATATGGCGCGATACAAACAAAACTTGCTGCTCTTCACGCATTCTTTTCAGGAAAATCTCTGGCATCCGCATAATGTTTTCTCAACAAAGGGTCTCATCTGGTTGTCTGAGCCACATAAAAAGCTCTACGAGGTCGTTTCATTTTCACTCAATTGTAAATGTGGCCGACCCATAAGTCTTTTGTAATTGTCAATTCCGTGTGGGGACACGACTGCATCTGCTCTCGTTCAATAACCAAGGTCGCATTATCAGCAGCATGAACTAGGATGTAATTAAAGGGGCGTGGTTTGGCATGTAAATGTGTCCCCCACATTACTTGCCATTCATTTATTATTCGTACTGCTTATCATCACTAGGATAGTTCTTTTATGTGTCAATATCTCAATCTAGGAAAATAGGGATACCCATATGAGTATACACTCTTTAAGTATTCACCGATACAAAGTACCGATACACTGTACTTGATACATAAAGATGATGATTCAACGATGTGTCACTCCCGCAGTACACTGCCGAGGAGGACTTATTCAATGTCAACTTAAAAAAAACAAAAAAACAATCCTTAAGTATCGGTGGCTGGTATCGGCCTCCACAAGTAGGCTACCGGACACGTTAAAATAAAGCCAGTATCGCCAGTATTGATACTTGTCATTGCTACTCACCCTTCTCTATAGGAAAAGTTTGCAAATACAAAGTCTTAGCTTTAGCTTTGTCACTGCAGTATTAGTTAGTTTGGTGACGTTTCCATTTAGATGCTAAATGCTGCTTTTTGGGGTGGGGACTTTCAATTCAATTTAAAAAAAAATTCTTTAAAAAAAAATGAAAGGGGACTAAAAGAAGTCAAACTTGTATCTGCACCTGATCAACACAAAAAAATGACACGAGTTTTATTTGTAAGATGTTGTAGTGTGTAACCATACGTTTTTCTTTTGTTCTTTTAACTCGATCTATAGGTGTGATCCCCTGGATGAATATGATATCAATTGTCCTTGTCACTTCACTTTACAACTGTTGTTGTGGCATACGGGTCATTCCATGACAAATCACCTTGTCATAAAGAGTCAAAATATCCATACACTCAGATCTTCATTGAAATTTGAATATTCAATGGCTATTCATTCCAACAATACCTGTTTTGTGACAACTGACTCAGTAGTTCCTGAGGTATACTGCTACATTCAGACCAACAGCGGGGGAGGTGTGCTGGAGCGCGTCCTTTGCTAGCATGTCGCTTGGTGAACAAATAGTGTAGAGCACTTTGGAGAGTCAACAAAGAGAGCACCGCTTGATACTTCTACTGGCACTATACAGCCAGGACACTATTTTTTCCAACAGCGCCCTTTTTTCTTTTTTTTTAGGTACCCTGTTTACTTCCGCTTATCCAGCGGCCGGTTGTAGCGCTAAATAGCTTAGCATGCTAAACACTATTGCTACCTCGATAGTGGTACAGTTCAACAGTACTCAGTATGCTACTTCCTTGTTTACCATTCGGTCCCGGCTGGCCGTGTTGTTGCCAACAGACAGGACGCTATGTGCAATGTAGTCCGCCCCCGAAGCAACCTAGCAACAAAAACGCTATCACAGGCAATGCAATCGTGCTGCCGGAAACGCCTCCCCCACTGTTTGTGTGAATGCAGCATACAGGTTCAAAGGAAGGGAGAATATTCAAATTCACCGTGCTGTATCTCCCAAGCCCCTGCTCCGATTGACCTAAAATGTGAGATTTAGCATTGTGAGGTCATTATCAACAAGTACAGCAAGCTTCATTAAAATTCAAATCTGCTTGGTTAAAATGTTTTTTTTTTGGGGGGGGGGGGGGGGGGGGTTGGCATGGAATGACCCATACTCTCCAAGGTCTGCAAATACATTTTTACTAGATTATGTATATAGCATGTATGTTAAAATGTATCTTTTTCTGCGTTTGGGACTGATTTATAAGCAGATTAAGTAGGGATGGGTGAGTACCGATACCAGGTATCAGTATCAGGCCAATACCAGGTCTTAGTTCAAGCAAGGGGAAATGCTATATTGGGATGTATAGGTCTTTTGAAATGTATCTGTCATTGTTTTTTGTAATTTTATGTATCAAAACTGCTAGTGGTATTGGCACTGGTATCGGTGACTACTTGGGTTGAGTACTTGGACTGGTATCGGTCTGAAAAAAAAGTGGGAGTGGTGAGCATCAGGGTGGCATCCATATTTCTTGATATAATTTGTAATCGTGTTTGTTAAGCGTGATTGCACTGGAGAAATTATAATTTTGTACATATTGGATCGTATGTGTGATTGCAGATTGATGTTAAATAGGACTTGTTGTGGTTTACTAAATGTCAAGCTTCCACTGTGAATACTGTCTTCGCTACCTTCTTGACAACACATTGCACGTCAGGGATTCCGTCCTCTGCTTTGGTGTCCCTCGTCGTCTGTATTCCCGACTCCCACCCTAGCATCGCCCTCAATTTATTCCCAGTGACACATTCAAATTGACTGTGTGTCTTTGAGGGCAGCTCAGCCCTCCTCCTCTTCCCCCCACCCCGTCATACCCGGTTTCCAGGAAACCGGTTTGTAAAGTGACGGGGCAGGTACTGTGATGGTAAATACATTCAGCGGGGCTGTCAAAGCCAGCTTGTAGTTGAAGGCATCTGGACTATTTTCAAGAGGAAAAACCGCAAATGTCAACAATATTAGCGATATGGATGATCATCGCGTGGAGTTCGGTATTTGGAAAGTGCTGCAGTTCTGGAAAGAGGTCTGCTCAGGTACTGTGGACATATTTAATTATTTATTTATTTACACTACAAGGCTTTTGTTTCCTGTGGCAAACACATGCTGCATTGTTACGTTCGAACCATTCTTGAAGTGGTGTCTTGAGTTCTCGTGGATGTAACAACAAACAGTCCACCATCATGGTGAGAATGTTCCTATCGTAAAGAAAGCAGACGTCGCCCCGGAGTTTGTTGCTGGTTCCGCTGCTCACAGAGCGTGCTTGAGCACTTTGAGTTGTCATGACACTTTCGGAAGTGAATTACAAAGCTGCTGTCATGAAGAGGAGTCTTCACTCTGCCCTTGTCAGCTTGTTGCTATGGAGAGGACCAACACAGAAAAACATGCTTGCAGCGGCGTGCATGTCAACGTATGACATAATAGGTGTGCTTTAACACAAAATTGCCACACAGTTCATTTAGTTGTTGAAGGAAGGTATAAATTAGGAATTAGAATCGTTTTCATTGCAGGCTACAGCGAAATTGAGGATATGCAAATTAACTCATTCACTGCCATTGACGGCTGTAGACGTCAAAAAATTATTTGAACTATTTCTATTAGTTTAACTTTTTTTTCTCACTTTTGTTAAGAGTATGAAAACCTAGGGGGGGGGAATTATTGTACATTTAGAACAGATTTGTGATTATTTGTGAGTTAACTAGTGAAGTTATGCAATTAATTACAATTAAAAGATTAATCGCCTGACGTCCCTAATTTTTAATAATCTTTTATTTTTTATTTTTTTATCGCGTCAGGTGATAAAACATTTTTTTATTTTAATTAATTAATTAACAATGACTTCAATAGTTAAGTCATGATTAATTACACATTTTATATCTGTTCAAAATGTACAATAAACATTTTTTCTAGGTTTTTATATTCTTGTTAACAAAAGTGGGAACATTTTTAAACTAATAGAAATAGTTCAAAATAATTTTTGACGTCTATAGCCGTCAATGGCAGTGAATGAGTTAATTTAGTACACACAATATAATTCATCAAACCTGAGCTGAATTATGTTAGCCACGCCTTTCAGCACACTGACATGTTTCGCCGCCATCTTCCTGCTACGGATACCTGAAGGTGCGAACGTAGTAATTTGGTAGGCTTGCAAAGTGTGGTCTCTCTGAGGAACTTTTGTGCACACTCTTTGAACTTAGGTCATTGCATTCTATTAATTCACCACTAGATGGTACTAAATTCTACACACTGTCGCTTTAATACAGTTAGCATTTGACTACTGAGTACTTTTAAGATAGATGGCAGGTTGTTCTAAGGTACAAATTCAGGTATACCAAAGACACCCTGCAATCAATGTTATAGCATCACATGGTTTTTGAGCTGAAAATGTTTGTCAAATTGATCCAATAAAATCCTAATACACGATTCAACGGTTCTGTGTTTATACTCTATAGATTGTGCAAGTTTACCATATGTTGTGTGTGTATGGTATTTATGTATTGTAGAATTGATTCTGCGTATTTGCTATAGTTTACTTGCAGTGATACTAATTGACTTCCTCGAAAAAGGAAAAATTGGTTTGAATTTGATTAAAATTCCAATTGATTTGACAAATAACGTTTGTCATCAACAGAATAGTTTTTCCACAATGCCGCTTTTGTGTCTCTCACGGCCGTGTTATCATTTCATCAAGGTTGACATTCAGCTAAAGGTTGCGTAATGGTAATGATTCATCTGAGGACCCTGATGTCCCCCCGCAGCCAGTCCGCAGCATTTAGTGGCTATGTGCACCTGATTGCGTCCAATCTGTCGTGGCCTTTTGCTCAGTAGGTTAGCCAAAGGTTGTTGAATGTGAAAACAGGATGTTGATGGTACGGATGAGGATGTTTTGGAGCAAGCCAGTTGCTGGACACTCAACGTCTGCTAAATATGTTGTTTTGTCTTTTGGCGGAATAGACACGGTTTTGTTTTTTGTTGTTGTTGTTTTTTCTACTTTCATACCTTGTACGTGTCACTGCTGACAACATGGTGACACTTCCCAGACTTAAAGAAACAAGTGTGTGGTGATGCTGGTCACTTTTCCGAGCAATTTGGTGCAAGGGTCACACATTTAGTTTGTAGGTTCTTTTTTTTGATGCAAATGTTCTAATAATATGCATGTGTAAGCAGCTTTCATGTATTTATAGCATAATAAAGACATTTATAGTGTGCGTGTTTGTGGATGTGCATGTAAACAGCGGGATGCCATTCATGAGGAGTCCAGATGGCCGATGGAGAAAGCTCCAGTTTAATCCCTGAGCCAGAATATTATACCCACTTCTTTAAACACACGTGCACACACACACACACACACACACACACACACTATGATGGTAGGTCATCATGATTTTGACAGTCCACTTTTCTTGTCCCCAATCTTACATGTACCATTTTTAAAAACAAGAGACTTTCATGTATTTTCCAAGTACTGTATAGCAAAGTTTGGCTTTAGCTGCAGGTGCTTCTACTCAACCACAACCGGCAGGTAAATAATTTCCCCGGTAGCTCGTTTACATGCCAATTAGAAGCAGCCAAACTGGTCGCTGCAATGTTTTTACTTTCTGGACCTGGATTTGACACCTCTGGCGGCGATTATGCAAAAATCGAAAATCTTCTGTAATAGATAACGATATGTTCAGTGAAGAAGGAAAAACACATTAGAAACACATTAAACATCCAAATATCGAAGATAATAAAATAAATAATTAAAAATGTAAGAAAGAAAGAAATAAAATATATGTATTATTTATTATCTTCCCACTTTTATGTTAACAAGAGTATGAAAAATTTGGGAAAAAATATTGTACATTTTATTGTAAATTTTAATAAAAATTGAGAAATAAAATGTGCAATTAATTTGATTAATTGTGAGTTAATTATTGAAGTCATGCGATTAATTACGATTAAAAAAAAACACCTGACACCTTTAAAATAAATAGATAAATACTCAGCTGACTCATTCACAGTCCTTGACATTGCGGAAACAGAAATTGAAATTGGTTCCAAATGCGAAATTGACAATGCACCCGTTTTTTACACCGAGCGCACGGGCGCCTGTCTATGAAAATGATGCCTAAATCAGGGGTGTCAAACGTATGGCCCGCTGGTTGGATTAGGCCCGCCAAGGGGTTTAATCCGGCCTGCGAGATGATGTAAAGTAAAGGGAAAAAAAGAGTAACGTCGGACCAATTAATCAGACGTCCAAAATCAAAACATTTAATTTTGTAATTTTACAAGCAATCCTCAGATGAGCAATGCAACTTGTACACAGAATTATTGACTAATTAATTAT
This sequence comes from Leptonotus elevatus, assembly GCF_054856555.1. Taxonomy (NCBI): domain Eukaryota; kingdom Metazoa; phylum Chordata; class Actinopteri; order Syngnathiformes; family Syngnathidae; genus Leptonotus; species Leptonotus elevatus. The sequence continues at coordinate 16,037,316 of NC_141242.1, read as the reverse complement.
TTTACACACAACCTAAAGTTACGGTTAGTTGAAAAAAACAAGAACAAATAAAAATATAGACTAACTTAAATCAAACATAAATGTGCTGAATACGACACACTTTTAACCACTGGTAACACAAACACATGACATGGATTAATACTCCTTTGAGCCCCTCATTGTTTTTAATGCTATTTTCCCTTTAATCTTTTATGTGCATATTAACGGGCTGTGTATAATGATTGTTATCTGTCCCCATAGACGATGCCCTACATATCCCAGACAGGCTAATTAGTTTGGGTCTCCAAAGGCTGTTGCTTTATTTTCTCCAAGTAAACAAGTTAACTTCTGATTGGAGTTAACAGAAAGCTCTCCAGTTTTCACATGTTTCAATGGGATGCCTGTGGACTGTAAATGCCAGATTTGTTTGTGTGTGTGCGTATGTGATGTGATGTGTATTTATAAATGGATATAGTAAACTAAAAATAAAGGAAATGTTTGTTTTGGTAGGTGTCTAACAGCATGGTGTATCTTGAATAATAATATTGTCCATTCTTTCCTACAAAAGAAGAATATATAATATATATCATGATGATGTTGATTTTGATATATACTGTATAAAAAAAATTGTTGCTAGTGTTGGGGCATACAGTGGTTTAAAGCACTTAAATGACTTTCTGAAATGTGACTGTTACTCAGAATTTTATACATTTTGTGCTCATTTTTGTTGTGAAATTCTTGACTTAGTTGATTAATTTTGACTTATTTATAGCTTATTAGGCCACAGACATACTTTTCTAGCTCCTAAATAACGCGGCCCCTAAATTAAAATGCGTTTGATACCTCTGCTCTACTGAAATGTAGGTTGTGTCATTGTAACGGTGAATTCTGTTTGATGTGGTTGCAGAGAGCAACAATGATGTGGTATGTTTCCAGTCCACGTGTGCTGATGAAGAAGCCTGCGTGCCCGTGAAAATCGAGCCCTCCAAAGGTAAGCTGCATCACCCACGCTCACCTTCCATATGTTTTTTTTTAAAGTCAGTTTTAACTACTATACAAATATAAGCGGATCCTATAAATACAAATGGATACATGCAGACCCTTTTAATTATTAGCTTTTTTTAAAGTTTGGACAAAGAAAATATAGTATTGCTTCTCAAAGGAAACTCAAGGTTTTCAAATAAATGAGTTGGGGTGCATTTATTTCTGTTAAATTGGATTTTCTTGGTGAGATGTTGTGTTACTGCAAGCTCTGCAGAGCATTGTTTGTCCATTTGTTTATCCCGGCCTCTTTCAACCTGCACTATATTAAGTTCCAACTGAGCTTTTTTCAACACCTCACAAACATAGAAGACATGTAATATATTCTGCCACCAAGATATTCATTGTTTTCCATAATTTGTGGATATTATTTTAAGATTGTTGTGTAAGAAACACCAAGATGTCAGTATCAAAATGACATTAATTCTATCTATCTATCTATCTATCTATCTATCTATCTATCTATCTATCTATCTATCTATCTATCTAGCTAGATAGCCTGCTAGATAGCTAGATAGCTAGTATACAGCAGTATTTAGTATATCGTCAAGTGTGTTTCATCTCTCTGCTCAATGTTTTCATCCTTGACTTGCTTCATTCTTGTCTAACATTTTTGCTTTTGTTCCCGTCTTCTCTCTGTGAAACTGGTGCGCATCGCTGTCTCTGTTCCTTTTCCTCTCTTTCATTGCATTCTTCCTGATTTTGATGCTGCTGTTACTGTTGTAGCTCCTGACCATGCCGAAAATGATGCGCGTCTAATCTAACGTTGTCTTCTGGATTAGAAAATAAAGCAAGGTTAATCTGAACAAAGTCTGGTGGTAGTCCCCATGCCGGGTGTTAATGGTGATGTGCCACAGTTTCTATACCACACACACACACACAGTTCTGGTGGATACAACAAAAGCTTCACATAAAGCCAG